>NC_081414.1:87653836-88253836 GCF_030272615.1 Cryptomeria japonica | reverse complement strand
GAAACCCTATACGATGGTTTTTTTTTATTATATTTTTTTTTCTTGTTTTTAAAAAAAAAAACAATGATTTCATTTATAATATTTAATAAATATATATATATATGTATGTATGTATGTATGTATGTATGTATATATGTATGTATGTATATATATATGTATATTTATATATATAGTTGTATATATAGTTGTATATATATATGTATGTATGTATATATGTATATATATGTATATGTATATTTACATACATACATACATACATACATACATACATACATATATATATATAGATATATATATATATATATATATATATATGTATATATATCAGTATGTTTAAAAAAAATCTCATTTAAGCACACACACACACACACACACACATATAAATGTATTTAAATGTATATTAGATCTAGGGCATTTTCTTTGTAAATAAATGTTGATATTCTTTTATTTTGAAACCTTATAACAAATTAGATAAATCCTTCAGATTAAAATCTTTGTATTTATTTCCTTTTATCAAAATCCTAGTTGCTAAAAAAAATAGATAGATTATTTAAATAGAGATTTACTTTCTGCAAAATAAGTAAATAACAGAATTAAATATACTTAGAACAACAACTCTAGAAAAAAAAAAAAATCTATTAATCTGTTTAACTATAGATTTTATTTTCTGCACAGAAACAAATGACAGAATTTAATAATTCTTACAGCTACTATATAAATGACAAAATTTAATAAATTTAACAGCAACTAGATAAATCTAGAATTTATTAAAATAATTCTTTAGAGATGGCTATAATAACTTTTAGTTTTTTATTTTCTGCAAATAAATAAAAAGACGGATTGAAATAACTAAGTTTTGCACTACCATGTATAGATCTAAATGTTTTATTTCCATCCTACTGCATGCATGCAAATCTAATTCGTGTCTTTTCTAATATTTTGTTTTAAATGCATAAAGGGAATAAATAAATTACTTTCTTTTCAAAATATCCTAAACACAATAAATGTTATTTTTCATAAATATAGAAAACTAAAACCAAAGTTACTCATTTCTTTTTTGCAGTATAGCATAAATAAATATTACATATCTTTAAAACATATTTCCAAGACTTTATTGTCACTTTACAAATAGGTCTCTCATTTCAAATAAATGAGGACTTTCAAAGAATAATAATTACATTTACAAATATTTTTCTGCAACAAATCACTCCAGCCACATCTACATGTCCTATTCTTTTCTTCCAACAACCTACAATAAATCAAAAGCTATGATCATGGACTGCTCACCTCCCAGCCTAGGCTAACTAGTAGCCACCCCCAAGCTTGGAGAACCAAGCCCTAGACAGGTTACACACAAGCAAACAAAATAAACAAGGGAAAACATTTCACAAACACATTCCCAACCCAAGCTACACTGTACCACAAAATGTGATGTCTTTACACGAGTGGTAGTGGACCAAATACCCTAAGGAGACTGCAAGTATGGTAAAACTCAAGGCCACCTCATGAAAAACAATGATAAATCCTAAGTATAGCAACCCCACAACCTTATGCCCCCCAAGGAATTCATGCCTTATTTCCCTCCTTATGACCCCCAAATGCATAAACAAGCCGTGCAACAAGGGTTACATAGGAATCCCTTGATATCACTCTCTTAACGAGAGCCTCTCACTCGAGGGCTGTCAAACTTCTACCACCCACAAGACCATCCTCTCTCCCAAGAGTAGGAGGTCTTGGTTACTCCCAAAACACAGAAAATACACAAGAGTAAAATGTAGAACACAAAATAAATTTCATAGGGGAAAATACAAGAAACAAGCCTTTTCCACACAAGCAATTCCTTTCAACATAACATGTAATATAAAAACACTACAAGAGAATTTTAACCAACCTTCAACTGCCCAAAGGTATGCTAGATTAGTTGAGGATGAGCAGCCCAATTCCACAATTCCTTCCTTCTCTACCCTTAGCCAAAATCCTATACCAAATCTATCATTTTCAAAATTGCATTGTCTCCAAAAATGGAGAGTGGCTGATTACCCGCAAAATATCTCATTCTTGCCTAAAAAGGCCTCAGTGAGAGTTCTCACAGGTTTCTAAAATTGAAAAAGGAAAAGTCAGAAAAAGATCCAAAAGGATCTCTCATCAAAAAGGAAATTTAACAACTTAGGTGATGCCTTCTAATTTTCAATTTTCGCTATACTTAGGAAACCCACTTTTTAGGGTGTCTAAATGGTCACATGGGAGTTGAAACATGCCTAAAATTACTCCTAACCCTTAGGTATACCTTATGGGCTTTAGGAAACACTCTTAAACTACCCCTAGGTGTCCATTTAACCCCTTTTAAACCCCTCTGAAGTTAATTTTCGGGTCAAACTTAAGTTGACCACCCCAAAGATTCTCTTCCCAAGGCAATTATGGAATCACATTAAATTAATTGAAAACGCTATGGTTAAACAACTCCCTCCAAGAGACAATTTAAAAAAACCAAAACTTAAATCAGCACGTGTCAAGTGACACAATAAAAATACTTTTACAAAATTATACATGAAATCTTGTTTCTTGTTGGATTTACACAAATAAATAAATTCAATCTAACACACATGCAACATCCACTTTTACAAATAAAATACTATACAAACGGGGTGTTGTCTCTCCAAATAGACAAACCCTGGTTTTATGAATGCACATAGGTCTAGGTTTGGTTCTCCATAATATTTCCATGGTCACATGGATAATTTTGCTGCGCATCTCAATTACACATTAGTAATTTCAAATAACCTCATATAATATAAAACACATGAATAAGAATACACATCAAACACTCTGCATACAATATACACTTAAACAAATCAATACATCTTATATCCAAATAAATCCACCTAAGCAAATATCATAATTCTCATAATTTTGATCCACACATAAAACATACATCCTATTTCTATCATCATAGTAAAGTCCTGCAAATCCAATAATGACATATATCATCTCAAATTCATCCTATTATAGAATCATATAGAGTTCTATATCATAAAGCATATAAATGAAGCATCAACATATAGCAATGTTATCCAAATCATGGAACCATATACGTTCTAAATCCATAATGCATAAAAATAAAGCATCCATAATAGTCTCAACATAAGAATCACTGAAATGCTAGACTGAGTCGGGGTAGGGCCTCACACAATCAGTTGAATAGGTAGTGGATGATACTTTTGTTTCGGAAGTTCAATCAACATAACATGTAGAAGCCAATATTTCAGAAGAAGGTGGAGTGAAAAATGATGCAGGTGTGGGTGAAGCTACTAAAACAGATAAGGTTGAGATTCCTCCAGTACCTGAAAAGGAAGCACTTGCAACAGAAAATGTGAAGAAGATAGAAGTCAAGGTTGAAGTCGGATCTAAAGCAAGAGACATTGAGACTATCAAAGGTAAGCAAGTCAGTGATGACCCAGAATTTAAACAAGGACCAATCAACCTTGCTTCCTTGTCTCCCATACAAGAAATTCAGTTGTTATCTTCTTCTCAAGCCAAAGCCAGTGAAGATCTTTTAAAATCTCACACTGAAGATAGCTTATTGATGAACATAGAAATCAGTACTATGGATAAGTTAATGCCCTCATTCCAAAAAGATACATCTGATACTCCATCAGGGCAATCGAAAAGCCTGATTGATTTTGTTGACTCCCACTTTGAATCTTTTGAGAAGTCTGCAGAAGAAAAGGCCAGAAATTAATTTGATGCTAGAAGGCTCTGCGCCTTGAAGAAAATGATCTCAAATGATAGAGCCACATTATGTAGTTGTGTAAAAAGCATGCAGGATGCAATGGTCGTAGGTGGAAACTTGTGTAAATCATGCTTATCCTTGAACAAGTTCACTGCGGATATTGAGAATAAGTCTCAGGAGTAAGATGATCAGCTGGAAAGCTTATCTCAGTCAGTTGATCCTTTGTCAAATTCATTGAGCCATCATGAAAATCAGGTAATTTTATTCCTTGAGAAGATTCAGAATCTGAGCTATGATCAGGAAAGGTTAATCGGCAAAATTGGAGAACTTAGGAGCCATATTGTCACTAATTTGGATATAATGTTAAATGTTCTTCAAGATGCTCAAAATGCTCTCAAGGCAAATGATCCAGATGATCTCAAGACAACAGAAATATAGTCTTATCTTCTCAGTGGGTTTATAACAATTTTTGAGAATCTGCAAAAGGATTGGGATGGTCACTTGGACTCTTTAAAGAATCTGTATGCAAATATTTTCAAGTTTTTGTGAAGTCTGTATGTACATATGTATATAGAATTCTTGTTTTTCGGGACTCTACCTTTGTCATTGATGTCAAAGAGGGAGTGTTGAGAAGTGAAAAATGTTGAACTTAGAGGGATTTCTTGATTCTTTGATTCTTTGATTCTTTGGAATCTGTTGATTAGATTCTTGCTTTGAGAGTGTACAGTACTTTGTTCTTTGTCTAACACTTAGTCATTTTTCACTAAGTGTTTCCATCAATGCCAAAGGAGGACATTGTTGGCAAGAGACACTACATGTTTATTGAGATGTTGTCATTGATGGCAACTCATATCGTATTTGGCATCTGCAGTTCATGTTTTCATCATTCTAGAAGATTGATTGAAGATTGATCAAGTATTGGTGAGGTCGGGTGAGAAAAATAGTGTATCTTGCAAAATGTGCAGTTTGTTGGTTAGCGGATTATTTTGGTTGAGTATTTTGCTTTGTGGATCTGCGAGATGTATTGTGGATATGCAATTTACCTTATTCCCAGTTTGTGGCCTCCGATGTTAAGTTTTGTGTTGGTTGGTAAGGTCTGGTACATTGATTTTTTGTAAAGACAGTGGTTATTAGTGGTAACATGTGGAAACGCATTATGTGGATCTTGTCAATCAATTTTGGTGAGTGTTTATGTGTTTAATATCGATGAGCTAACATGTGGGAAGCGTGTGGACATTTTTATTTGGTCCGCCTAGTTGTTTTGGATCAAATTGAGTCGACTTGTGTACATGTTTCATCTTTTGTGACGTGTTCTTGAAGCCGACTTGGTGGTGACCTAAATTGGTGATGTGGATATATAAAGCAGGTTTATTTGATCATTTTGGAGATCGATGGTTATGTGTGATTCATGTATGAGAGATTGGGTATAGTTTCACATGCGCCTGATGAAGATTTGAGCTTCGATATGTTGTAAAATATCATAAAAGAGCAGTTCTAATGAGTTGAGTAAGATACAGTATTGTGTACTTAACCGAAACTATTTCAAGCATTTGCAGATGCTATTTCATGGTTCATCTTCATGTATGTTACCTTTGTAACTTTTTTGTAAGGCAGTGAGCATTCCGAGTTATAGCCCTTATTGTAAACATTGAGCAGTGAGCTCTAGGCAGTGTGCCTGAGTGCATGTGCATTCCCCTTATGTAATATTTTATACTTCTGACAGAGTATATTATGTTGGCATTTGTGCAGAGTATGTTGACATGATGATATTATGTTGTCATTGATATCAATATACAGGAGAGTGAACCGGCAATATGCTGAAAAGTGAACCGGTATATGTGCAAAGGAGTGTACAGGTATATTGAAGCTAAGCAGCTGGCAAAGAGAATCGGTATAGCGGTATAAATCGGTATATGAGCAATAGGTGAAACAGTATGTTTGTCCAATTGAACCAGTATGATGGAATGTGAACCGGCCTATGGAATGTTTTCTAGTAAGGCTTAATATGGTATGACTACCGGTTGGTAGTCTTAGCTTAAGGGTTTCCGGTTGAAGTGTTCCAAGCCTGTGTGATTCAACCGATGACATTGTGTGATGAGCTAGCATTGTAATCAAGATCTGATCTTGTTGCCACGTCAACCTTGTGCATGTGAAGGATCTTGCATGAAGGAGATTGATCCTATCTACCTCGAGAATGTGCGAAGTTCCTATAAATGGTGGAGAACGCATGATGGATTATCACCTCCATGAAACGGTGAAGAACAAACAATGGAGAATATCTTGAGATCTGTTCAAGACTGTTGTATTCAAATGCAAAGTGTTCAATGGCCAGGATTGAACCGCCTAAATTGCTTAACCTAAATGTTTAGGGTTTAGGGTTTATGTTGCCGACCTATCTGTGTTCTATAAGGTCGATGTTGTGTTTCATGTTGAGGTTGTTGGCAAATTGTGTGTGTGTATCTAAGTGCAGAGATACGTGATTCTTGTCAAACCAGATGAGATAAGAGGATTGATTCCTGCATAGTGTGTGTGTAGGAGGAAGGCACTTAAGCGGATCTACATTAGGCATTGAGAGCTATTATCAGATCATTGTAATACCTATTGATCTTTAACCACTTCAACAGTTGGAAAATCCCTTAACCGGGTAGCTTTAACCAGCTTGTTGTAAATCCTTTAACAGGGTGACTCAAACTCATTGAGTTCTTGAAATCCTCTAACAAGGTAACCTCTAACAAGGTTTAACCCTTAATCGGGTATTTAGCCATCCCTTAACTGGGTGATCTCTAACAGGATCGGTTCCTAGCAGAACCTGTTGTAACAGTCTTTAACCGGACTAGGCTCCTAACAGAGCGGACTTCTAAAGAGTTCAAAATTAGCTTGTGGGTATTCATCTCCACCGTGGTTTTTCCCAATTGGTTTCCACGTGAAAAATCTATGTGTCATGTTTAGTATTTTTCATGTGATGATTTAAGTGATTTGTGTCTGAAGGTAAATCATGTTGAGCAAGTTGTTATTATATTTCTGATGATAGATTACCTATTCATGCATAAGGGTGAAATGGAAGTGTAGTATTAAGTTAAGTGGAAAGCTAAGTGATTAACTAGTTAATGCTTGTCACAGTCATTCTTAGCTTTACCGGTTGCACTCTGTTTTAGACCGGTGTTACTGTCTGTCAGACATTTGCAGTGTTTGCAGTCAAACCAGTGCAGGAAAGTTTTGTGACAGTACTGATTCACCCCCCCCCTCTCAGTACCAGTTTGGTACTTATTGTTCATCATTGAGTCAACAATTGGTATCAGAGCGTCCTCCAGGTCCTCTATGGTGTAAGCTTAACCACTTGAGGGAAAGATCCTATTGTAATGATGAAGAGGGAAGGTCCAAAGTTCAACAGAGATAACTTCAAAATATGGAAGGACAGAATGAAGATTTACATCAGAAGCATGGGTGCTTAACACTGGAGCTATGTTGAGAATGTTTTTTTAATTCCTACCGGTACTCTCACCGATGATCAAAAGAGAGAAATACAGGAGAATGGGCAAGTCATGGAAGCCCTAATCAGCAACTTATCTAACATTGAGTTTATTGATGTCCAAGATAAAGATAATTCCAAAGAAGTATGGAACACTCTTGAGAATATCTATGGTGGTGATGAGCATGTAAAACAAGCTAAGGAAGAAAGCCTTAGAGGGAAGTTTGAGGACATGCGGATGGTTGAAGGTGAGACCATTCAACAGTATGGAATAAGAATCAAAACTGTTGTTGGAGATATCAAGAGTGCAGGTGGTAAAATGGAAGATTCCATTGTGGTAAGAAAAGTTTTGAGATCCTTATTACCGATCTATGCAATAAGGGTTGCTGCTATTCAGGAGTTGAGATCAATAGACAAGACCAAGGTATCCCTAGACTCCATCATTGCAAAGTTGACAGCCTATGAGCTAAATAGTTTTGATGGCATTGTTCAAAAGACTGAATCATCTTTTAGAGCTTCTACTGTATCATCCAGAAAAGGAAAAGAAGCAAGCACCAGTGGTGAACCAAGACAGAACAGAGAAATGGATGATGAAGAGATCCTGATGGAATTTGAAGCTCTTCTTGCCAGGAAACTTCCTAAAGGAACCGGTAAATATAGAGGTAAGCTCCCTTTGAAATGCTTTTCTTGTAACCAGATAGGACATATTGCTATAATCTGTCTTAATGGTGACAACAAGGACAAACTGGAGAGGTTCAAGAAATTCAAAGGAGGAAACCGAAGAAACTGTTTTGTTGTAGTTGATGAAGGTGTCACAGATGAGGAATTAGAAGATGAAGAGAATGAAGATATTGTGTTTGTTGCAGAAAAGGAAGATGTGTCAGACAAGAAGGGTCTTGTCTCTTGCTTTGATAATTCCAATGAGTGGATTATTGACAGTGGTTGTTCTCATCATATGATTGGTGACCAAAGCAAGTTTCTATCTTTGGAAGAATACAATGGTGGTGTGGTTCGCTTTGGTAATGATGCACCATGTATGGTCAGAGGAAGAGGGTCCATCTCTCTGAATGGAAAGAGCAGTGCTGACAATGTGTATTGGGTGGAAGGTCTCAGACACAATCTATTGAGTGTTGCCCAACTGAATGATAGTGGACTCACTCTGGAATTCAAAAATGGAGTGTGCAAAATCAAAGGAAAGAATGGTGATTTGATGGCCACCAATAAGCAGACCAAAGGTAACTTATTTCAGCTAAATGCAAATATAAGTACATGTCTTATGGCTAAGTTTGATGATAGCTGGATATGGCATAGGAGACTTTGCCATGTAAACTTTGATAACATTGTGAAGGCCAGTAAGATCAAGGCAGTTAGAGGACTGTTGATGCTGAGAAAACCAAAAAATCCTTTGTGCAGAGAATGTCAACTGGTGAAAATGTCTTCCTCAACCTTCAAAGGTAAATCTTTCACAGCTGACAACTTACTTGATCTTGTGCATACTGATTTGTGTGGTCCTATGAAAACTAGGAGTGTGCAGGGAGATAGGTATTTATGATTCTTACAAATGATTGCTCAAGAATGATGTGGGTCACATTCTTGAAGGACAAGTCTGAAGCCTTTGGAAAGTTCAAAGTTTTCAGAGCATTGGTAGAAAAGGAAAGTGGTAGAAGAATCAAATGCCTTAGAACTGATCAAGGAGGGGAATTCACTTCTGATGAATTCAACAAATATTGTGAAGAGAATGGCATCAAGAGGCAATTGTCTACCCCCCGGACTCCACAATAGAATGGCTTAGTAGAGAGAAACAACTGGACTGTGGTTGAAGTGGCTAGAACTATGTTAATCCAAGGAAAAGTTGCTCACACCTTTTGGAGAGAAGCGGTAAGCACTGCAGTCTACACAATGAACCGGGTACTCATCAAAAAGGGAAAGGATAAGACTCCTTATGAGTACTGGACTGGTAAGACACCAGTGGTAAGCTACTTTAGAATGTTTGGTAGCAAATGTTATATCAAGAGGAGTGAACATCAGAGCAAGTTCAATGCAAAATGTGATGAAAGAATATTCCTAGGATATTCCACCACGAGTAAAGCTCTCAAATGTTTCAACAATAGGACTCAGAGAATTGTTGAAAGCATCAATGCTAGGGTTGATGAAAACTCTGGGAAACCTAAGGAAACTGGCAGTGAGCAAGTAGGAGATGAACCGGTAGTAACCTTCTAGGAACCGGTTGCAAATCAACCCAGTACCAGTAATTGTGTTCCTACACTGGTGGATGCTGATGCTGATGAAGATGAGGATGAAGAAGAAAAGCAAGAGGAATCTTTTAAGAACATACCTAGATATGTCAAACTCAATCATGATCCAAAGCAAATCATAGGAGACAAAGATGCAGGAATTCTTACAAGAAGAAAGGTTAGAGAAAGCTCATGTATGATCTCTAAATTTGAGCCTAAATCATTCAAAGAGGCACATAAAGATGAAGACTGGATCAAGGTAATGGAGGAGGAACTTGACCAGATATAGAAGAATGGTACATGGTCTTTGGTACCCAGACCGAAGCATAAAAATGTCATCGGAACCAAATGGGTTTTCAGAAACAAGCTAAATGAGGATGGCATAGTGGTAAGGAACAAAGCCAGACTAGTGTGTAAAGGATACGTCCAAAAAGGAGAAGACTATGGAGAAACATTTGCTCCAGTAGCAAGATTGGAAGGAGTGCGTATGCTTCTTGCATATGTAGCTTTTAAAGGATTCAAGGTATACCAAATGGATGTAAAATCTGCATTCCTAAATGGAATACTTGAAGAGGAGGTGTACATAGAGCAACCAGATAGGTTTGCCCTATCAAAAGACAGTGACATGGTGTGTAGGCTGCATAAAGCCTTGTATGGACTAAAGCAGGCACCTAGAGCATGGTATGAACGCTTGCACTCCCATCTTGTGAAGATTGGATTTGAAAGAACAAGTGAAGATAGCAATATCTATTTGAAATCAAAAGGAAATCAGATTCTCATCTGTGAAGTATTTGTTGATGACATCATCTTTGGAGGAGATGACAAGATGAGTCATGATTTTGCAGATGAGATGAAAAACGAGTTTGAGATGTCACTCATAGGGGAAATTAAGTTCTTCATTGGACTGCAAATTCACCAAATGAAAGAAGGAATCTTTATTACTCAGTTTAAGTATGTCAAAGAGGTGTTGAAGACCTTTGGCATGGAAGACAGTAAACCGGTTGGTACACCAATGGTAACCGGTTGTAAATTATCAAAAGAGGATGACTCGGCATTGGTAAATGAGAAGGATTACCGATCAATGATTGGTAAGTTGTATTATGTAGTGCATAGCAGACCGGACATTGCACATGCAGTGGGTATTACCGCTCGGTTTCAGCAAAGCCCAAGAGAATCCCACTTGGTAGCAATCAAGCGGATTCTTAGATATCTGAAGGGAACAGTTGACTATGGGTTATGGTATCCATACAATAATGATTTCAACCTGAAAGTGTTCACAGATGTTGATCGGGCTGGTAATGTAGATGACCGGAAGAGCACAACCGGTGGTGCATTCTTCCTTGGTGGTAGACTGGTCTCATGGATGAGTAAAAAAGTAGAGTTGTATCTCTCAGTCTATAGCAGAAGCGGAGTATGTTGCAGCTTTTATGAACTGCACCCAGACCATTTGGATGAAGCATGTATTAAATGGCTTCAAAATTCCTGTATCTGAACCGATAAGCATATTTTGTGACAATACAAGTGCAATTAACATTTCCAAGAATCCAGTTTTGCATGCTAGAACCAAGCACTTTGAGCTCAAGTATCATTTCTTGAGGGAGAAGGTTCAAAACAAGGAAGTTGTGTTGGAACATGTTTTCAGTAAGGAGCAGTTAGCAGACATATTCACCAAGCCTCTACCAAAGGCTATATTTACCTATTTGAGAGGTGAATTAGGGGTGTTGCCCCTTCAAGAGGTGAACTGAAAGTATGTGCTCCACATCAGTCAGGTATTGCAGTGTCCAATATTTTTCAGGATTGATGTGTTGAAGGATGCTACTCCTCAGGGGGAGCATCATAGTGGAACAGGAAAACTTGTGCCTCCACTTTGGCAATGTTGTCAAAGGGGGAGAAGATGTGAAGCGGAGAAGATATCTACAGCAGCAGATGTGATGCTAGGTAATATCTTTGTATATTGCCATCAATGCCAAAGGGGGAGATTGTTGGCATTTGTGCAGAGTATGTTGACATGATGATATTATGTTGTCATAGATGTCAATATACAGGAGAGTGAACTGGCAATATGCTGAAAAGTGAACCGGTATAATGTGGTGAACCGGTATATGTGCAAAGGAGTGTACAGGTATATTGAAGCTAAGCAACTGGCAAAAAGAACCGGTATAGCAATATAAACCGGTATATGAGCAATAGGTGAAGTGGTATGTTTGTCCAAGTGAACCGGTATGATGGAATGTGAACCGGTCTATGGAATGTTTTCTAGTAAGGCTTAATATGGTATGACTATTGGTTGGTAGTCTTAGCTTAAGGGTTTCCGGTTGAAGTGTTCCAAGCCTGTGTGATTCAACCAATGACATTATGTGATGAGCTAGCATTGTAATCAAGATCTGATCTTGTTGCCACGTCATCCTTGTGCGCGTGAAGGATCTTGCATGAAGGAGATTGATCCTATCTACCTCGGGAATGTGCGAAGTTCCTGTAAACGGTGGAGAACGCGTGATGGGTTATCGCCTTCATGAAACGGTGAAGAACAAACGATGCAGAATATCATGAGATCTGTTCAAGACCATTGTATTCAAATGCACAAGTGTTCAATGGCCAGGATTGAACCACCTAAATTGCTTAACCTAAATATTTAGGGTTTAGGGTTTATGTTGCCAACCTATCTGTGTTCTATAAGGTCGAACTTGTGTTTCATGTTGAGGTTGTTGGCAAATTGTGTGTGTGTATGTAAGTGCAGAGATACGTGATTCTTGCCAAACCAGATGAGATAAGAGGATTGATTTCTGCATAGTATGTGTGCAAAAGGAAGGAACTTAAGCGGATCTGCATTAGGCATTGAGAGCTATTATCAAATCATTGTAATACCTGTTGATCTTTAACCACTTCAACAGTTGAGAAATCCCTTAACCGAGTAGCTTTAACCAGCTTCCTATAAATTCTTTAACAGGGTGACTCAAACTCATTAAGTTCTTGAAATCCTCTAACAAGGTAGCCTCTAACAGGGTTTAACCCTTAACCGGGTATTTAGCCATCCCTTAACCGGGTGATCTCTAACAGGATCAGCTCCTAACAGAACCTGTTGTAATAGTCTTTAACCGGACTAGGCTCCTAACAGAGCGGACTTCTAAAGAGTTCAAAAGCAGCTTGTGGGTATTCATCCCCACCGTGGTTTTTCCCAGTTGGGTTTCCACGTGAAAAATCTGTGTGTCATGTTTAGTATTTTTCATGTGATGATTTAAGTTATTTATGTCTAAAGGTAAATCATGTTGAGTTGGCTATTATTATATTTCTAATGATAGATTACCTATTCATGTATAAGGGTGAAATGGAAGTGTAGTATTAAGTTAAGTGGAAAGCTAAGTTATTAACCGGTTAATGCTTGTCGCAGTCATTCTTAGCTTTACCAGTTGCACTTTGTTTCAGACCGGTGTTACTATCTGTCAGACATTTGCAGTGTTTGTAGTCAAACCGGTGCGAGAAAATTTTTGTGACTGTACTGATTCACCCCCCCCCACTCTCAGTACCGGTTTGGTACTTATTGTTCATCATTGAGTCAACATATTAATATTGTGGGTTTGAATCCCACTGTGGTTTTTCCCTTAACCAGGTTTCCACGTAAAAATCTTGGTGTTATGATGTTGATGATCTTTACTTTATGTTTATGCACTTTAATTTATCTCATATGCATTAAGTGGTTTAAAGGATAGATTGACAAAGTTAAAAGTTGCAGAACCCTGATTCACCCCCCCCCACCCCATGCTCTCTCAGTGTTCCTTAATTCCAACATACTTCACTTGCCACCTTTTTAATCTACATTCACCAAATATTTTCCCTCCAGGAAAAAAAATATTTAAAAAAAAAATTGCTCCAACCATTTAATAATATTTCGTGTCTCTTTATCTCAGTCTACAACAGCTCAAATTAAATGCCATCATTTTACTTTTTCACCAATCTCTACTTTCTTTTGATTACTCTCGGTCTTGAGCATGCACACACATTCCCACCAAGATCAAAAAAATAAATGCTCTTCTTGGTGTGCATGAAGATTTGGTCTTCTGCCTCTATTCTATAGGTTGATTGGTTGCCATTATTAATTGCATCCTTTCCCTCTTTAGATTATTCTCTGTGTTCAAATTACTACTTTTAGTAATCTTCACTTTCCCAAGGCTATGACATCTTGTCTACTAAAGATTATCTGATCTTCTCAAACCTCACAACTTGATCTTTTACTAGCTCTTCAATAGACAACATTAAATACAACTATATCTGATTTATCCTGTATATGCCATGTTCTCCACATCATCTTCTTCATTGGGTCAAGCTTGGTCAACCGCCTATGTGGACCATTTCTATGTTGACATCAACTTTTCCCTTTATCACCAAATTGCGGACCAGAAGAATGGGTGAAATAACCATATTGCAAAATTATGAGGGACGCTTTCTTTCCTTGTCACAAAATCAAAAAAAGCCTAGCAGTTTCCGTAATCTGACTAACGTTGTGTGTTATGCGCTTTCGCGGTTTCACAACACCCATGGTCAATGAAAAGAGTTGACCCGCAAAATAGCAAAATTGTGTGTTATGTGCTCATCGATGTATCGTAGCTTCCTTTGTTCAATGTAGAGAGTTGACTGTGAAATAGCGATAACAATAACATAGTGTGTTATATGCTTCTCTTGTCTCCTATCACAGTTTCGTAGATGCCTTTGGCCAATGCAAAGAGTTGACTGCAAAGTAGCAATAGAATAACAATAACATGATGCATTATGTGCTTCGCATGTCTCTCATCGCAATTCCGTAGTAGCCTTTGGTCAACATAGAGAGTTGACCGCAAAGTAGTGATAGCAATAACACGATGTGTTATGCTATCCATGTAACAATGTGTGACTAACACGTGTTATGCATTACTACGACTACACTTTTTCCGAGTCTTCTTTGTTCGCCCAAAAATTACACCACTCTTTAGCATGTGTCTTATTTGTCCAATTTCAAGGCAAAGTAAACTTCCAATGGTATTCTTTGTCTTTTCTATGGCGTGTGATTAAATGCCTTTACTAGCTTCATGCTTGTTCAACTTACACACACAATCAAGTCTTCTCAACTTTCTAGCATGATATAGTGCCATCTCAACCAATCTGATCATCCTCTAGGGCACCCATCATCCAACATCTTTGTCCAACCTAATGTCTATGCATTCTTTTGCATCTCTGACTAGTGGGTGTGAAGCTATCACTTTGCACATTCTTTGTCAAGTTGCACTTGCTCTCTATGGTACTTATCATCTTTGATCTCTATTCACTAAATGTTGACATCAATGACAATCTAATGCCAATAATTTTCAACATGCAAATATCACCAAACAAAACCACAAGCATTACCAAACAAAGCATGTTTATAAGGAAATATGAAACTCAATAAGGAATATCACACAAAGCTTGTTTGTAAGGAAATCTGAAAACTCATCTGCATAAATGGTGTTGTAGTAACCAACACAAGCAACAAGGAGGCTACGCACATATGCCCCCTCTAAGATGCCAACATAGCCCTATGTTAATATCTTAAGGTAGAAAGAAAACATATCAAGGATAAACGCATTTCCCACCAAAGACATATCCTTTATGTAACAATGCACATACATTCCAGGCTAAAAAGAGGACACAACTCTTTTAAGAAATGAAGAGATACTTGTAAAAGAGATATCTTGTAACAATTGTAAAGGTATTATTTACAAGGGTGCATGACTATCAAAGGAGTAGGAAGAGATATTTCCCTCAAGATATCTACCTCCAAAAAGAGAGATGATCTTTGATAAAGATGACATCTTGAAATTAAGAAAGGGTAGGGTGATCAAGATCACACACCTTCCTTCTAGGAAAGGGATTCTTGGTGAAGGATTGCATACTTTCTATCACTAAAGAAAGATCATTCATAAAAGACATTCAATTTCAAGCAATGAAGAGGTCCTAGTCAAGGAACACACACGTCCAAGCAAAGAGAGAATTTGCATGAAGAACAAACATTTCTATGCAAGAAAGGATATCAAGTTATAAAATATGCAACTCAACAAAGGGAAAGTGGATCCCTACGTGAGATGAATTAATGAAAAAATATTCTTGCCCCCTAGTGTGGAGACAATAATAAATAAGATACTATCTTTCTAACCAAGTAGGATTGCACTTGAAATTGTACCATCATGAATGACAATAACCCCCTAATAGGTAAGCTACCAATGTCACATAGCAAGGAGCATCATAATAGATTACAAATGTTAAAGAGAATGAGTAATATGAGGGAACAAATCATTGTCACCTTATATTTGAATGATACCAGTTACAATAAGTTGTTGAATTTTGGTCTCCAAATCATGGCATTAATTAGTGGAATGGCCATGGATTTGATGATATTTGCAAAAAGAAGGATTGTCTTGATTTTGTTTATGATTTTTCTTTTGGTTTTTCAAATGGAGAGTAATCAAGTTGTCTTTAAGAAGATAAAAAAAATACTCTCTTGTTGTGATGAAAAATTTGGAGAAGAATTCTTATATGTACTAGACAATGGGGGAGGGGATATTGAAAAAGGATGCTGAAAACCTAAACCTTCTTTAGATAAGTGTGATGTATATTTCTCATGAGCCTAAAAATTTCATTGCACACATCCTAAATCATGTCCATTGCATACATGTTTAGAATTAAATATAGGTGTTGAAATGTCTAGATGAGAGGACTAATTCTTAGTTCCCCAATCATCATCAAGACATGTATTGAAATAAGAAGCTTGGATAAATGAAATACAAGTCTCCTTCGAGGCTTCATGCTAGGATTGGGGGACCTTAGAGTCTCCATAGAAGGAAGGTTTAAAGTCTAATGGATACCATTGTTTCTCTAACGAAGCATCATCGACGAGAGATTGTATTGTTGAAGGAATCATAGTGTTAAAGGGGGATATGTATCCTACTACATATTGAACAATATCATAAGGATTGGGGTTGGACTTGATTGTGTGCAGTTCATTGTTTTGTATGAATTTGATTGTGCAGTGTAGAGTATAAGGGATCACTTTCATAGCATGAATACACGATCTACCTAGAGGAAGGTAATAACTGAGGGTGTTGGACATGACATGGATAGGCGTGGGTAAAGTCACAGCTCCTACTGTGATAGGTAATATGATTATACCAAGTGAATCTTCACCAACATTAGCAAAGCCATGAACAAAGAGATAGTTGGTTTGAATGAAAGAATAATCCCAATTTATCTTATATACTAACTCAATGCTACAAGCATTAAGTCTTGAACCATTATTAATTAAGGTATGTCTTATATTATGTTCATGAATGCAAGGTGTGATCATGAGGGGATAATTTTTACTTTCAACCTCTAAAGAAGGCAAATCCTCTTGTGAGAATGTAATATCATTTGGTCTAGCACAAGGAGAGAAAATACCTTTTGTAAGGCTTCTTGGATCAACCCATGGTATGAAGGTGAATTTTTAATAAAGTCCCAAAGGGAGATCTTAGATAAAGTTGTATTAAGTTTTTCAAAAAAAGATTAGGTTCCTTACTAGCATGTTGTGGGAGAAGAGGGGGCAAAGAAGTAATAACATTGGGATATTTCTTGTTGTTTCAAGTGTTATATGTGTGAGCTACTATGTTAATACCATGTTGTTGTGCAGGTTACTCTATCATCCTATCTTTTTGACATATGTATTTTGCAAATCTTAAGATGTAGCCAGGAGGTCTTTTTGGCTTAGTCTTCTCATGTTCATTTGTATGATTGGAAACATGGGTCGTATTGACATGAGGTGAATTAGGCTCTTTGTTCACTAAATATTCATCTTTAGGAGAGAGGGAATTGGAATCATTGCTAGTGACATCATCCTCTTTCACCAAAGTATCCTCATGAGTAGGACAACTTTTGCGAGAAGGAAAAACATAATTCATCATTGCTTCATCTTTAGAAGGGAGTTAATTTAAATGGATAGAAGGTAATGTATCACTAGAAGAAGTAGGTACAATATCATACTCTTGTACCAAACTATCTTCATCAGGGAGTAATATTTTATGAGAAGGATCGACATCATTCTTCAAATCTTCATTTTTAAGAGGGAGATTGTTGATAGAAGTGTTAATAATCTCTTCTTGCACCAAAATGTACTCATTGGGGAGAAAAACTTTGGGAGAGGAACTATCATAGGTGTAATATGAAACATCTACCAAATCACATGTCACAATTTACAAAGCACTCACTAGGCCATACATCACCAATTTGAAAACATTTACCAAAGCTTTTAAGAACATGAATGTGAAACATAAGATATGCATCAAGGACCTTAAGAATGTAAATGTGAAACATAATGCAAATTTCAAAGCTTGTAAGAAATTGAATGTTTAACATGAGACATATTTCAAAACTTTTAAGATGGTGCATATGAAACATACAACGTCTTTTAAGAAAGGAAGTATAAAACACAAGACATCTTTCAAAGTCATTAACAAAGTGAATGTGAAATATAGGAAAGAAAAGCATGCTTGAAACATTTTTGAGATATAATTTAAGTGCACAGGTGATATATTTCAGAAATGATTGCCAATATGAATCCATTAAATGCATACAACCCAAATTTGAAAATGAAAATAAAAAATGAAGTGTAAGACACATCAGCGTCACCAAAAATGTAATGTAAGGAAAATGGGATTCACTAGTCTAATCATGCAAACTAGGAATCAAAACCAGTTACATCAACACTACATTCAGAGAATAACCAATAGGCCCAACTTCAAACATTGGTGATGTGGGTACAATGGTTAGTTATTATTCTTGAGTAATTGATTGATTGGATAAGTTGAATGCAAGAACAAGGCTAAATGGTGTAACATTGAGAATAAATGGCATAAATAAACAAATGGAAAATTGATTATTAGGTAACAAAACTAGGTATGGAAAAGGAATGCAAAGAGGAACCTATCACATAAATATGAGCTCAATGTGGGTGGACTATGGGGCTAGGAATCATAGTCTTGACAAGTGTTTGGGTGCAAAATAGGGATCAAACTGAACTTAGGAGCTTCCAATCTTCCTTTTGGTCAATTTTTAAGTCAAAATACATTGAATATGGCACTAGGAACCCTAGTCCAAGTGGACTATGGAGCTAGGTACCCTAGTCCTCTTTTCTACTAAACTTTGTCTTCTTCCCTATGTCTTAGTCTATATTGCACTCTTGTACTCTCAGTCTAAACTTGAATCTTTTGGGCCTGGATCTGTACAAAAAGAGAGAGAAATGGTGTTGTGTTGTATAGGGGATTGCCTCAATCAAACTCCACGTTGGACTCAACCCTAAAGGAATGATGAATAGGAAATAGAAATAAATGAAACACTTGCATGAAAATGCTCAATTGAAATTATTATACCTTTAGTTGATGATGCAATCCTCTTAAGATAAGTCCTCCATGTGTTGATGCAATAACATGATAAATCATAACAAAATCCATCATAAAACCATCATGAAAACATAATTGAAGATGTCTTTTTGTAGCTTATTTCTCCTTGAGCTTAGATCTACCCTTGAATCATAATAATTCCTCTTTGAGAGAAAGAATGAGATGATGAATTGAATTAGAGAGCGATGTCTTATATGGGGATCTCAAGGTGGAATCACTTTTTAGACAACCTAAAATAATCATTTTTTCGCTTTGAATATAGATCTAGAAATGGCAAGACCGACATATTATCCTCTCAAAATTTTGGCAAAAAAGCATCAGACAATGTTCGTCGATTGTCGATGTCCCAACAAAAGAGGCCTGAATTTTTAGGGCCACGAGATAATAGGGCCTTGATACCATAGTTGTAATTTATATGAAAAAAGATAATATTTAAGTGGGGAAAAAAGTGCATTGAAATTTAAAATGGCATAGGACCCATATAATCCTAAAATGAAATAAGAATAAAAGGCACACTTAAAATAAGGACCCAAATAGGAAAGTGATGGTGCATTAAAGTAATGTATGACTCATAATATTGCATTAAATATTAATTTAATGCAATAAAAGGTCCTATAATGTATAGAGGAATGGGAAATACTAAAATGAGTTCTAGGAGAGTGTGAAATTGGACTCATTAATTAAAGGAGTACAATTTACAACATTAAAAGTGGATATGGAGATTGTTGAAAGGAATATCACCAATATAGTTGTTGATGGCATGTCTAGTGTGAGCCTACTTCCAAAAGATGCTTGGAGAATTCTATGCAAGCTGGCGATTTGGCCCCCAACTTTTTAAAAGGTGGGTGTTGATCAATAAGGTATGAAGGTACTTGGAACTTTAATGAGTCAAAAGTAATTATTAGAACCCAAGCATATTTGTTGAATTTTGTAGTCATTTCATCACAAAAGAGATCATATGATGCATTGTTGGGTCAAGCTTGGCTAGTGATAGCCATAGCCAACCATAATCGAAAAAATAATACAATCTCCATTGAAAACAAGGGTTGAAAGTATATAATCAATTTGAAGAACCAAGTAATCAAAGAGGAAATAGCTTCCTCAAATTCATCAGATTCAAACCTTGAGGAATAATTGATGGAGAAGCAGGATCAAAGTATTATGTCCAACCAAATGAAAAAGGATATTACAATTACAATCATGTTCAAAAGATGAAACAAAGTCTCTTTGTGGCCTATTTTATTGGCAAATGGAGAAGCATGAGGTATTTTCATTGAACTGTAAATTTATTAAGGCATAGAAATCAAAAAGCAGTTGGACATATGGTTTATGTGTTGGATGCAATACAAGGTTCACAAAAAAAAACACTTTCAATTCTGATAAAGGCACCTAACTTTACTGAAAGTCAAAAAATTAATAGAAGTATATCTTAAAGTAATAATAGTACAATATTTAATTTAGAGTGCACAGATAGTTATCAAGTCAAATAAAATATACAACAAATATATGAAAAAAGAAAAAATATTTCTATAAAAATGTACTATTAAAAAGCACAAAAGACCAAGTCGGCCCACATGAGGAATATATATATATATATATATATATTAGAAAAAGTTCGAGTGAGGAAAAGACCAGAAAAAAGCACATGGTAAAACTCATATTAAAATTATTGCAAGACAAAAAAAAAATCTTAAAATACAATCAACTAAAAATCCTATATATTACCACACTTCTTCGAAATGACCATCAATTTCTTTTTTTTGGCAGCCATACTACACCCAATATATAGGTTATATGATCACGCTTTGCTATTGTAGTATGATTTATTTTTATTACAATACAACCTCATCCCATTTCTAATTTCACCATAAGACTCAACTTCATTAACTATCATACAAATTCTATAGTGTCACAATTGTTGTAAGACCTCCTAATGCATTTCATTGTGTGCCTTACTATTCTACCTACCTAATTGATTACATCAAAATATAACTATACAATCTGATCCAATTCTTCCCATCATACAATTTGTACATTTGCCAACCGGTGTACAATTTTTACTTCATATCTATGTATAATCTGAAAATCCATCATCAATTGAACAATTTCTATATTTTTAATTGTCACTTTTACTATACTAGGTATTCCCTACGTTTATTATACAATTAAGAAATTGGGCAAATCCAACATAGTACGAGTTGTGAGCAATTAGAAATCTTCGACCTCTAGAGCATGCCATTGCACAACCTCTTAGTGGTTGTAGCTTACAAAAAAAAAAATATTAGATTTTGATTGAAGCGAATCTAGTTGGTTCTTCCTCAAACTATGACTTTGGCAAAAACAAGTAACTCCTCATACCAATTCTGAACTATATGAAAGTGCATTCTTGGCATATGGGAACACTAAATAACCTGTTTGTGATCAAAATCATCTATAGTAATATTTTAGTTCAATGATTGATTAGGTGTAACATTCTCAATTTTTAGTGTGCAATTAGATGGGTTCCCTTGGTTGGTTGGTTATAAGCATGATTCACATGATGTCGTACGTCGGTTAAACACTCTAAAGACTATTTTATGGTATTATAGGCTTTACTTTTTGCCTCTTAAAAATATCATGAAAATGGTGTGCATCGTGAAGGTTTGTGTGGTGGTGAAGGTCTTTATTTGGGCTTCATCTTCAAGTCTAAGTATGCAAATTACACTTCTACATATGCTTGCAAGTTCTTGTCTACAATGTCACCATGGATGTGGAAAAAATTATCTAATGTTCCTTCATGTTTACTTGTTTTCTATCATCTAGAAGATGACATTTTCTTTCAAGGAGTATGATGTAGTTAGTATACAATGTTTGTTATTATGTTTTGATAATATGGTTAATCCTACTATGTATTGATTGTGTGTTGATGTTGGGTGGCTATTAAAATAACTAGTCAATAATTGTGATCCTCTTTGCAACCATCAAGTCATTTAAATAGATTGTGTATCGGCGAGGAAAGCAATATGACCTAACCAAGTCAACTTTGATCCCTAGCTAAACATCTCTAGTCTACTTCCATAATGATTTCATGTGCAAATAAAGATATACTTTTACTTCTCTATGTGGTATACATTCTTAATTTTGTTCACTATTTTAAGTATTCATTTGATCAAATAAGAGAGTAAACATGTGGAAGGCGATGTGTTTTAAGCAAAATGAAGTCTTAGCATATCTTCTTAACATACTTGAGACCTGTTGTGATGTATTCACACATCGCCCCATTGCAAATGGGGACCCCTACTTTTTGCTTTCTAGGGTTTGTTTTCTAGGTCTTTTAGGGTTTTGTCTATTGGCCTTTGCATGATGAGTGTTGTCAGGAGGATCGCTGGATAACAAGCTCTGCTTGAGCTAGGTTGAGACAGTAGATGCTCCAGGTTAGGGTTTCTTTGAAAGTCTTCCTTGGGGCCCGGTTTTGCTCTTATTGCTAATTGTGTCTTGCTTGGTGAGTAAGTATCATTCTTGAAGGTCCAAGCTAGGTCAAGTTGGTGAATGATGAAGTCTGGAATATCATCTTGATCTTCAAATGCCCTAAAATTTGGCTAAGTCTGGAATGTCCTGATCTTGAAATTTGACTAAGTCTGGAAAACTGAAGAATCCTCCAAAAACTAGATTTTGCAATATAACTCCTGGAGGTCCGAAACCACTCTCAAACATCCTGAAAGTATATATGGAATACTTAAATGTTATATTCCATAAAATGATCCTGACGGAGAGACCAAAATGTCAAATTTCGCTCCTGACCCTTCCAAAGGGTCTAAAGCGAATTTCACTCCTGACCCTTCCAAAGGGTCCAAAGCGAAATTCTCCATAAGACATTCTACTTTGACCAAAACCTAGAACTAACGCATTCCCAGGCTTGAATGGAGGTAAAAACGCTTGTTTCAATGGAGAAATGTGAAAATGAAGTCAAGGATCCAACCCAAAAAGTGATTTTCGCTCCTGACCCTTCCAAAGGGTCCAGAGCGAAAATCTTTGTAGCTCTCACTTCCTTTCAAATTTTGACTAAGTGTTGGTTTCTAGGGCATGTTGGGGAATGAATTGGTATGTTCTTTCCTTGAGATGGAGTTGGATGATTTTGAAGAGCAAGATTTTAGCCTAAAAGAGAATTTTGCTCTTGACCCTTCCAAAGGGTCCAAGGCGAAAATTCTTCAATCACCTATTTTCCCTTGCAAACTCAAGTCAAACTCGAGTTGGATGAGAGAGGAGAAATTTTTTCTAGCCTTTTGAGGTGAATTCAAGTTGAAATGATGGAGGAATAAGCCTAAATCAAGAAATTCGCTCATGACCCTTCCAAAGGGTCCAAAGCGAAAATCCTCCTAAGGCTCATTTCCTCCCTAGTTTGACCAAATTTTGAGTTGCAAGGCATCTTGAAGGGAAGTGTGGACATGTTTGGACTTTGGAAATGTTTGAAAGCCTTGAAAAAATGAAGGATTCTAGCCAAGAAGGTGAATTTCGCTCCTGACCCTTCCAAAGGGTCCAGAGCGAAATTCCTTACAAGCCTACCTTTTTGACCTTGCTTGGGCTTGAAACTTTGTTCCTTGCATGAGAATGATGTTTAGTTACCTTCTAGAGAAGATTGGAGCTGAAAAGATGAAGGATCAAGTCAAGAATGAGATTTTCGCTCCTGACCCTTCCAGAGGGTCCAAAGCGAAAATCCTAAATCCACCTATTCCTTTCATATTTGTGCCAAGCTAGGCCTAGACAAGGATGATAGAAGCCCTTAAGATTGCCCATGAATGGATTTTTTGTCTCAAAAAATGATGATTTTGGGCTAGAGGAAGAATTTCGCTCCTAAAACTTCCAGAGGGTCCAAGGCGAAATTCATTATAGGTCCTGTCCTTGGCCATGATTTCTAGTGAAATTCTCTTTTCTAGTCACTTTGAGGTCAAGCGAAATGTTGCAAGCATGGGAGGGGGATCCAAGGATAAGAGTCCAAGTAAACAAAGTGAAAAGAATGGAATTGAATGAGGATAAACAAGCAAATCATGAAATTCGCTCCTGACCCTTCTAGAGGGTCCAGGGCGAAATTCTTATGAAGCCTGTCCCTGGAAAGAATCTTGAGCAAACTTCATTTTGATGTCTTCTTGTTGATAATTTAAGGTATAAAATGCTATGTGGAAATGAGTTTATTATGTGTCCTTAATCATCTTTTGGGTTTGTTTTGCAGAGGAAAGAAGGCCATGACAAGGACGACCTTCTCCAGTCTAGCATCATCAAGGATGACCTTCTCCAGTCCAGCATCAACAGGGACGACCTTTTCGGTCTAGCATCATCAAGGACGACATCTTCCAGTCCAAGGTACATCATCCATCCTGCACATCAAAGACAAAGAAAGATAAAGCAAGGGTTCGTTGAAGAAGCAGATAGTTTCAGAAGAGTTAATTAAAGCTAGCTTCGCAACATCATCAAATTGAACATCAGCCAAGTTTCGAGTGTCAGGCAAGGTGGCATCCCAGTCATCACTCCTCCATGTTGGGTTGATCCACCTCAACGTGTCCAAGTTCAATGTACCTGACTCATCAAAGATGACACAAAATTCAATGTACCTACCCCGGCTATCCATTGGTCGAATATTCCAGAGAAGACATGTGTCCAAATAATGCAATTATTTCATTGGCCAAAACTGAGTTTGTTGTAACAAACCCTAATTAGGGTTTTCATTGTAAAATCTCGGCCATTGATCTCAAGTTGATCTGAGCCATCGAATTGTATTGAGGGCACTATATAAGCCCTGGCTCCTCATTTGTAAAGGCTAATAGTTAGTCAATAATTGATAGTAGGTGAATAGTTAGCTAATAGTGAATAGTCAGTTGATAGAATAGCAATTAGAGTAGAATAGCAAGAGAAGGCAAAGATTGTTGCCAAGATATTGTTGTAAAAGACTTGTAAAACTTCATTGAAGAAATGGTGAAATCTATGGGTCGATTCAACAATTTGCATGGTCTCTATACTTCTCAGATTTGATTTCATGTTATTAGATGAGTGGAAGAAATGTGTTTGACTGATGGCGAAATTTGTTTATCCATACTACTAGCAGTTTGTTGATTGCAGACTTGCCCTGTGTAGTCAACTGGAATCATTCAGCTTAAGCTTAACTTCAATTGTCGCTTCTTCATTGGCATGCATCAGCCTAATGGTGTCTATGCCTGTAGCGATGATCTGAACATCATAAAGCTTTCCTCCGAAGATCGCACTAACCTTGTGGAGATGGTCCTGGGATGTCAAAACAAGACTTAGTTAGAATTTCATCAAAGGTCATTCATTGCTCCTACATTCTTAGTGTCAGAATTAGATCCTTCCCTCGCCCTCATCCTTTTTTCCTTTTTTTCAAAAAATCTAGGCTAGTGAAATCCTATGTTCCAGCAATGTTCAAAGCAAATCAGACGTTTAGTCATCAAGTGTAAGTCCCCTTATGATTCCAACAAAATCACATCATACCACAAAGAGCTTATCCACGAGTAGAGAACCTACATACAAGAACCTTGGAGTTGCCTCAACTGATCCTTCAGCGAGATCTTCCGCAGTCAGGAAACTTTACTCAAGAGAGGATAAGATACCTCTGGGTATTTTATTCTATGTTTGGTTGTGTACAAAATACACATCAACAAGACCTTAAATGGATTTTTAGCATGCAATCTCATAATGATATGGCTTCTTGTAGTAGCTACAATTGTAATACATCCTAAAATTATTTCATACCAAAACCTTGAATTCTAACTAGTAATCCCTCATATTATTTGATTCCAAGACCTTGATTACTAAAGGACAAATTTTTGAAGTTATATAAGGAGACTTGAAGCTAAGTGAATTTAACACACTTCCTCAAATGATGGATACATGGTACTCTCAATCAAGAGACAACACGAAAATTGCATACAAAAAAATCATTATCAAAAGAAATTTTATTAAAAAGAATACTCACGTATTCCAAATCCTTTGTATCTTGTCCGCCTACTACCCTAATCTCAATGTGAATTTTATTGAAATGCAAAAGAAACTTCTCGACACTATATAAACAAGGTTGAGAGTGCAAAGTTTTGTCTCCAAACAATTGGTTTGGGATGTCTTGGTACTAAACAAGTTCTTGAACTCATCCCATAGCTTGTTTAGATCACTCTCTTAAATTCAAATAAAGTGAAATCTATAATTCATATGTGATGAATCCATGGATTCTTTCCCAACATTTTATTCCTTTGATCTTTGATCTAGTTATGTCCTTAAGAAGTAGATTCTCTTGGAAGATATGCATCCATAGCCCATGACTTGAGATATTCCTCCAAGTATATGCTCTATAGAGCATAGTTTGAACCAAAGATCTTATCTAGATTGAATTAGGACTCCACTAATTGCGTTCTTGATAAAAATTGAGTCAAATTGCAAGATAGGAAGACTTGCTAAGGTCCCATCTTGAAACAAACGGCAGATATAGATTCTAAATGTCCACTTTCAATGGCCACCAATTCTGTATCCCTGTTGTGACTACTTTTCAAAAAGCTCTAGAAAATGTCTCTCTAATGGTACTTGACTCACTTTGATCGAAAGCCTTAGTGAGGAAAATAAATCATATGAAGTAATTTGCTTTTTATATAAACCTACATCAATAAAATTTGCCAAAAATCATATTCATGAGGCCAACTTTACACTACCATATCTCCCTTTTACAAAGATTTTTTTAGAAATTTCTCAAAAACCTTTTCTTAGTGAACAAGTTTATACAAGATAAGTTACATTAAGTCAAACAAATTTCCTAGAATTATGTTAGTTCCTTAGAATTATGTTTTTCTTTCTTCAATTTAAATTGCAATCCTAGTCAATCCCACTTTAATACCATGTAAAAATTG
Organism: Cryptomeria japonica; assembly: GCF_030272615.1. NCBI lineage: Eukaryota > Viridiplantae > Streptophyta > Pinopsida > Cupressales > Cupressaceae > Cryptomeria > Cryptomeria japonica. Next base: position 88,227,089 of record NC_081414.1, on the reverse strand, counting down.
ATGATTGTCTTGATATAATATAAACTTGAGTCCAACACAGGAAAAGAAACACAAAGGCCAAAGGATATGGTAGAGCCCATAGGAAAACAATATTGAATGTCAATATGATCAAACAAGATGTAAATTGATGATGTTGATATATGTATATATACACATTCAAGTCATTCATACAAGATACACTAAACTTGAACCAATATAATATTACACATTTTTGCAAGTGTCCTTGGAGGCAACAACATACCATGAAAGGCAAGAGGGGAGATTATACAAGTTCCAATGCTTGGTAGGGCTATGTATCAAATGCAGTTTATAAATCATTGCCACTATGTGTATTCATTAATGCTTTCCCCCTCTGCCTTCATTTTCTATACACAACAATGGTATTGTCATCCATAACTATCGTGTTCTTATCCCTCCTCTAGGAGCAATGTCTAAAATGCCTTTAATTTATTTCTATTGGGAAGTCAAGTAAGCTATCTTGAACAATTAGCACAAAGAGAGGTCATGCAGTGGTGGATAATAGGCAAGAGGAGAAGGTGCCATCGGTTGAACATATCTATGAGAGGTAAGGATTGAGATCATCAGATATTACATATAATTCAACAAACTCTTTTCTTTGGCTTTGTGAGCTCATTAAGTTTATCAATATCCTCCATTATGATGTTCATCTTCACTAATGGATCTCCCACATCAATGTAAGATCCCTCGTGTAGAAATCAATATTCTACTTTTTCTCTTTTACCATCTTGACTCTTCTCCATATTTAAGAGTTCTCTTTCCTAACCTGCCCTATGCCAATGCCACTTCTATTTGTGTCCTCATGCCATTGGAAACAATGTTGTTATCAACTTATTTTTCCTGAGGTAACCTTCCTTGCACAGATGAATCACAATTACTCTATGGTTTCTTTATATGTGGGAGGTTTAGGGAAAAAAATCTAGAACAACCAAAGCACATTTGTGCTCCAAAATGAAGTCACCATTCTTTGCCCTCTCCGTCTAAGTCCTCACATGTAGAAGCCAACTTCATCATGAAATAAAGACAGTAATGTCAAGGGAGCAAATTTAGGGAGATCAAGAAGCAAGCATTTTGCTACATACATGATGAACGTACAATCAATCTAAACCACTAATCAACCCAGTTGTGATCTAAAAAACAATTTATTGTAAAGGGAAGCAAAGTAGTCTTAAGAGATTAAGTAGTCTGCAAAAGAATGATGCCTATTCATGTGTATGCTCCACATTGATCTAGTTGCAAATATTGTTGATCGATGGCCTAGATCATAATCAATAATTTTTCTAATGCTTCTTTGGGAAGATCTCCTGGTAACAGCAGTGTCTGAATTTTTGTTTTTGTTGCACTCCATGATTTCAAAGTGTTTCAATAATAGGGAACCAAAATCATAGAGGGTAGGGTTGAACCTCTGCATCACTCTATTAAAAATGACAATGATATCTATGGGCATACTTGTTGTTGTCTTCTCCCAAGATCTGTAAGAGATGGACATGGCCTCCCTAAAGTATTCACAAAATATTTGGACATTAAAGAGGCTCTATAATGAAGCATACATTTATCTATCCTTATATGACTTATTATCTTCATACAATATGCGTGCAGTTCCATATTTCTTGTCAACCTAGGATAAGTTGTGATTTGGAATGTGAACGCTTATTTAACTATTTTTTATGCATTATTAGTATGAAGGGCAAAAACCTTTCTGATTGCTGAGTATAGAACAATCTCATTCTTCTTAGCCTTTAGCTATTTCAAGTAAGCCTGAAAGCTTGTAACTATGAAATCAAATTTCACAATTGTTTGTGAAAGTAAATGCTCTCAGCAACAATTCAACATACATAGGAGTCACAAAGGCAATCAGTGTTAAGGAAAAGGAAGAGCCTCTGCAAGAATTTACAACAATCAATGAATGAAGCACATTTCCATCCTATTCTATAAAATTGTTGAGCACTTGAGTAGGCTGTAGTACAGCTTTTGACAGTACTCAGCAAAATGGGAAAAGAATTATTTGACATATGCAGTTTGCACAACCAAATGACTTTCTCTCATTATTGGCAGCTTTACTTTGCATGCCAACTCTGTGCTCTTTATGAAAAACAATGTTACAAAATATCACGTCCCATTATCCTATACAAATAACGTGTAACAGAGACATTGTGAAATGTTGACTATGAATACGGAACCCCAAGCCAGTAATCCTTCCATCCCAAGCCAACCTGTAGATCATAAGCTGTAGTACGTAACATTCGTAAGGTTAGGTAAAAAATATTTGAATTATATCACCACCCAAGTAGCAAAAGCTTTAATAGAGCCATTCGAATATAAAGTCCATTCTTTGCTTGTCGAAAATATGCTGCTCTTGGATCAGAATCAACATCAGTAGTTATCTGCAGACAAAACACTGTTAGTATAATACAAAAAATCAAATAAGGATCATTTGTACAACATCTACCATGAATCATCAACTAGAGGTCATGAAATTGACAAGACGTCCTGGCCTTTCTGTATTTCTGACATAATCAATGCCTTTAAGGCTTTAAAGTGCTTTAGTATGAGAAAATTAGTCACCTCATCAAGCCTTGGAAGAGGATGCATGATGACAGCATGTTTCTGTAATGCATTCATTACATTCTTATCAATGATATACTTTCCGTGAGCCTCATTATACAAATCTATTCTCTCACCAAAACGTTCACGTTGAATCCTAGTCTGATAAACAACATCACACTTTGAAGCCACCTCCATCAAATCTCTAGATTCTTCCCAGTCAATTCCCTTTGCAGTGAGATAGTCCTTTATATCGTCCTGGAAATATTGCAACATGGAAAAATGTAAGTGGCAAAAATGCAGAAGAAAGGATGTAACTAAAATGTAACCGGGATACATAAAAGATGGTTTCTCCGTTCGTTCAAAAGGTTATAGTGCTAGTATCCTTTAATCTTTTTATTATTCTACTTGCATCACTTAACTATGAAACTAAGGACATGCAGGACTTCCAAACTAATTAGAATGGCATGTATAGTCATTGCCAAGCTCATATCTTAGAGTACCCCTTCTTGCAGGAAAAACCACATAATGATCATATAAACAATATCTAGCAATCTGAGCCAAGCTTGGAGTATGGAAAAGGAACTGGCCCTCATTAGCAGGAAGAATTCGGTTGGTCAAAACCACTTCTCAGGCCACACATAATATAGATCGTGTCTGCGTTAAAAAAAGCCATCAAAAGTAGCCAAAATTATTTAAACAGTTTAGAAATTCCTCTGTTGTGGAGCAGCTAAAATGAAGAATAATCACCTTCTTCATTAGGAGAAAGTCAGTAAGCAGAAAGAGCCTACAGGCAGCATACCAGGAAGTTCTTGACAATCAAAGCTCAAGTCATGGGATGACCTTCAAAAACTGTGTTATGTCCTCTTGAAGAAGAAAAATAAGCTGATGGCTCAACTGCCAATGATGCAGACTCAGAAATTGCATCTCCCTAATCTAGAGAGGATTTTTAAGGTAATTAAATCAATGTGCTGAATGTACTTACTGAGAGCACAAGAAGGCCTTCACTGCATTAATCTCGGATTAAGCATTACAGACAGCATTGTTGTTGTAGTCCCTGAAAGTAAGTCTACCAAATCTGCCTTTGCCTTCGGCAGAATTCATTGGTCCATCTCTCATTGCTTCATCTTTCACAAACTAGACAAGGGAGCCTCTGATAACACTTGTTGGAAACTAGGCCCAAAAAGATTGACAGAAAAGAGGTTTTATTCAGAAAGAGTTACGAGAGAGGGGGTGAGACCACAAGCCCTAACACACCACAAACCCAACTGGTGGGCTAATGAATACACTCCAATAGGAATAACTTTCTAAACCACTCAGTAACCTAATCTTGACACTTTCCCACATAATTACTTTATTATCTGATAACTAATTACTAACAGGTGTATTTCAAGAGATGCAGGCCCCTTATATTTATTTATTACTAAATTCTGTCTAACCTAACAATTTTGGATCAGAAACCCATCAAAGACAAGGTTATCTCTAATGTCAGATAATCTAGTTAAAAAGAAAAAGAAGATTTTTCAGAAAAGTCAAAATCTAGAAACTAAAAACCTTGTTCCTGAAGTCTCAAGAACTTGAACACAAGGATTGGAACGTGAGCCAAAGGTCCAAAAGGAAAAGCATGTAACTCATCATTGGAAAACAGTTCTGAAAGTGATCCCTGTAAATAATCTTATTTCAAAGATCCCAGAACCTATCACAAACTGTGAAGTGCCAATGGAGGACCGAACCAGACTGAATTTTGCTTTAGGCAGCCAAAAGGAACACAGGCCAAGCAAATGGACTGGGTGTATCTAGAGATCATGATGGTTCAGCAACGCTTACTTATAGGAAAGACTATGCCAAGAGCAGCAATAACCTAGCCAAATGTAGAGCCTTCTTAGCCAGACTGACAATTGCAATGGAGCAAAATTGGACTGAGTTCTATAGAGGGAGATTTGAAGATAACTATAGCATTTAACAACATATGCTACAGTTGGTGCTTGATTAGAAAAATAATGATTATTTCAGGACTTATTAAGGATTTCCCTAGGGCAAGGATTCAGTTTGTTCAGTGAAGTGGTAACAGACATGCCGACCACTAATACAGTTGTTTAGATTCAATGAGGAAGAATGAGCCAAACAACAAGAATTCAATCAAAATCATGATCTTATGAAATTGTAAAAAGAAGATCCTTTTTAAAACTCAATGATAATGAAATTGTAAAAAGAAGATCCTTTTTAAAACTCAATGATATTCAGTCCTATTAATGGTACCTTTTTTCCCCTTAAAAACTAACATCGAGCTCTTTTTGAGTCAACGAGAACCCCTACTTTCCAATTCTACCCTTTTGAAACATGTGTTTACACCAAAAGGTGATCTATGATTGATTTTCAAATCCATTTCCCTGTAGCTCCTCAAAACATTGGGCAAAATTACTTCACAGGTTATCCAGAAAAGCCTTGGCAAATGTCTTCCTGCAAAAACATTCATTCTAAAAAATATATTTTACCTAAAAAATAAAGTCCAATGTGGCTGCTCTTAGTAAGATCTTTTGGCACCACATGCAAGCAATGGCTTCGTGTGCACAATCCCATTACATGCAATAAAAGAAATTGTACACCCACTTGAAAATCATCGAAATGAGGGTCTGGCGACTCTGGCCACAGCTTGTGAATCTTATGTTATGATGGTAAAGCTAGCACAAAAGTTTTGTAGCCAAATGGAATGGAGGATGGATTACAAATAATCTGATGAAGTACAAAATTCAGAAGTGCTGGAGAGTTTTTTTTGGTGGCTTACTATTGCACAATTACTGCAAACAAAATAAATGATTATTCCAAGTGGTCACTTAAGTGTCTCCATAAACGAACAAATTTGTGTTTAAGTGATTCACAATGCAGTTTGTATCCAATACTGTGTACAAAGGAATGTCCCTGCAAGTCGACAATGCTGCAGAAATATGAGCAGTAGAGGGCTAAATTTGTTATGTAAACAAGAATAGGTGACAGAGAAAGGTGGTCAGCTATCTTGATTCTTAACTGTTGGAAAGCAGCATTTGCAGAGCAGGTCATCTTCTTTGTGCATTGCAGTGGATGATAGTCTACCTCTCTCCATTATTGCAGCTTCCTTTACTTTGTCTTCATAATTTTTATCACAATTTTTAAATTTCCATGCATTGAAACAAATAGTCTCGAAGTACTTGTGAAAGGTTATGGCAATAAATGGTTTCTCACTTGACAATTTCACGAAGGCAAAATACTAACAATAGAGTTTGAATCCAATACAGTGTGAAGAGAAGCAAGTAAAGAATGCTGTAGAAATATGAGCAGTGTGCATCTAAATGTGTTTTAAAACCAGAAAAGGTGATAAAGAAAAGATACTCGGCTATGGTAGCTGTTGGAAGGCAGTGTTTGAAAGGTAGGCGGTTACATCCCTCTTTCTTGTCTTAGAAAATGCTTTTTATGTTTTGTTTTAGCTAATCAATTACATTGCTTTTATTCTTCTATGAATGAAATTCTTATCAAATGGAAAATGATTGATGAAGTTATTTTGTTATCAGTATTTTATGAAATATGACAATACGGTTAAGATGTGGCTAACTGAAATTTCATGTGACCAAGTGTTTGCAGGAAACATAACACCCTCGGGAGGGAGGGAGAGTGTCATCAAGGAGAGGATAGCAGATTTTGGAAAAGAAAATTGCCATTGAGTTCCAAGTCCGGGAATATATATATATATATATATATATATATATATATATCCTTGTGAATAGATATATATACATATACACATATATATACATACGTATATATATAAATATAGATAAATTCATTGTTGCCCCTCTTGAGTGTTTGTTTATTATTATTTTATTATGGATTATATTCATATTCACACATGTACAAGATGGACGTACATGTATGAATATGAATATGTCCATTTTCTTTGGTATGCTTATGTTATGCGAGTATCGCATTGGTGGCAGTTTCAATTTTGGATGACCACCGACAAGCATGTCGGGGAAGGCCACCATCTTTGTGGCGTAAGTCTTCTTCTTGTAACGTTAGGGACGTTTCCTCCCTGGCATGATCGGTGTCAGTGTTTTCTTGGATTGTGCTTCTTTGGCAATAGCCACCCCATGAGTGGTATTTATGGTAGACTTTGGCCATATGCAGGGGTGGTTGTTTCATTTGGGAAAAAATTATCATGATGTTCGAAAGTGTTTTGTAATCATTATTTTTGCTAGCCGATCCTTGTTCTACAATTATGTGATGAAAGGCGACTAATCTAAGTCGCTTTGTTCCTATCAAGCTTGGAGCATTGTTTAAACCCCTATCCAGTTTCCAAGTGATTCTTGTTGAGCTCGGCTGGCATTATCAGTCTGTTCCGCCAATTCACAGGCATGAGATTACTCCTTTTTCCATCTCTGTAAAGAGTGTAATCAGAATCATGTTCTTTCGTTTATTTATAATAATCAAGAGTTGATTTCTTAGTATTTTGAAGTTTTATTGAACCGTTTGGTCAAGCGATTATGTATGAAAGAGTTCGATGAGCATACTGAACTGTTTCCTTTGTTGCATGTATTTTTGTTAAGTTCAAAATAGAATTGTGTGGATGCAAACCTATGCAGCGTACCCACTACATGGTATTGTTGATGGATGACCTGAATGTTCATTTTCTACGTATTCAAAGTATGAGAAATTCTGATAATGCTGAGATTGTAACAGTCCTGTTTTCATATGTCTGATCTTTTTCTTTCGGAAGTTATTCTCTTGGAATTATGGGGATCATGTGCAACCATTAAATCATATCTATGACTTTTAGCCAATGGAAGAAAGAAAGTCCGAAATATTGTTGGATAGCTCTGTTCTGCAATTTCGTTGTTCTATTATAATGTGAAGTTCGTTTGTGTATCTGTCTGAACTGGATCAAAGAAGTATGGTTAATTCCAGCACCCCATACTAAGTTAAAGGTTAAATTCCAGATCTTTAAGGTTGGTTTTTACCGATGTTTGCTTCTATAGTTTTTTTGTGACATCATTGGTCAGTTAGACCCAAAGAGATGTTGCAAGTACACAACTCTTCTTTTCATTATGCCGAGTAAGGGTGGTGGACAATGACTGCACACTATAGTGCTTGTTATGAAACCTTGGTCAAGGAGGTGCTGCAGTTAGCACGTGTCCATCAGTTCACAAGAGCCAGATACACCACTAGCCAAAGTGTCATGCAAGTTAGGGGGAACCTATAGTGTATGATTGGTTAGTCAGTGTAGATTCTAAACACCAAGCTCAAAGGCTTAATGGTATTTGTTCTATCTTTTATCTACTATCCTTGTGAAGGGTCGGGCCCTTCCAGTAGGAAGAGGTGCGGGGGACTTATGTCCATGGTTGGGCGGAAAAGCCCTTGATGATGGTCTCCCTCTCCCATGTTATACCTTTTGACAGGTGTTTTGTGACCACACCATCACGGAATAAAGTTTCCAAAGGACACTCTATCCTCTCTTGAGCGAAATCCCATGTATGCTAAGATTGTGAAAGATCATACAAGTGACTCCAAGGTTCCTACTGCGAACGTGCGACTTTATGTTGGATATGAGCTCATTTGGCTTGATGTATGTTGGTAATCCAAGGGGGACTTTGAGTGAAGCGAAACAATCTTTAAGGAGACTCAACAAATTTAGACTTCAAGGAAGTATAGTGAATGATTTGGCAATGACAAGTATTTTTTTTAAATGGTTTCTCAATGAAATATGCAGAAAGTAAATGAGTGAAGGGATTGAGAGGTCCTAATCTAATTTTAAGGAAATCAAAAGACAACAACTACTCAAGTGAAATTGAACACACTTTGTCTTGCCAACTTAGACAACTAAGCAAAGGAGGTACAATCTTCAAGGGTTGTGCTAAGGATTTTCACACCATCAAGAAGAACAATGTTCATTCAATGATCGAAGTTAAACATACACATAAAAGGGCTCGATCCGACCTTGCATTGCAAATAGAAATCATCTATTTGCAAAAGGTATGAGCAAATAATTTCACCATGAAATAATATCATCCATCTCATTCATCTAATTGCTTGAAAACAAATCTAAACTACTTGAGGAAGAGAAACCATGCAAACTTTAAAAACAACACAAGTAATCATCAAAATACAATAAATAACTCTTATTATCTTGATAGCTTATAGCAACAATTTCATACAAATTCTCCCTCTGTTTCAAATGAAGGGGTGAACCCCTTTTATAGGCCCCAAAAATGGAAATGGATGGCCAAGATTACATTGAAATCAAGGGCTAAGATCTCTCCATGCAAAACCGTAATTAGGGTTTGACCAAAAATGACCTAGGTGGCACCAAGTAGGCTTTTCAATAAATAAGGCATCATGGCCATTATGCATTAAATAACCCATCACTCCAAATAAGCCACCCACTATGCATTAAGTAGCCAACCACTCCATCATGCCTTTAATAGATCATCGCCCAAAATAGGGTGCCCACTATCTCTCTCCTTGATGGCAAACGCTATGAATCTAGTCATGATGATTTCGAGAGCTCACCTATAGAGACACTTGGCGCAATTTCGAGCTTATACTCCAAAATAGCTATGTCCTTTTTCACATTTGCAAAAAATCTTCTCCCATCTTGACATTGCCTCCTAAGTCGTGTGCATGATGCCTAAGAAGAGGGAGACATTCTCCAAATGATCCTCTAAGAAGGATTCCTACAGCCCGTTTCTCAAATTATCCATTGTCAGCTCCTCGTTAGTCGGCCTCTTTGCAAATAATGTCTCAACAATATTGAGGATTCCTTCCTGAATGTCCTTGACTGCTTTCCTCAATCGAGTTGACTCCTTATTTGACCTTTCGAAGAATTCTTTCCTGTAGTCATCATACAATACCATCAAGGGAAGTCATATGCTTCACTTTCTCTAATAACTTCACCATCTATCAATGCTTGTCTGGGGACTTCCATCAATGCTTCCAAGCGTGGAATAGTCATGTCCTGATAGATGTGTGTGTCTTCCCATGCTTGGTCCACATTCTCCAACTACCAAGGATAGCACGGACTCTTCCTTGTATCTAATCCAAGTCCTCCATGAACTTACATACTTCACTGAAAATGTTCTCCACCCATTTCTTAGAACCTTGGGCAATTTTTATCATCTCTTCAAGCTTATCAATTGATTCCTTTGGAAGATTTGTGGGAGGAACGAAAGTTTGGTCTTCCTTCCTGAATGGACGCATTAGGCATTGCACATACCCACATAGAGCTTTGTTCTCACTTTTCAATTTCTTATATTTCTCTTCCATCTCCTTCATCCATTCCTTTAGTGCCTGAGAAGAATCATCAAAACCCTCTATCACTTGTGCCCTAGTAGCACGTCCCATATCAACTGTTGTCATGTTATATTCTTTTGGAGTGATTTCACTTATGGCCTTGTCAACCCTTGGCACTACCACATGTAGAGTCCTAGACCCAAATTCATTCCTAGTGACCTTAGAGAATTTCTTTGCCATCTTCTTCTCCACTGGCTTGTTCATCCAACTTAGAAATTCTTCAATCTCAAGTGAAGGATCAATTTCTTCTTCTGGCTCCTTTCCCATTCTTTCCTTTAGCCAATCTAGAGCGGTTGAATGTTGATCATGAACTTCTAGCTGTTTTTGCTCTTGCGTTACTTCCTCAAGGAGCCCCAAATCTTCAATTGTTGTTACTCTGAAACAATCCTGGATATGTTGCTCTATATCTAGAGGAAGTTCTTGTTCTATATTTCTTTGCTGACCAGGCCTTCAAGAAGCATTGACACTGAGTATATCTTGTGCCTATGAAGTGTTTTGGCCCTCTTCCTGTGACTGGTTTCTCGTGTTGAATCCTGCTACTTCCTTTGTGAAGATGCCAATTTCTTGCACACTTGATGAGTTGCCACGCGACTATACCTCTTGTAATCTTTGTTTCTTCTGTTGTGGCTCTTCTCTTTGGACCTCTTGCCTTTTCTTTGGTTGTGAATCCCAGGCAATGCTATTCTCTTTTCCACGCTTTGCCCTTCCCTGTAGAATTGTCTCTTCTCTGGCTTGAACTTCTGATGATTCCTTAGTAGCCTCATCTTGTGATTCCAAATCTCCCATCAAATTATAAGTCAAGTGGGTGTTCTATGCTTTCAACTTCTTGATGTGACGCTCAACGCAAAGTCTTGTGAATCTTGTATCTGGCCGGCTTAGGTTGTCCAAATCAACTATTTCTAGCTTGAACCAATTAGGTGGTTGGATTGACTTGTCTTTTTCCTTCCCATAATCAAGGTGAACATTGTTCACATCCTCTTCTACTTGATCTGGCACTTGGATGATTTCGCATATCCTTATCATCTTGCGAAGCAACCTAGAAAACATTCTCTTCTTGACCTCATAATCATCCGCGGCGTTAGCCCAATAATCTTCCAATCGTATCTTATGCATGTGCCTCACACCAGCCACCATTCTTATCTTGTTGTATGGATCAAAATCTGATCTCGCAGTGTGGATTGTGAGGTGATAGAAATACAATTCCTTCGCTGACTTCTCCACTATTGCTAGCGATGGGCACAATTCATCATAATCTACCACGACGATGGGGAACTTGAGTCCACCTTTCTTCTTCTTCTTCATAATCTTGTCATAGGCTGTCAGTTGTCTTGTTACCTCAAGCAATACCATCTTATCCATTGGGTATCTTGGGAGCCTATAGGGATGGGAAGAGAATCCTTGGACGCGGATGTAGGTGAATCTTGGAAACTGGATGAACCATGCCCCATACTTCTTTATCAATTTCTTTGCTTCTTGTGATAGCCTCATGTAAACGCCTCCCAATAAGGACCGGATAATGTGCATAGTGAAGGCATCATTTGCTCTCTTGAAATTAGTGCTATGCAAGTGCAACTAAGGATAGCACTCGTGGACTTTGAGCTGTCTTGGACCACATCCCATGAGTCCTTTGCCTAACAATCAGCTGAATTTGGCCATTCTTGCCAGCATATAAACAATGTATGAGCTCATGTAGAAGAATTGGGAATGCATCAAATCCTTCAGTTGTTCGTCCAAGTTGTTACTGATCATCCTTGCCCAATCCACCATCTTTATTGCATCCATCACTTCCTCGATGAAGTAAAACATCCATGGCTTGAAGATGTATGCCTGCGAACATCCCATAACTCGACTCATCAGCAGCACAAGGTCACTATACTCCTGCTTGAAGTCCATGTTGGTAAGCTACTTAGGCATTTTGGAATGATAAGGTTTTGGCTTTTGTATCCATTTTGTTGATGATAACAACGCATCCATCCACTTCGGAGTCATAGACCATGGTCACCCTTACCTTTGTCTTGTACACCATGGATTGAAACATGGGGATTCCAAAAGCTTCAACAATTGCCTTAGCTGTGAGGTTTGCCAAGAGTCTGCCATCAGGAGTCACAATTGCTCTTCTCTCGAAATTGTAGTATTTTGCACATTCGATGATCAGCTCTGGGCACTAGATGGTAGGAGGGAAACTGGCTGCCGCCACAATTCCACTTCTACCTATCTTCTTGGCTACAGCTAACGAAGGATGTCCATCATGACCAAATATTCTTTTCCTAAATTCGTCCAACTTGAATTTCCCTAAATTGGTGTCATTGACTTCCTTCCATTTTGAAATGATATTCGACTCTGGGAGAAATCCTTTTTGTTCATTTTTATTAGTCTTCCCGGAAGTGCTCGCCGCCTTGCTTGATCCTACCATCTAACTTCCTGCAAAATAAAATGACTAAGATAAAATTCATGCTAAGTAAATTTTAAATCCATCATGGAAAGAATTCCATGTTGCATATTCCAAACTTGGAATAAATTTAAAACCTCCAAGGACAGAGCATTCCTTGATGAGAAAAGACCACTCTTCAACAACTTAGCACGCCTTGCTTCTGGCTTGTGCTCTCCAAAATGCGATGTGAAAATGAGAGTCTCATATCTTCTTTAAATTAGAAATTCACCCACCTTGTTGCCAAGTTGGCACTGAGATAATTTTAGTAATTGAATTAATACCTTCCAAAACACATTTCGTGTTTCCAATGTTGAGGGGAGCTGACTTGTCGTTTCGGTGGACCCCGCTCGTCATTCTTGGCTTCAAAAATAGATACTTCCATTATGCCTTGAGTCACGCCTCATTAATGAGGAATATTCCATTTCAAACTTGCTCTTCATGTTTCTTTCTATCTTAGGCGCATTCTAGATAGGAAGGAGGATTATGAGTGTTTGGCACCAATTCTATGTGATGGGAGATTCTTCTAGCTTGGGCACATTTGAGATGACCTGAAGGATTTTTCAAACACTTAGTAAATTTTTATCATTTCCATGATTTCATGTCAGGCACATTTGGAGCCTAGGGAAGGAGGAATTTCTTCCATACTTAGTAAAATTTGATCATTTTATAGACTCTTGGAGTTGGGCACATATTGGAGGTGAAGGAGGAATTTTGAATGCCTTTGTAAAATTTCAATCATTCCATGACCTCATGAAAGCTTGGGGGCACTTGAGATATCAAGGAGGATTTTCTCAATACTTACCCATTTTTCATTGTTTTCGAGTCTCCATGCATGCCTTGGTCCATTCTAGGCCTAGAGGAGGATTTTTGCACACAAGGAGAAATCCTCCTTGCCTTGGAATTTGTGCCCAAGGAGGCATCCTTGGCACACTTGAGGCCTAGAGGAGGATTTTTGGATAAAAGGACAATTCCTCCTCTTCATGTGATTTGCGCCCAAGGATAGATTCCTGGCGCTCTTGAGGGGTGGAGGAGGAATTTTGATCGAAGGACAAATCCTCTTCTTCTTGGGAATTGCGCCTAGGGATAGATTTTTGTCATGCTTAGTCCTCAAAGGAAGATTTCTAGACTTAGTCAAAATTCGATCATTTACTTGCTTCATTCACTTTCCGGATTTGGAACTGGATGCTTTGGATCTTTCTACAGACAGTGCTTCACCTATTGCCAAGGATAGACCTTCTAAAAATAGACTTACTTAAAATAGTAAGTTCTTCCAAACGCAAAATTAGGGCAAATGGGGACACAATGAAACTTACTAAAAATAGACATTGATAAACATGGTAAGTTTGTTCAAACTCAAAATTAGGCCAATCTGGACCACAATGAAACTTACTAAAAATAGTAAGTTCATGAAAAACGCCCAAATTTCACCGGAGGTTCCTTGAAAGATTTTCTCTTCTATACTTAGCCCATATTTCACTATGCTCAAGCTTGCTGACTTTGTTTCTAAGTTTGTAGGACAGAAACCCTAAAATAGCCAAAATTCATGAAAACTCATCCAAACACTAGGGGATTTGAGGAAATTGTTGCCGGACTACCCAAAAACTCACAACCAAAAGACCAAGTGGACAAAAATGTAGGGGGTCCCCATTTGGATGGGGTGATGTGCGATTAGGTCACAACAATACCGAGTTATGCACCTATTTTCAACAAGAAGTTTGTTACTTTGTAATCTCTTAACCCTTCTCTCTCTTTTCAAAAGAAATAAAATAATATTGAATTGATAGTTAATTTCTCCTTCTGCTAAAATGGTTACTTAGCTGGTAGTTAGTTAGTTAGTAACTATTTCATTTTAAGCTGAACTTGGTCGTTAAAGCAATTCTTTTCAATAGAAATGTTTTCAAGTTGTTGCTTTTTACCGTTAAAGAATTTTGGTTGTTACATAGGCAATCTACTTTATGTGTCATGGTAAATGATAGTCTACCTTTCAACCATTGCAATTTCTCTTTCTTCTTGATCTTAGATTATTTCATAACTTCCAGGCATTGGAACAAATGGATTTGAGTACTTGTGAAAGCTTGCATCAAAGAACAGTTTCTCACTTGAATATATTAGGAAGTAAGACAAAACAACTAACAATGGATAACATGGAAAGCAATAAGGTGGGGTGCTATTGATGGAATGATTCCTTGGCAAAATCTATGATTTTTAACTTTGTTGGCTCCTCTAATGTCTGAAACTGCAACTACTATCATGCTATTCAAGGATTCTATGTGGCCTAAGAGATGTCAAGGATTTTGACCATTTTGTTCTAAACAAGATTATGGAAGCTTGTGATCCTACCGATGTTAGCAGGAATGCTGTCCTTGACGATGGTACTTCACATATTAGCAAGTATCGTCTGTGTGTTGTCTTGTTTACCTTCGGGATTGTGCAATCCATAGGTTGGGTCCAATTCCAGCATGCAAATATGGTATTTAAACTCAGATTTAACCACATTTATGATTTAGGTGAAAGTTGCTGCTACATATGCCTGAACATTCTCACACACATCAAGAATCCTACAATGATCAATTGTAGTTGTGGATTATTGTTTGATTTTGGATGGTGCAGTGTTGGCCTGTAATGCCCCATCTGAGATTAGTACCTTATACTACAAATCACAGCTTTAAGTAGACTCTAAACCCACACTTTAGCAAATAGGGCCGACCTAAAACAAAGGTAAAAAGATAACAAAATAAAAATAAAATATAATTGCGAAGGGAAATGAGCCGACCTGTTTAAATAAAATTAAATACATCAATTTATAAAAGGGCCGACTCAGAATTTTAATACATTAAATAAATTAAATGAAGATAAATCGTTACTGTTTTGGGCTGACCTCTTTGGAGAGGTATGACCGTTGGAAAAGGGCATATGGAAGTGTATAAATAGGAGATTGAATGGATTAATCCATCATTGATTGGAATTGAATATGTTTTCCATTTTAGAGCAGAATAAAAGCAGAGCATCGATGGCATAGAGAATCTGATATATCTTAAGGCATAATCTCAGGCAGTCCGTCTAACTATTGTTGTGTAGTATGATCATTCTATACAAACCCCCAAGTGCTATAACAATATTATATATATATATATATATATTGCTGATATTCCAGGCTTGTTAAAAACTACATTAGGCTCATATCTGTTATAATAGATCTGAAATATGATATATTACTGTTTGTTTATTCTGAGTGTTAGTAGTCATGATAGAGGGAGAGAAGTTACAGTCAGAGGAAAACAGTGTTGCGGTCACCTTCTAGGCATGCCCCCTCATGGTATAAGACCGGGGAGTCCCATGAGACCAAAGGGGTATAGAGGATGCTTCCTTTGGGCCTATGAAAGATAGACTTCCTGGGCACCCTACTGTGACAGCCCTCATGCTCTCTATCATGATAAATAAATGTGTTACATAAGACATAGGATAGGGATGACAAGATTAAGGAAAGCAATGATAGGATACCTCACTAGGTATTCCACCTCATATGGTATTGGCCACATAAAGCCAAGGGGGAATGAGATCCGCCCTTGGGCCTAGGGTAGAGGGTCTCTAGGGCACCCTATCTAGACACCCTCTTCTATGCCCTCTACGATTGAACTCTCAAGCATAATTCAATACTGTAATTAGAACTATATCTCACATATGCATGATTGGTGTTTCCTAATTAATACATCTATTTAATGAAGTATGATTATTGTATTTTTTCTAACTTACTTGCAGTGTTTCAGTCAAGGTAACAGGTACAGTATTGAATTATGCTTCAGAGTTCAATCGTAGAGGGCATAGAAGAGGGTGACTAGATAGGGTGCCCTAGAGACCCTCTACCCTAGGCCCAAGGGCAGATCTCATTCCCCCTTGGCTTCATGTGGCCAATACCATATGAGGTGGAATACCTAGTGAGGTATCCTATCACTGCTTTCCTTAATCTTGTCATCCATATCCCATGTCTTATGATTAACACATTTATTTTTCATTAAAAAGAGCATGAGGGTTGTCACAGTAGGGTGCCCAGGAAATCTATCCTTCATAAGCCCAAAGGCAGCACCCTCTGTACCCCTTTGGCCTCATGGGACTCCTCGGCCTTATACCATGAGGTGGCATGCCTAAAAGGTGACCCCAACACCATTTTCCTCTGACTGTAACTTCTCTCCCTCTATCATGACTAGTAACACTCAGAATAAACCAACAGTAATATATCATGTTTCAGATCTATTATAACAGATATGAGCACAATGTATTGTTTAACAAGGATATCCGGAATATCAGCAGTATCCATTATAAATATGCAGAATATTGATATGAAGGACATGCAGACAGTGATGTGCAGAAACAGATATGTATATAATATTGTTATTGCACTTAAGGGTTTGCACAGAATGATCATGCCACACAACAGTAGTTAAATGGACTTCCTGAGATTATGTCAGATCCTCTATGCCATTGATGTTCTGCTTTTATTCTGCTCTAAAATGGAAGACATATTCAATTCCAATCGATGATGGATTAATCCATTCAATCTCCTATTTATACACCTCAATATGCCCTTTTTCCAATGGTCATACCTCTCCAAAGAGGTCGGCCCAAAACAGTAACAATTTATCTTCATTTTGTTGGCATTGTGTTGTCATTGATGTCAACCGGTATAGCATGGCAACCGGTATGAGAGATTGTTGGTATTGCTGTCATTGATGTCAACTGGTTTTGTGGTCATGGGCTATCAACCGGCATGTTACAAGATGGAGTTAACAGGTGAGTAAGGACTGGAGACCGGTATGGAATGACAACCAGTGAGTGATGTGTTGGCAATGTATGGTTGCCAACCGGTAAGCATGTGACCAGTAAGAAAACAAGGAGGATCCATAAAGAATGTGCAGACAACCGGTATGCAATTGGATGTTTGGATGTGAAACAGCAGGACTCCCACCGGATAAAGATGGTGTCACAAGATCAAGAGAAGACTAACAGAGAATGTGCCCAACTGGATCATATGTGCCTGATTGAAGATGTATCTGCTCAATGTCAGCTAAGGCATTTTTGTGCAATGCCGGAAGCAGAATGAGTGACAAGGATCTACTCCCACCGGTAAGTGGTCATACTGAGCTTATCTTTCAACATGCATGGAATGCATAATAACCCTCTAAGATAAGATTGTCAGAGAAGTTGAAGGCAGTTGATTGTAGGCTTATACCGGATGACCATAGTGGAACATGAGGATGCCTCTGGTGCATGAAATCAGAGATATGCATCGGTTCAACAAGTGAAAGCATGATGACCTACCCAGACAAAAGAAGAAGAGTAAGAAGTGATGGGTTTGTAACTCTGACAAACCAGTTGAGAGGAAAACCGGTCTAATGAAGATGAAGGTAAGGTTGAGCAGCTGCAGACATGGATGTTACCGGAATGCAAATGGAGTTTGGTGTCACCGGTGTGCATGGTATGTTACCAATATACAAGCAAGAGATATTACCAGTATAGATGTCCACCGATAAAGCTAACAAAGAGAGCAAAGAGTGCAGAAGTAAAAGGCTCCCATCAAATGAAGATGAGCATGCAGTAGATTGACAAGTTTGGTGACCGGGCTAATGTGTTCCCACTGGCAAAACAGGAGACTGCACGTCATGAAGGTGAACTGGTTTGTGTATACCGGTAAGGTTAAGACAGACTGGTAGTATAGAGGGAACATCGGTTGTGTGTTCAGTCGGTGACTAAGCTTGAACTGACATGATCAAATGAGTTGGATGTACTGAGATGACACGTGGTCTCCAAGTGGCAAATGAACAGTGCATCATCGAAGTTGTTGGTGAGGTAGTTGATGATTGGTTAAACATTAAATGAAGACTCCAAATATCACGGGTCGAGAGCAGAAGGATGCGGCTCGAGGCAGACCGAAAGGTGAAGATCTGTGATGTGATAATCGATGCAGGATGTCCTGGTGCAAATCAGATTTGGAGTGGCAACTGAGAGATCATTTAATGTGACTGACGGAAGCAGGTCGATGATCAGTTTTCCGTGTTTGCTAAATATAGCAAACGTGTATTGGAAGCAACGAGATTGGCGGTGATAGGTGATCTGTTGTTGGTTATCAATCTCGAAGAAGGGATCCGATCAGATTTGATACGGATTGAGTTGGCAAAGAAAATCCTAGGGCGTGAAGTTTAAGTTTCCATTTTGGTGGGAAAGCCCGAGGATAAATATGCAGGTTTAAGATCTAAGTGGTTGTTGCTGTGAATGTTGAGGAAGGAGGTCGGATGCTAGATGTCGGATGCAAGTGAAGAGAGTAGACAAAACAGTTTGAGTGTTTAAGTGCTAAACTTTGAAGCTGCAAAAAGTGTTGAAGGGAGAAACCGGTAAGAGGGTTTAACAGAAGGTTAAAACGGTGTAGCCGAAGTGACCGGTAAGTTGCAAAGAGTGTTGCAGTCAAGTGAACCAATAGTGTTTCAACCGGTAAAGAGGTAGTAGAGTGAAGCAGAGCAAAGTGAGAATCAGAGGAGATCAGGCGAGGTAAAGACTGAGCAGAAGAGGAATCAGAACCAACAGAGAATAGAAGCAGCAAAATTGAGAAGAGTGAAACCGGTAAAGAGATAGTGTGAGTAAGAGGATAACCGGCAAGGCAAAAGAAGAGCGGGAGGGGAATCAGAAAGAAAATGTGAGCAGAGAACCAGTAGAGAACAGAGTAGAGTTGAACCGGTAGAGAGAAGTTGCAGAGGTTACAGAACTCATTTGTAACCGGGTTATTACTTTTGTATTGATATATTTCTTTGTGATCACTGAGTTGGAGCTCGATGCAGGGGTTGGTGCTCCTTGGGTTGGTGCCCTAAATCAAGGGTTGGTGCTCCTTGGGTTGGTTCCCTAAACTTTGTATTCAGTGCTTATTGTAAGGCTCGATTGGAGCAGAAGACTCCAACAGCATTTCTCACCGAGGTTTTTCTCATGATTGGGTTTTCCTCGTATATCCGGTGTTATGTGATGTGTATTTGTGTGTGCTTGCATCTTGATGTCTTCCCCTATCTCACCAGTATATTTGCTTTGTGTTAGATTTGCTAACCGGTACACACACTTAGAATTAAAAGGTTAAGAGTTTGGAAACCACTGATTCACCCCCTTGCCCCTCTCAGTGGCATCTTGTGTTCTACACATTTAATTTATTTAATGTATTGAATATGTTTAATGTATTAAATTCTGAGTCAGCCCTTTTGTATTTAATTTGTTTAAACAGGTCGGCTCATTTCCCTTTGCAATTATATTTTATTTTTATTTTGTTATCTTTTCCCCTTTGTTTTAAGTCGGCTCCATTTGCTAAAGCGTGAGTTTAGAGACTATTAAAGCTGTGATTTGTAGTATTAAGGCCCTAATCTCAGGCAGGGCATTACATGGCCATTCATGATGCTTTGTCAAGAATGTCAAAAGCTGTAAAACCGTTTTCTTTGTTGATTTCTTCTGTTTTGGAGGGACTGCTTCTTTCAGCCAGGATATGTCATTGAGATTGCGGGGAGATCCTTTGGTTTCTGGCATTCTGCAGATGTTAATCAGCCATCCAATATTCTGTGGGCTGGCAGGGCTTCTGCTGCCCTGTTTTGAGATTCAGCCAACTTCTTATTTCATGTCCACGTTTTGGCCAAGCTGCATCATCTTTCCTCATGACAGTAGTGGATGCTATCTACAGCCACTCTATCTACTGTAATTATTTGGGACAAGTAACATTAGCTAGACAATAAATTTCACTTACAGAAACCTCTTATTAGTTCCTTGTATGAATATAATGAAATCGGCAACTTGTATGGAATTCCTAAAGTCAGAGAATTCATAGATTGGGACCGTCTTTTTTAGTCTGTTTAAAGAGTTAGATTTGTTATTTCTCACCTGGCTTGCTGAATGTTGCAGAATTTTTGGCAGACTACTCTGCCTCAATGGTGACTTTTGCTTATGTTGCAATTATTGTTAAATAGGCTGCTGATGATTAGACACTAAAATTTGCACTATGTATAAGAGTGATTCAAAATGAATCAAACTTGTTTATTTCTAGTTCTATTATCTCATTTTATTGATGTGACTATCAATGCTTATGGCCTTCTTAAAAAAACTTATTTAAGAAATGGAGTTCATCTTTCATGAATTTGTTAACAAGTTCTGGAAACTGATAAGTAGACTGATTTGACTTTCTGTAACCTATGGCAGACCACCATTATCCTTTGTTTTGATTTTCTCATTTAAATATAACTTTGAAACTAATGCCATACAAATTAGCTAAAGAAAGTGCAAACACAATACTCAATACATGGATTTCTCTTAGTTAAGGAAATATGAAGTATAAACCCTAAAAATGAAAGGAAACATATGGCTTAGAAATTAAAAGAGAATCATGTGGTTTAGAGACAGTGCACACAGATTTCTCTGAATTAAATGAAATACAATTTTTTAAACCACAACAACAAAATGAAAAATATGGCTAAGAAATTCAATGAGGGTCATGCACTTTACAGATATTGCACACAGAAACTAGAAATGCCGAGCAGCTTTCAATTAAACTTGAAGAACTAGTGAAAACTTCTTGTAAAAGATAATTAGAGAGCCTACCTTCATTTTCACCACATCTGGAGCTACAAAATAAATCTTCACCTTGTTGTACTTGGCAAGCAAATATGCAAGTGATCTAACAGTTCGACCATTTGCAAGATCCCCAACAAGACCAACCTTTATGTCATCTAGACGTCCAATTTCTCTTTGAATCGTATATACATCTAGCAATGCCTGCATCCCACAGGCATATGAGTACCTAACACTCAACAAAATTGAGAATCCATCATCATGAATAATTTATTCAGAGAATTGGTGATTAGAAGTTAAGACATGTAAATCAGGTTCAATAATTAAAATTTTATTTATGAGAAATGATGAAAATCCTGGAAATGATCTATTATTATGATAAAAATTTCTAATATCCAAACTGAAATTACATTTTTTTGTCAGTAACAAGCTTTATCTGTAAGGAGTAGGACCTTCTTACTATTACATTGACCTCAATTACTTAGTTAAGCTCAGGGGAACTTGTTAGAATAAATCAGTGGCTTCAAATAGCAAATAACACCATCTTGGTGAAACTCAAAAGTACTGTCCTTAGAAACCAGTGTAAAGGCAAAAATTGAACTTAAAGATCAATCTGACTGAAATTCATAAGGGATGATAAACCTCACTTGTAATACCAGGAAGACATTACACTTTTCCAAGCATACGGAGAGAAAAATACCTGTGTTGGATGCTGACCAGGTCCATCCCCTGCATTGATAATAGGAATTTTGGCGGCAGTTGCAGCTTGCCTTGCAGCTCCACTCTCAAAATGCCGCATAACTATAATGTCTGAGTATCCTTCCACAGTTCTTATTGTATCTGCCAAGGGAAAAATGTGTAAATCCTTGAAACATAAGGTGGGAAGCTGTACATCTTGATATTTAATGATAACCCAGTTATGTAGAATAAATACCTTCTAAAGTCTCTCCTTTTGCCACAGAAGAAAATTCTCGAGCATTTTCAGTTGTCAAAACTTCTCCACCAAGCCGTTTCATAGCAGACTCAAATGAAAGTCTAGTTCTTGTTGAGGGCTCATAAAATAAAGTAGCCATCAAGTAACCTCGCAAAATTTGTCCTCCAGCTGGGTCTTTCTCAATCTTTTCCATTTGTTCAGCCACCTCAAAAATTGCACTTAAAATTTCCCTATTGAATTGTTGAGCTTCAATGACATCTTCAAGGTCAAATTTCTTGCCTGCAGAAAATGCAGAGGGCTTTTCCCTGTTGGAAGTGTAGGATTCTGTTGCCTTACTAGAAAACAGCTTATTCAATTGTTTGTCTCTAATTCCTTGCTTCACTGGCTTAAACTGACTTGGGAAAACTGCCCCACCTGATTGGACTTCATTACCAATGGCACTTCCATTTGACATGGAAGAATGAAAATTTCCTAAAGAACAAATAGACAATTTACTTGAAGACATAGATGTTGTTACAGGATATGGATTTCTCTGGCAAATCACTAATGGGTGTCGTCCTTGAATTCCTAATGATTTAGAATTGAAATACCAACCTGAAGACTCTTGCATAAGTTCAGATCCCCTCACTGAAAAGGAAATAGAAACATTTGGTCCAAAATCTGCAGTACAGATAGAGCATGAAGAGAGGAAGGAAATGGCCATGAAACAAAGAAAAAATTTATAATATCTCCAGGAATGCTTTAGATGAAATTATATATTCTCCAACTGGCGCAAATGGGTTTATCTATGTATACTTCTTGGATAGCATTACTTCACTGCCACAAACAAAATGCATGAAAGTAAATATAGGCTCGTAACATAGCTAATTACACAGACAAATACCACTTAGTTTAAACATTAGAATTTACAATCAGTGACCAAATCACGTTTGAAATCTAGAAATGTTAAAAAATTTCCCATACATCATCTAATGTAATGAAGCTTTAAATAATTCCAACGATCTAACTAAGGCTTCCCACACTGCACTCAAAAGACAATTCCAAATCAGAATTAAATAAGACTGCTTTCTATTGATAGATTGCAGCTTTTGCATTTGCATTCACTGCCCACTTACGCAATTAAACTAAAATGGTAGAAGAAGCCTATTTCTAACCAGCACGAGTAGACATGCTGCCAACTTATGAAAGCAACTTCCTACTGTGGGACTTTATAACTACAATCTACATATACAAGGAAGGTCTAGAAAGAGGATCTTGAAAGAAACCAGAAGCTCGTTAGAATGCTGCATTCTTCATCCCTGAAAAAATAACCTCTTTCCTCATTCAATTTTAGGACCTAGCAAAAATAGGGCATTTTCAACAGCAAGCCATTTTGGCTTTTTCTAACTGTTATCTAATTCAGCAACTACATAGCTATTGTATTCTCGTTTAAAAAGCCATGTTCTATCTAAATATTTTGTTTTGTAGATTTACAGCCCCCCTTTATCTCAGATATTTTGTAGGCCAGTTTTAGTTATCATTCCTGCACTTATAATATCAAACTTTGGAATGCTTATTGTTTTATTAAACCATGCTTCATGCCATCACCAGGAGATGCATTGCTTCAAGTTCCTGCCAGTGAGTTGATTAAATTGTGTAATGTCTCCAACTAGGAGGCTATCAATTCCAAATGATTAACATGCATCACTATGCATTTAAATCAGATTAAATTAAGAAACAATTAATGATTCATAATACATTTGACAGTTAACATACTTAAGCCCCAAATCCTTACTTCTCTCCTAATCATCAACCCTAAGGAGGGTGAGGAATTACTTGTCATAGGGCGCTTGGAAACCAATCTACAAGTAGGCTCCCTCAAGGCTTCAGGACCCCGTCCATATCCCATCTTGGGATTTACCTTGTGAGGAATTACTCCGCCTCTCCCTAACAAAACCAACCTATCCTCTTAAGGGGCAATAGCGAGTGATTAAGGAATGGGCTAGGAGTGTACTAACTTCTATGAATAAATATGTAAACAATTGAAATTAAGTGCGACTGTCATACATAGTGCAATCTATATTAATATTTTTATTAAATTCTGCATAAGAACATTATCAGGCTTCATATATTAAGCACATCCCCATGCATAGCACCAAGAACAAGGATGTTACTGCCTGTAACTTAATAACAGTTCTGATCTGATCTGATCAATGGTGTTGTCCCTGGATGCTTTTGATTCCTTTCCTTTATATCTCTCATTGTGAGGGAGAGGTCACACCTCTTCATCATGTATGCCCTTTGGCAAGAGACACACCCTTTCACCATTATCACCCTTTGAAAGAGTGCAACTCTTCATTATTTCTGCCCTTTGAAAGGGACACAACCTTTCACAATCAGATCTGCACTTCTGATTCCCAAATTATCCCCTCCTTCAAATGAGTTCACTTCACCCTTTTACACCTCATATTTGGGGGAGTCACAACTTATCATTTCATGCCTTTTGACCATTCATTAACTTTAATCAAATTTTAATTATATTCTTATATATATATATATATAGATATATTTTTATTTTATTTTTATTTTATTTTTATTTTTTATTATTATTATTTAATTATATTTCAAAGTGGGGACATTACAAATTGTGTTGGGGTTGAGGTATGATCTGTGAAATGAAATAGCAGTATGTATATATTGTGCAAGGTTTGATAATAATCCACATAAGGGCAACCCGGTCCTTTGGGAATAGGATATGTGGTGAGGGATTAGACAAGGAATATTCTTGCTTTTGGGGCACAAACAATGTGGCTGAAGCTTTGGCAGCTCTTCACACGATCAAATTTGGAGAAAACTAGGTATCTCAAAACTAAACTTGGAGGGTGATTCATTAATAATTATAAATGCAATCATTTCGGGGGAGATACAAGCGTGGCATTTTCATGCAATTCGGAACAAACTGGCAACTATACAAGATTTCCAAATTGGACACATTCGGCATACAAGAAATCAGGAAGCCGATTCCCTATCGAAATGGGCATTAAACTTTCATGATGTAGGTGAGATGAGAGTTGAAAATTTTCGTACCTTCACTTTCGATGTCTGACATTCTTGGCTTGAGGTGGTATGATTGCAGCATTTATTAGTTGGCAGGGGCAAAGGATTGATGGGACCGGAGGTCTTGAGGTGGTGATAAAAGGGGAGGAGTTGTGTCCTTCATCTCATACTGTTTGTTTTTCTACTTGCTTTTCTTCTTCGAGGCAGAGAATATGGAGGCAAATTTCCCTCTGATTACTTCTCAGCCTCAAGCGGCATTCTTTGGTCTGGCTTTGGCGAAAAGACTGAAAGGGCTTTTCAAATTTGGTGACAGGGAGTTCATGCAATTGATGGAAACGCTGCTGGGTGAGGTCTTTCTGTAGGTGAAACATCGGTATCGATCCAATATGGACATTGTCACAATGGTGGTGGCATGGGGTTGGAATTGGGTGACACAACAGAAAATGTCAAGTGGGTCGTGCATTTGATTCTGGACGATGAATGGTTGATAGGGCTGAATTCCTTTCTAGAATGGGTGATTCCTGAGGTGGGTTTTGATGTTACTGAAGGGATTGAAGACCCCATGGCTGCAGAGATTCATGAATTGGTCCCGTTCATTCGATTGCCATCGGGGTACAACCGTGATGAAAGATGGGCTGAAGCTCTCATTGGGTGGGATTCCCTGAAATCCTACCTCAAACAACGGGAAGTCATAGAGGGTGGTGCATTGGTGGCAACAGGTGGTAAGGCTCGAGGCAAAGGGATACGTGGGCAGAGGCGTGGTCGGGTGGTGAAGAGGAAGCGGCTGGCAATTGACATGGGAACTCTGAATGCAGAGTCTTGAAGGCGGCTCTCTCTATTTCATGTCTTTGGATAGAATTTTGTTTCTGCCTCTACATGTTTTAAATTTTTGATCTTCTGGAGAATGGGAGTCTGGTTTTTGTTACTCCCCGTTGTATGTAATGGGTTTTCAAGGTTATAGGTGGGGACTATACGGGTGGTAGGTCTTTTATCTCTCTGTTCTGATATACATATTGATATTTTGCATATGGCGATAGGGGGTAATGTGGTTTTTTGGGGTTCTGGTTGATTGGACATTGGTACTGGTCTTTTCTGTTGCATTTACCAGTCCCTTTTGGTTTATAGATGTAATCAATGTAAATCTACTTTCTATACAAATCTAATAAAAGAATATTATTACCAACCAAAAAATAATAATAATCCACATAGAGAAAGTTGAAAAGTGCAGATAAATTTTTTTTACAGGATGATTTCAAAACTTAGTATAGGGAAAATGTGAAATCTTCCTAGAAACAATGAACTGCAGATGCACTATTGTTTTATATAGTAGAAAAAGATAGAAAGTTAATTGTTTAATATATTCATTTGATCTTAATACTGATTTACGGAGATCTTTTTTTATTGTGTTTGATTTGATGGTAGATCTGCAAAATTACATTTGATATTTTTGATTGCTTGTTCTTAGTGAGTGTTTATATTACTTTGTTTCAATCAACAATTTAAAGGTTCAAGGAAAATATCGTCATGATCAATCTAATATGCTTATGTTTTTTCAATATTGATTATTAGTGTACATATTTAATTACTAATTGACATTGATTGATCATAAAAATTTGATCACATTATTTTCATGTGACTAAATAATAAATGAATAATAATAATAAATATTAAATATAACTGAAGGGATGTTCTCTTTTAAATTTCAAGGGAACATAATATCACGAAACCCACTCATTCTCATTCATGAATTTGCTTAATTGGAAACAATTGAAGGGGCCAAAACCTGATAAAAATAACTTTCCTATTTACATTTCAAACAACATCCTTCCTTGATTGTTTGTTCACAAATTCAATATATCATACAGGACTGAAAGACCAAAAGTTTGAATGTAATGACCTCTCTACTTGGTCATCCATAAAACAACCCCAAAGTACACACTACTTTTCTTATCACAAGACAACTAGCATTTCACTTTAAAATGAACAGTGAGTGCACCCACTTGATGGATTGACAAATAATAAATGTTAGTTAAATAAATGATTTTAAAACCTTGCAAGTGTTGGTATAACAAGTAAATGAGTTAGAAGGTTGGTTAAGCAGCTATGTCCCATAGGGTTAGTTATCAGGAGGTATGGGAAAACTTAAATGGCTTTATACGCCAATACATATTAACATTGTAATTTATCTGATTAAATGAATGAGAGAAGCCCATTGAAAATCAATACAATATATCATTTTTGTTTTACGTCTGAGTAGATACAAGTGGGAATCAATTTAAATTGTTGCCTAATAGAAAGATTTTAAAGTGCCCTATAACAAATAAAAGCAATGTTTTCCTTTTTAATGAACATATATATTTCAGAGTAAAATCTTAGCTCTACCATGTCACTGTCAAACTCCTCCACTCTATGGAACCCTCCTGCTCAGCCAAAAGCTTCTGTGAGCAACCAGGTTGTGCATCGTATTGATCTCCCTTCTAATGGCTTATGTGCTTATGGCTCTCTTGATAATGCTATTGATGGGGGTTTCTTCCGTCGTGTCAAGGCAAACTCACGCTCTGCTTGGTGCCCTAATCTCAGGACCTCTAGGCATGACTCGCCTGCAAAAATGTGTCCTCTCTCAAGTTCTGGGTGCAATTTGGTGGCAACAGCTCCTGATCGGCCTTCTCCTCTCCCATCTTCAGGGGTTGCCTCTGTGCCTCTGCATGGGGGGGGAAAGTAAACCCCTTACAATCAAATTCCAACTCCCCTGTTCTTATCTTTGAGGAAGCACTAAAAAATGAAGTTTTTGAAATTGAAGCTTTCTTCCCTTCTCATGGTTTGATCAGCCAATTCAATGGTCTGTGGCCTGCTCTTCCCACCTTACACAAATGGGTCACCAATTCTTCGAAGCCATGTCTAAAAGGTAACCTCAAAATTTATCCTTGTGCTTGTAGCTTCGTTCTTGTTGTGTTTGACTGTGAGAAGGATCGAAATTTTATTCTCTATGGTAAACACCAGATCTGTGGCCAGAATGTGCTTATGCTCAAACCATGGCATCCTAAATTCAATCCTTCCACCGAGTCTTTCAATGTTAAGCCTGTTTGGATCCATCTTCCAAATCTACCACTCCAGTTTTGGTTTGATGCATGCTTTGAGGCCATTGGCAACACTCTTGGAAGTTTCTTGGCTACGGATTATGACACTACAGATTTCACACATACAACCTATGCACGCATTCTTGTGGATCTCGATACTTCAAAGGCCCTGCCAGCAAACATAACCTTTAAGTTGTGATTGTAACTAGTCTCAGACATTAGATTATGAAGGTCTGCCCTTCTGATGTCGAAGGTGTTTTGCAACAGAACACACTGCTGTTGACTGCCCCAACTCCAAGCCACATTTAGGAAAACATGCTACCTGGTGGATTTATGCCCTCCCACAATATTTCATTGTGGAGGGACCTTCTAAGGACCTGTTGGTGTACGTTTTATCATATACCGAACATTAGAATAAAATACCCAAGGATACTCTATCCTCTCTTGAAAAACCACCACTTATGCTAAGGTTGCAAGAAGACTATATGCCGATTCCAAGGTTTCTTTGGTCAGGTCTTGACGTGTGAATAAGCTCAATGGGCATTGTGATATGCTGGTAATACACAAAGGGACTTACGCTTGGCTCGTTCAATTCACAATGGAGGTTTATCGTTTGTGGGTTTTGGATTGTGGACTTCAAGAAAACTGAAAAGGAGATATGGTTTAGAAATTCTAATCTATTCCTAAGAATTCAGGAGACGGTAAAGACTGGGTGAAACTAATAACAACACTTTGTTTCGCCACACTTAGGACAACTACGCAAAGCATGTGCAATCTTCTAAGGTTGTGCTCAATATTTTCACACTTACGAATAACACCAACAATTGAACAATATTACTCGAAGTAGAAGTTAAGCATCCACATCAAAAGCTCAGGCTAACTTTACATATCGAATGAGAATCATCCATCCAACAAAAGTATGAGCAAAAAGTTTCACCAATCTAAACTATCAAATCCTTCATTCTTCTAACATACATGAAATAAAATCTAAACTATGATGAGGGATAAGAACCATGCCAACTCCAAAATAAAAGAGGTAATCACCATCAATTCGAACAATGCATTACTTATTACTTTGGCAATTGTATGCAACAATTGTTTATCTCAACATGTTTTGCAACATGCTCCCATGATTTACAAATGAGGGGTGAGTTTAATTTATAGGCTCCCCAATTACAATTAAATGGCCAGAATTGATTTCGAATCAACGGCCAAGATTAAAACAACCTAACCCTAATTAGGGTTTCCCAAAATAGATCAAATATCCGTCGGATGAGAGACAAGTGGCACAAGATGCTATCTTTTAGGGTTGCACCCCCTTCTTCTACTGAGAGGTAGTGTGTTCAATGAACCTGGACATGTTGACTTGAATTCCCCAATTTGTGTCGAAAAATTTGCATATGGAGATTTGTCTGGAATACTCTTCTTGCCGCCAATTTATGTTGCACGTGGGAGCTTGTCTTTGACTCTTCAAAAATGAAATCCTTCAAGAAATTTGGAATTTCTTTCCATACTTTCACCGAGTCTGAAGACTTTCTTTCTTGATGCCCGGAGACTCTTTCAGGTGCCTTGTATTTGGAGAAGAATTTGATTCATCTCCTCTTTATTTTCTTCTTTCTTCTTCTTCTTTCTTCATGTTTCCTATCCAACATTGAGTCAAAATTTGATTCTTTTGGTTGTGGGAAATTCCACACTTAGCCATTTTTCATGTATCAAACCTTTATACACTTGTTCGTTTGATTGACCCTTGATTTCATGTGGTTGTCAAATTTATTTTCCAGCTCGATTGTTGGTCTGATTTCATGTGAATTTGTTAAAATTAGTCTTTCCTCATAGCGTGTCGGCTTGATGGTCTTCTTGTCTAGTGGATCAAATTTGAGGTTCCTGATCCCGACATCTTCACATATTTAATTTATGCCTTGGACAAATTCATGTTTGAGTTTGATCAACTTGCTTGGACAAAGGCTTGGACAATTTTCAGTCCTGTCTTATGTCCTGACTGTGAATGTGCCAATTTATGTTTTCTCCCTCTTAAGCTGTCTTAAACCAGGAACTTGAATGTGTCTAACATATTAAGGTTTGTGTCTTGGAACAAATTTGTGTCAATCTTTATGTCTTGGCATGCTTCATGTCAATTGGCTTGTCCTCGGACTTGGAATATTCTGGGACAATCGTCCTTTATTTTTTATGGATCAGAAAAGTTCGGATAGTCACATGTCCTCTTGTCTTTGGCACATTTTGGAATTATAATCAGACAATTTGTCTTGCTCTTTGTCATGTCATTTTGGCAAGCTTCGGAAGTATGATCGAACAAATTGTCTTCCAATTTGTCAAGCCATCTTGTTCTTGGAAAGAAAAATTCCATGCTTTGGATTGTTTGGCATGCTCGAAGGCTTTCCTCTTGGCAGGGCGAAGTTCACATATCCTTGGACAATTTTTTATTTGCCCAAATTTTGTGCTTAGTTTCTTTGGACATGTCTTATTTCTCAACAAATTTTGGATGACTTTCTTCCTTGGATATGAAAGGGTGGACTTTCCACATCTTTGGACAGATTTTGGTTGATGCTTGACTTCAAACTTGGAAGGTTATCACATGTATATCGGATATAAACAATCTTCCTCTTCCAAGGAGGGTTTGGAAATGATTAAAACTTCCTTGCTGACCATAATAGCAGCAATTTGACAATGTGAATTTAGATTACTTTTTTTTTTTGACAGGGCAGAATTTATTCTTCCTCGGGCAAGTCCACTTTCAATTTGCTGTCTTGGACGATCTTGGATGAATTTTATTTTTTGGCAGATTTGAAAGATTTCTGAGAAATCTATGTGCAGATTTGAATTCTTTTCGCAAGGTAGATTCAAGGATGATCAATGGTGAACTCAGAATTTTATCAGCAAACCTTGGTGATGGCGAACTTGAACCTTTTGAATGTCCCTTTCAAACCCTTGGACCTGCTTTATTCTTCCTTTTGGAGATGTTCAAGGTAGAATTTTCTCCTTCAAACTCTTATCAATGGCGAATTTAGGAGAATATCGAACTTATTTTATCCAAACCCTTGATTTTGCTTTATTTCTCATCCAAATTCTTCTGGAAATTTGATAATCTAGTTGGATTTTGGAGCTACTTCCTCTGAAGAATTTGAATTTTTTTCTTTCTTCAAACCCTTGAATTTATTTTACTTCTGCAAAGGTAATATGATCAGATTTTGGCATGAATCTAATAATATTTATGTTTGAGAGCTGTTCACTTTGATTTCCAAGCCTGTAGACATGGCAGATTTTGAAGTTGGATACTCTGATCATGCATTGAAGCTACTCAAAAAAGTTTTGATGCTTCCTTCTTTGCTATACAAACTTCTTCTTGGCAAACAAAGTATTAATGAATTGGCATCATGTCTTTATAGCTTCTTAGCAATTTCTAGAAGCTGTGTTTTATTCTATCTTTAGAAAATTGAAACCCTTTGCCTTCTTCTAGAAGGAAGCTTGGAAGATGCTCAAAAATTAGAAAGTTTTATTGTTTTATCCTCCCTCTAAGAAGTTGGAATTTATCCTTAGAATCTTCCATAATGTTTTAGAAAGTTTTATTTGTTTTAAATCTCCTTCTAGAAATTCGAATTTGAGGAAGGCATGCCACAATTTATTTATTTTTTATTTTATTTATTTTTCTTATTTGTTATTATTATTATATTATTATGTGACTTTAATTGCCAAGTCATCTTACTTGCCATTTTTAATTCTCTTGGAATGCCATATCATCTTTTATTGCCAACTAGGAAATTTATATTTTTTTTTATTTTATGCCATCTTCAAGTGGGCCCTACATTCTTTCTCAAGCTTTGGCGAATTTTGCACATCTTCCTTATGCCATGTTTTTAAAGTGGACTTGGAAAGAATTTCTAGCTTGGACATGAGGTGCACTTTAAAAATTGTCAAACATTTGTGGTGAATGAATTAGCTTAACCTTAGGCAAGAGTTAAGTAACCCTTTCCATGAGTTAGTTAACCCTCGGTAGGAGTTTAATATTTGTCGGACAATTTTTCTTGGACAATTTTTAAATTGATCCCGCTCAATTTCTTCCACATTTTAACTGATCGTCTGCCATTCTACCCTTGAACCTTGTTGAACTTGTCTGCCATTTTTATTTCTTCAACCTAGACAAAATTTTCGATGTGCCATTCCACTTGCCTTCTTTTGACTTGGTCAACAGTGTTCATGCCATGTTCATACCTTGCTGGTTCATCTAGACAAAAACCATAATTTGGATTTCCATTTTGCTTTTTGCACTTGGAGACCTCATTTTTGAAATCTAAGAACATGGGTAGGAATAATTCGGCATGAGGATCAAAACCCTAATCTCAAAAAAAGCAAAATTTTTCAAACCCTTGCTTTTTACACTTAGAAGCAAAAAATTTTGAATCTGAAGACATGGGTAGGATCATAATAACCTAAAGAACAAAACCTTAATCTCAGAAAAAAACAAAATTTTCAAAGCCCTGCTTTTTACACTTAGAGGCGAGATTTTCAAATTCCAACAAAATGGGTAGTAATAAAATAGCTCAAAGAACAAAACCCAGATGTCAGTTTTAAAAAAGCAAAAAATGAAGAAAAAAGCAAAAATTTCTAAAAATAGCAGGTTGTCAGAAATGACTCAAAGCAATTGCGATTTTCGTCCTTCAGACCTTCTGAACACTTTGGCAGCATTCAAATTCAATTTTGAGCATAAATTCTCAATCTGTCTTGGGATGAATTCTCAAAAACTCTAACTCCTCATTATAAAAAGATTGGTGATTAGCAGATGCGACGCCAAAACAGAACCCTAAATAGCAAAAAAAAAAGAGGGTCCCCATTTGCAATGGGGCAATGTGTGAAATAGGTCACAACAGGACCTTCCATCTCCCTCCTCAACAAATCAAGAGGAAAACATAAAAATTAACCATCCCTTAGTGCCTGCATTGTCACCAACGAATTCACCTTCAAATGTGGATGAGACTTTAAGCCTAACAAAAAGCAAGAACACAAAAATGATTGCTTCTTTTGAAGATATTTCAAACATTGAGGAAGGTTGTGGGGCACTAATTGACAAGCAGGCTTCTTTGCCCTCTTCTGAGTGGCAAGTTGTATAGAGAAAAAAGAAAGAAAGCTCAAAAAAATGGTGTTGTGACACAAGAGATAAATTTCAGATCGCATTCTAAAATAGGTTCTAATGGTTCAAAATTCAATTGTAATGTACCCCATTAAGGGTCTGATGCTCTATTCTGGGAGCTAGAAGTCTTGTTTAGCTCATTTTGTTAAACTTTATTTTACAGGAGTTGTCCCCTTGAGATCACTTTAAAAAAGCATATATATTTCACAACAAAATTCATAAACATACAACACTCACTCTAATTAAGTTTCCAATCCATCCTCTTCCCATAATTTTTTGAACCAGAGGCGGTTAACCACGCAGAAACTAAATGGAGCAGATAGAGGAAGAACAAGTTTTCTTGGATTTGACGTATCTTACTTCTAGAGATATTAGTTTTCCACAATCCATAATAGTTCTTGCTATAGCTTCTGGATTAGATTGTGTGAATTTGTTTGCATCAACGTTTCGGATCACACTCTGTGATCCATCATCAGGATGATAGAAAGCTCAACTTTTCTATTTCATGAGCTTTCTATCATCCTGATGATGAGTCAAATAGTGTGATCCGAAACGTTGATGCAAACAAATTCACACAATCTAATCCAGAAGCTATAGCGAGAAATATCTTACTTCTTACAATAGTCTAACCCTTCTAATTCTTCTTTCCTTTTCTTTTCTAAAAACAGTCTACACTGATAAAAAACACAAGAAAAAGACCACAGCGTGATACAATTCACCTGAAGAGAGCACCAGAAACAGTCTGAAGTAACAAGAATCCCTGGTAGAATGTCATTCCAACACTGAATTCAGGCAAAAATGAGAGAAAGGAAAAGGGGATTTAATAGTCCCCATTTATTTGCCCGTGAGAAGATATGGAGGTGGTGATGCAATAGGTATATCTTGTGGGAGTGGCATTCCCCGTTAATCAGAACAAGCAGAGAGAAATTAAATTCAGGAGGATCTTAATAGTTTATCAGTATCCCACCTTTGCAATATCATCCAATATTAATTATGAAAAAATGGGTTTCCCCAAGAAGGGTCTCTTCCATCACGAAGAGGGTCCCTTAGATTTCCCTAACTTCAATCCCCAGGTTTACCAAGTGGTCTGCTATTTTATTACTTATCCATCGTATGTGTGCAACTTAGTTGATATGGAATGGTTGATCTATGAAGGTGTAGTCTTGGAATATCTCATCGATTTACCAATGTTTGCTTTAGTTCTTGATAGCTCGATTGGTAATCGTTTGAGAATCACATTTAATAATTAGTTTTGACCGTCCTTGGCAATAGTTAGTCCCTTCCATAATGCTATTGCTTCTCCTGAATTATTTCTGAAAAAATATTCTGCGTCTCATAACCTTGGGTTGCCTATAAAAGCACCATCAAAGTTTAGCTTGCAAGAGCTACTGGCTGATGCCTTTCAAATTGGATTGATTCTAGTTCTACTACTTCTACAGATCCCGTTATTGACAAGTACATTCCAAAAAGATTATGAAGAACAAAAAAAATATTAATTGCTCAACGTCTCGTAAATATGAATCATTCAAGTATGAATATGTCTCACTTGAGTAGGAGCTTCCTTTGAAATAAGTGTTATTTTCCTCCTATATGGTTAATGTTGAAAATTCCGGAGACATGAAATCTACTACCTGCTTCTTGCAGTCACTAATAACATAGAGATTAAGCATTTGCAGGAATGAAAAAAACATAAAATATAGCATTCAGAATGCAATACTACAATGTGGGATTTAAAGGTTCTGGAAACATGCAATCTACGGCCTGCCTGTTTCTTGTAGTCACTCTCAACATCGAGATTAGGATTTTGCAAGAATGAAAGAAGAAAATATAGCATTCGGAATTCAAAATAATAATGTGGGATTTGAAGATTCTGGAAGCATACAATCTACGGCCTGCCTGCTTCTTGCAGTCGCTCTTAACATCGAGATTAAGCTTTTACTGGATGGTTAACTTAAGCTTTTACTGGATGATTACCTATCTTTAAGTAGGCTATCTTGTATGAAGTTTTGAAGCATTTCCTAGACTTCCTCTGCTCATTTTTTTAATCTGTGCACATTTGTTTGTATTTGTAAGTGCCAAAGGATCAGAATCATTTGGGCGTAGAAACTATTTTGTCCATACAAAATATGTTCCTCAATCCTAGTGACCTATTTCATTTTCAGGTAAGCATCAACATAATTGATTTGTTTGTTTCGTCTTCTCTTGTTACAGTACACAATAAAGGCAGTAGGCTAAAATATACAGTAACGATGTTACCTCTATTTCGCAGCTTCTCCTCTTTACCTGGATAGGGATTAAACGAACTTCTCCAAGTGAAGTGAGTAATCATTGGGTCGAGTTATATTTTCCACGCCATTTCGAATATTTCAGTTCTGAATTTTTTGCGGCTTTTCCGTAGGTGTCCCTTTAAAAAATATATTATGAAATGATTCCATTTTAATTATGTAAAAAAGCGTAAAGAAGGTCTCATTCATTGAAAAGAAAAATAACACTTTTTCAAGTTAGGTTAACTAATGTATAGACAAAATTAAATATTATTTGATGGTATTGAATATTAGAATATTTAATTAGAGAAAGTAAATGGAATAAATAAAATATTAGGTTTTATATTTTGAATATTTTGATATTGAGATTGGATTTTATTATTTATTTTTTATTTTGAAATTTAAATAGTCTATGTAAGATTGTGTCTCTTTTATAGATATGAATTCATTATTTAGTCTACATAAATGATTTGGTTATTTATCTAGTTTGTTTGTTTGTTAATTTCTTTGATTCATTTATGTTTGTCATATTGTTTGGATTAATAGTATTTATTAATACCTTTAGAGGGTCGTTGAGTCTAAGAAGGATGCTTTACAATCATACCAATGATTAAAAAGAAAACAATATTTAGTGATGCAAATGCTCTAATATATATATATATATATATATATATATATATATATATATATATATATATATATATATATATATATATATATATATATATATATATATATAGGTCTTGATTGTTTTAGTGCGTTGAAGGAAGTGTTTCTAGCATGCTCCTTTAACATGAATGACTAAGATAAAATAATAGTGGATGATGAAGATAATTGAATGTCTTTAAAGATAATGACATATTAAAAAATCATGCAAATGTGTGCTTCATCTACAAAGGTAAGAATTAATCTGAATCTGAAAAATGAATTTAAAAATTTCAAGGGTTTAAATAATGACTCCAAGATTGATCTTGTGGTCATAGATTTGGCCTAAAGAATTGAAATAGTTAGGTGAATAACTAATATGTGAGGATGAGTGCATGGATAGACATAGTAAATGTATAATTGAGATGAATATATCAAAATGTGTATATATGGATAAGGTGTGATATAAATATACAGGAATGTGTATAAGTAGATGAGTAATAATATGGGAAAGAAGTTTGACTTCACATAAGATTCAACAAGAATTTCACTATCAAAATGGATAAATTTGCAAAAAACAATCACACCACTATGTAGTGCTTGGAACCACATCTCTAATGACTATAAGAAGCTGAAAAAATGACACTCTTGGCCCGAGTTGCACCCATTTGGAAAAACAACAATATATTAGGCTATATAGAGCCAAGTAAAGGTGGCTAGGTGGTGGCAGTGTCACCCTAGACGATCAACTGGTGGCAAGATGGTGGCACATCTAAAATTGAGTGGACTCGACTAAATATTCAAATGCATTTAAAAATGCTAGGTAGATTTTCATGTTTTAATTTTTGAGGCAGTGTAAAAAAATTAATAAAGTTTAAAATTGTTTTGTTTAAGGGTTGGTAGGGTCAACCTAGTCAACAAGTCGCAAAGCCGCTAGCCACAATACCTACAAGTAGTATTGGCAAGTAGGCTTTGTCAGTGGTATTGCAAGTACACACTAACAATGGTACCTATTGTACTATAGGGTGTGGGGAGATCTACAAACCCCCCACACAAGCCTAATAAATTTGATTTCGAATTTTCAAAATGAAGGTTCATTTTCAAATTTTTTTTTAAATTATTGGCCTTTGTAGACATCATACAACTATATGATAGGATGTGGGGGAAAAAAATTAATTTTTTTTCAAATTTGTCCAAATAGGTTGATTTTATGTCAATATTCATTTGTCCTGCCTCCTTGATTCAATGATGAGGTTTGTTTTGGGATAGAGGGACATTTGTGCAACCTCCTCGCCAAAATCCTCAAAATGAACTCTCATTAAAACCCGCTTACGAGCAAAGACTCATAAACCTAGATTTGCAAATAATGACCACAAATATGCAACCCCAAAAACTCAAATCTGCAAAGAACAACCTACACATAACCCTTATACATTTTCATGTCATCATTCTTTTATGCAAACCCTAGATTCAAACTCAACAATAGATGTACCCTAACAAGGGTTATACAACCACAACCATGGCTCTCATACCAAATATTAAGAATTCTCTAGCCATAAATGACAAATCTCCACATAACCCAAAAGTGAAATCTATGCAAATAAGTATTTAGATCTATATGTGAAAGAACATGCAACATAATATCAAAAATGACACAATATATACCCTAAGAAAACCCTTAACAAGCAAAAACTTTGTACACACTCAAAATTGACCACATTTGGTCAATTTACTCCTATTTCATCTAATTCCCCATCATTTATATTAATTAAATAATATTTTATTGTTTAATTAATATTTCCATTTTCTTTTATTTTCCCCATGTCATACCCTAAAGTAAATAATCACCTTTAATTTGTTACCTCCATCCTTAGTCCCCTTCTTTCAAATAAATAAAATAAATTTATATTTATTTAATTCCTCACACATGTCACATCCTTTATCACTTTTCATTATCTCTCAATCCTCATCTAATCGCTCTTTGCACATTCCCTAATCTTAATTAAGTAGGGTTGACCCATTTCAAATCCCCACACAAATTTTTCCCATCACATCAAGCGTGTGGCTCTTGCTCCCTCAAGTACCCAAGAGGAATTTTTAGTTCCTTTGTTCCCATCCAATCCTCCATCTCCCTCTCAACTCACCTAATGGTGCCACTTGGCACCATCCAATGAGGTGAGAGAACCAATCCATCCTCCACCCTTGATCCTCATCAAGCAATCTTGACTCTTTATCCATTTCATCCCCAAATCTATATATCCAACCCTTAGCCATTTTTATCTCTCACTCCTTTTCTATTTAAGCATTGTTATGCTGCCAAATTTTTGAATGAGCACACATCCAAATAGAATATCTTAGGCAAATCCACTCAATGAGAGGTTTAATATTGTTTGATTTCATTAAATTATATGATTGTTTAACCTCTTTAGCCTAATCTTGAGTGTTTTTGTTTTTTATGTGTGTGTTTTGTTTGGTTTTATTGCTAAAATATTCACCCATTGAGTACAAATTTCATACACACATTTATGGCAATGCCTATTGGGACTCATGTCATGGGTCTAATCTAATAAATGTGGGAGTTTTTAGTGTTTTACATCTCTAGATATCTTTTGAGTATATTTGCACACATAGGGGCAGAACTATAGATATTTGGGCAGATTCACCTGAATCTTATCCATTATAAACTTGATTGTATCTACTCTATGATTGGGTGGATCTAATTTTACACCACTGGATTTGCCTTGAGAAATATAGGGGTGAATTTAACTATAGATACGCAAATTCAATGGTGACTCCCAACATGAGAGAAAGGTGAATTTGATCCTACAAGGGCGGATTTGATATATGTAGAGGTGGATTTGCAAGTTCTTTGGGCAAATTTGCATAAACATCATGCCTAGTCTACTCAATTATATTCACTCAGCATTAGGGTAGATTTGATCTCAAATGACCATGTTTTTTTTATTATATAGGGGCAAAATTGATAACTCATAGATGGATTTGCAAATATTTGGGTGGGTTTCCCATTGAACTAATCGAAGGGCACAATATATACTGAAAAGGGGGGTGAATCAATGTATATCAATTTCAACTCATCAAACATTAATCACCATAGATTACTTCTCCAAGCATAGATCATAAGCTCTTAATGCAACTCAATCCAATTAATGATGCAAAAATTAAACAACGTAAAAGAACACACATCCACACAATGAAAACCAGATATACATGGAAACTTGAGATGAGAAAAACCGCAATGAGAATAGTTGCTTGAATCTACTACCCAAATCTATCCTCACGAAGAAATGAATCACTTACAATATGTAGGCACCAAC
Source organism: Cryptomeria japonica (assembly GCF_030272615.1). Taxonomy (NCBI): domain Eukaryota; kingdom Viridiplantae; phylum Streptophyta; class Pinopsida; order Cupressales; family Cupressaceae; genus Cryptomeria; species Cryptomeria japonica. The sequence continues at coordinate 88,187,762 of NC_081414.1, read as the reverse complement.
CTATCAAAGACACCAATCCCTTATTCTATTTGTAGGCACCAACCCATTAGAGACACCAATCCCCAACGCAAATATTTGAACACCAACTTAGTAGGTGTAATGGTGTAGATTTGGAATTAGGGTTTCAACAAATAAAACCACTAACTAACCAAATTAACCATACATTAAAAGGAGGTAAATCTAGTAACCACAATTTGATTAGAAAAAGGGTTGTGAATACTAATCAAGTTTACCAATTTTGTGTGGGGTTCATCTCCTTCTTTCTTAGTTGAAAATTGGATGATAATTATGAAATTCGGGTAAAAGTATGAATAATTGAAGTCAATTATCCAAAACAGACTGTTATAGATATCCCATGGAGCTACAAACTGAGATTTAGACAAAATAAGATATTTAGAACATGTTCCCATAAGTTTGACTTGATTTTTCAGGACCAAGTAGCATAGATTCACACGGGTCCTCCAAATTTTCCTCTATAGAAAGTTGAACCTATTTGTCACTATCAACTCTACCAAAATTCTTGAGTACAACTCCTAAGTCTGTTCCTACACACAAAAAGAAAGGAAAAAGGGTTATGGATAGGGGTTTGCCTTAGGTCAAACCTCGATTTTGGAATTAACCTTGAATGAAATAATGCAAATACTAAAATAAATGCTAAAGAGATATACCTCAAATATGCAATTGTCGATGATAATGCAATGCTCTTTAAATGTAATCATAAATGTTGAATGTAATGGCATGAAAAACACATGAACATGAAAAACCCTAATCACAAAAGCATGCTTATATGAAGATTGATGTAACTTTGCTCCACAATGTTTGAAGGAATAATGCAATCTTGAGTCTCTAAAAATGCTTGATGATAAATGCTTCACAGATGCATGAATACTTTAGGTATGTAATGGATTGCATCTTAGATCTAAAATGAGTTTATAGGATGGCTTTATATAGGGTTCCCTAGGTAAATTACCAAGAAGGCCGAACTCTAGCAATCAAGTATAGCCATGAGGGCCAAATGCCATCGAGGAGATAGAGGGCCTACCCCATTTCAAATTGGGTTCTATTTAAGGGGGACTAGGGCGTTTTGGGGAACCCTGGTCTAGACCAAGGTACTCCATGTCTTGGTCCTCCAATAAATAGGACTTGTCAAACTGCAAATAAGGAGGGGACCTCTAAAATGGGGCTCACTCAATGGAATTCATGACATCAGGGATTGGAAAAAGAGCCAGAACAGACCTAGAGAGGGGATGGAGATAAGACATGCTAAAGTAGGAGCACAAACATGAGATGTAGATTGGACAGGTTACAATTTACAACAATACATTTATCCCCCACTTTAATGATAGTATGAGCCAATGCAAATACTTGCGGTAAAGTAGAAAGATGAGAGAGAGGAGCAATTAGGAGTGAGATCACAAGGAGATGAGACATTGCTAATTTGAGGAACCAAGCCCCCAATCTTAAGATCTTAACTCACAAAATCACATGCAAGGACACATAAAATAAGACAAAGACAAAAAATCTAAACAAAGACAAAAGACACACAACACAAGGGGTTTAGCACTGAAATAAAAAAGGCTCCAAGTCAACCAATTGAAGAGACCTTGATAATCAAATGGATAGTACCAAATTGGTACTGAGAGGGGGGGGGGGTGAATCAATACAGGCAAAAACACAAACTAAAACTGGTTTGTCAGCAGACACTGTGTACTGTTAGACAATCAGTAACACCAGTCTTTAAACAGAGTACAACTGGCAAAACCCAAAATAACTGAGACAATCATAAACTGGTTGACACTTATCTTCTCATACAATCTAACACTTCATTTCTATTTCACCCTAATGCATGAATAGGTAATCTACCATCAAAGATGTGCATATAAACAACTAGATCAATATGATTCACCGCTTGACAGAAAACAACATAGCATCACATGAAGAAGACATCACATATGACACACATTTTTTTCACATGGAAACCCAACTGGGAAAAACCACGGTGGGGATGAATACCCACAAGCTTGTTTTTGAACTCTTTAGAAGTCTGCTCTATTAGGAGCCTTGTCCAATTAAAGACTGATACAATAGGTTCTGTTAGGAATCGATCCTGTTAGGAATCACCCGGTTAAGGGATGGCTAGAATACCCGGTTAAGGGTTAAACCCTATTAAAGGTTACCTTGTTAGAGGATTTCAAGAACTCAATGGTTTTGAGTCACCCTGTTAAAGGATTTATAGCAAGCCGGTTAAAGCTACCCTGTTAAGGGATTTCCCAACTATTGAGGTGGTTAGAGATCAACAGGTATTACAATGATCGGGTAGCAGCACTCAATGCCAATGCAGATCCACTTTAGCTCCTCTTCACCTTCTTCACTTACACTCTGCAGGTGTCACTTCTCTCCTCTAGTATGGCAAGAATCACGTATCTCTTCTCTTGGATACACACACACAACTTTTGCCAACAACCTCAGAAAGAAACACAACATCAACCTTATAGGAAATAGATAGGTCGATAGCATAAACCCTAAACCCTAAACTTGTTAGGTTAAGGAATTCAAACGGTTCAATCCTGACCATTGAGCATACTGCATTAAATGCAACAATCTTGATCCAATCTCAAGACGTTCTCCATCATTCGTTTTCCACCGATTTCATGGCGTCTGATAACCCATCACGCGTTATCACTGTTTACAGACTTCACACATTCTGAGGTAGATTGGAATAATCTCCTTCATGCAAGATCCTTCACGCACACAAGGCTAACATGGCAACATGATCTGTTCTTCATTACAATGCTAACTCATCACACAAAGTCACCGGTTGAGCCACACAGGCTTGAAGCACTTCAACCGGAAAGCCTGAAGTTGAGACTACCAACCAATAGTCATACAAAGCTTCCATGTGCCGGTTCCCATAACCACATGTCGGTTCACCTTAAACAAACACACTGCTTCAATTTAGCACAAATGTTGGTTCACAATGTTATACCGGTTCTTGGTAACATACCGGTTCTCTCCTCTTCAACATATTGACATCAATGACAACATACAATGCAATCATGTCCACATGCCAGTTCACATAATGCCAACTAAGACAATGTCATCATTTCACACAACTATTCATGTTTCCATGGGTCACCTACAATGAACAACTCGCTAGCCTATCAAATCCATGACTTCTCTTATTCTTCTTCTCATAATCACCTAGCATAACACAACTTGCTAGCTCTTGGCATCCATGTCTTCCCCTTTATTCTCCCCATGATCTCATAGGTTTGAAATTTGTGGATCATGGTTCATCATTTGATGCATGCTCTTGTTTTTTTTATATGATCGCTTGTGTTCCTTTGATTAACCCATCCAATATCTGAGACAATGTCATCATGTCCACATGCCGGTTCACATCATGTCCACATGTCGGTTCACATAATGCCACATAATGTCTGGACCAAGGTACTCCATGCCTTGGTCCTCCAGTAAATAGGACTTGTCAAACTACAAATAAGGAGGGGACCTCTAAAATGGGGCTCACTCAATGGCGTTCATGACATCAGGGATTGGAAAAGGAGCCAGAACAGACCTAGAGAGGGGATGGAGATAAGACATGCTAAAGTAGGAGCACAAACATGAGATGTAGATTGGACGGGTTACAATTTACAACAATACATTTATCCCCCACTTTAATGAGAGTATGAGCCAATGCAAATACTTGCGGTAAAGTAGAAAGATGAGAGAGAGGAGCAATTAGGAGTGAGATCACAAGGAGATGAGACATTGCTAATTTTGAGGAACCAAGCTCCCAATCTTAAGATCTTAACTCACAAAATCACATGCAAGGACACATAAAATAAGACAAAGACAAAAGACACACAACACAAGGGGTCTAGCACTAAAATAAAAAAGGCTCCAAGTCAACCAATTGAAGAGACCTTGATAATCAAATGTCTCAACCACTAATATCATTATCGAAATGCTATCATAGGAACACAAGCGATCATATAAAAATAACAAGAGCATGCATCAAATGATGAACCATGATCCACAAATTGCAAAGCTATGATATCATGGGGAGAATAAAGGGGAAGACATGGACGCCAAGAGCTAGCAAGTTGTGTTATGCTAGGTGATTATGAGAAGAAGAATAAGAGAAGTCATGGATTTGATAGGCTAGCAAGTTGTTCATTGTAGGTGACCCATGGAAACATGAATAGTCATGCGAGCAACAAGTTGTATTATGTTGTGTGATTCATGTATAAAAGGAGAGTTAGAATAGTCTAGCAAGTTGTGTGATGCTAGGTCCACTCTCTGATAAAGGAAGAGTTGAATGGTCTATCAAGTTGTGTTATGCTAGTCAACTCACCCTGTTGCATGTTATTGTTTGGTTTCAAGAGTTAAACATCTCATATAAGACTTGTTGGTTTAGTTTCAAGCATGAAACAACCTATATAAGACATGAAATAAATAAAAAAACATGCCTAGTTTTGAGCATGAAGCATCTCGTATAAGACTTATTGGTCTAGTTTCAAGAACGAGCACTCTGTATCAGACATAAATAAAGGTTGCAACTACTTTCAGGAATGAAGCATCTCATATAAGAATTGTTGGTCTGCTTTTAAAAATTTCCACCCTATATAAGACATGCAAAATAGTACAAAGAGAATGATATGCAATGATCCCCCATTAAGATGTCAACATAGTCTTATGTTGAAGTCTTAAGGAAGCTAGAAACAAGGATACACACCTTAAAACCCCAAGGAGATGTCCTTTTAGGCAAAAATGTTTGTAAATCCAAGCTAAATAGGTGTTACTCTTATAAGTAAGGACAAGATAGTTGAAAAAGAGATATCTTGCAACAAGTGTAAAGGGAATCCTTTGGAGGAGAAGAGATCTTTGCTCAAAGACATCTACCTCCAAGAGAAGATTTTTGAACAACAAAACATCATTGACTTCAAGGAAGGAAGGAGAATGAGAATTCAAACCTTCCCCCTATTTCTAGGTAAAAGGGATTCTTGATTAAGGATGACACACTTTTGACCCAAAGTGAGGGGTTCGTTTATGATAGACATACATTTCCAAATGAAGAAGAGGTTGTAGACAAGGATACACACCTCTTGCATAAGAGAGAATCCTTGGGAAAATGAACAAATTCACACAAGGAATGACATCATATTGTAAGAAAACACCACTCAACAAAGGAAAAGTGGATCTTTATAAAGGATAAGAGAAAGATCAATACCCCTGAAACATTAGGGAAAAAGAGAAGAATTACACTTCCAAAGAGATATTATACATAAGAAGATGTAACACTTCAAGCAAAGAAAGGTCCTAAGAAAGGAACACACATGTACTCATATGAAGGAATATTCAATACGAGAAAAAACATCAAGATATGCAAAATGAAACTCAAAGAAGAGGAAATATTTGAAAGAAGAGAGGATCGAATATACTATCCTTGCCCCCAAAACAAGGAGATAAGGAACAAATATGTTGCTGCCCCAAGTATGATTGGTATTGAAAAAGCATCATCACTCATGGAAAATATCCCCCAATGAATTTAACTACTAGTGTCATAGGATGACGAGAAACATGATAGGATGAATGCAGTGCTAAGGCACTACCTCTTCACCAAGAAAAAGTACACGATCAGTTGTAAGAGTTATGTGAGCTCCGTCAGATTGATCTTGAACAAATTATTTAAGAGCTTTACAGATTCCAATATAATGACAATAACAATGATGAAAAAGACAATATTCATCGCCTTCTTTATTCTTATTATTATATGTAGTGAAAGGAAAAACAACATTCTTAACATACTTCAATATCCAAAAGATTCTTGTAGCTTACTTCTCTAGATTGTCAATAGGGATAAGTCTTGTCTCTTGAGATGTAGGACAAGGTGCAATAGAAGGAGAAGGATTGACTTCCATTATTTTGATAGTTCCATTATCAATGAGTCCTTGTATTCCCTTTTGAAAATCAAGACAATCATTGGCATGATGACCGTGGGTTTGATGTGAGAAAAAAAGATTATTTGAGGAAGAAGCACCTTTAGATGGTGTTTACGTCTTGCAAAATACTCATTAAGCTTTTGAACATTAAGGGGATCATCCATAGGTAAATGATGAGGATATCTTAGACCTTTTGTACTGGCTTGTGAAGGAGGGTTTATAGGGACTTTTATTCTTTGTTCATATTTTCCAATTCCTTGTCCACTATAACCTTGTTTTGAGATTATATTTGTAATGGTGTAATTTGGAATTGGGGTCAATCAAAATAATAAAACCACTAGCAATCCCAAATTAACCAAAACAATGGAAAGAGGAGGGAACCCAATAGATCTAGCCTCAATCCAAATAAGGAAAGCGCTAAGATTCTATTTGGATTTGTCTGGATTGGGAATGATCATCCTCTTTCTTAGTTAAATTTGGAATGTAGTTGTGAAATTTAGGCAAAATGAGGGATATTTGAAGTAAATTGATAAATACAGAATGCTACATATGTCCCATGGAGCCACATTCTAGGATCTGGGCAAAATAATATATTCAGAACCTATTCTCAAAAGTTCGGCTTGATTTTTCAAGACCGAGTAGCACAAATTTGCCTTGGCCCTTCGAATTTTCCATTGTCAAAAGTTGAACCTGTTTGTCACTATTGACAATGCCAAAATTCTTGAGTACAACTTGTTTTTACAGGAAATTTAGGCATAATTAATCAAAATAAATGAACTAACCACTAGAACTCAAATCTAATTAGCTAAAGCCATAAATGACAATGAAATGTAATTAAATCAATAAAATATAGACATTAAGCATAAAAACCCCCTTTGTTGATCCAATTTGCTTTCATTTCTCTTCTGCATTGTAGTGGTTGTGTGGCTCTTAATGTTGCGTTGAGATTATTGCGTAAGATTGGCACAATAATTTTGAAGATACTGGTTATTTGAAATGGGAGAATGAAGCTCAATTTATAGATTTTGAATGGAGAAATTGAACGACCGAGATGCATTTGAGAACATAATTCAATGGTTGAGATCAGTTGAGATAGAACTGATGGGGAGTTGAACTCATTTGATTGATGAGTTGACTGAAGAGATTGATTAGTGAACTGATAGATTGGAGAGATAACTGATTAGATGAGTTTGTTTGAAAAAGTTGATTGATGAGTTAACTGTGGAGATGATTGAATATATTGGTGAGTTGACTAATTTGATTCCTCAATCTGAAAAAGATGATTGATAGTTAGATTGAAAGGTAGTGCAAGTTAGGATTTTGACATGTGTTGTAGGAAATTGACTTGAAATTCAAATTTCAATTGCATTTGATTTGAATCAGGATTTTTGAATTCATGAAATGAAATGCACATTTATTTGAAATTAATTGAAATTAGCATTTGGGGAATTTGAATTTTTGAATTAGTAAAGAATGAATTAGATAGCTAAATAATTTAAAGAAACTATTTAATTATTAGAATTTGAATTTAACTAAATAATAAATATTATTTAATTAAAGGTATTAATTCACAATTAATTAAATAAAATATTTAATTAATTATAAGAAAGGAGGTTAAATGATTAATTGATTAAGATAGAAATTGAATAATTAGAATATGATGAAATGTGATGATTAAATTAGTTTAGAAGAATGAACATTAGATTAAATAAATAATTAAAAAATTATTTAATTAATTAGGACGAATAATTAGCATGTTAGTGATGAGACATTTTTAGGTCTCTGCATTTTCCCCTCTTTGAGACAATGTTGGAACAACGTTGTTTCAAAGAAAATGAAAAATTTCTTGCCCCAGCATGCCACGACGACGGTAGGGTATAATGCCCCCTCGAGAGATTGTTTGTGCATTAAAGGCGTGAATCATCTCTTGAAAAAAGAAATGTTATATGAGAGATGAAAGAATGATTAGTTGATGACATGAATGGGTTTGATTGGGTAGAAGAATTGGTTGGAATGATTTGTAGTTTCATTGATTGATCAGATTGATGGGATTAATTGGATTGATTGGATTGGATTGATCGGATTCATAAGATTGATCAAATTGATGGGATTGATTGGATAAAGATCAAGTCTAGTTTTAGGAAGGACACATCCTATATAAGACAAAGATAGATGATCATTTGATTTCAAGAAGGACACAGGATTGTATAACACAAAGATAGATTATCGTCTGGTTTTAGGAAAGACACATCCTATATAAGACAAATGATATATGGTCGTCTGGTTTCAGGAAGGACACATCTTATATAAGAGAGATGATTTATGACATATTATTAAAGTGAAGAATAATTAGTAAAAAGTGAAGAATGTAGGAAATAACATTGATTGATGGATAGAATAGTCGATATGAGGAAATGAAACTATCACGAATTCTTGTGTCTTTGTTATAGCGCAACATTTTCATCATTAAGCCTTATTATGTTTCAATGGAGCTTTGTACACCAAGGTATAAGGAACCAAGGTGTAAATGATATCCCATTGCATAAATAAACACATGGCAAACAAGGAGTGAACCCCTTCATTATGGGTGTAACACTTAGGGTCGAGGTATGTGCGATAGTCACAAGCATAGCTATCCTTGACTTCATTTTTGTATAGGATACTTGCCAAATGAACGTACCAACACAAACGCCCAAAAATACCATTGCCTTGGAACATTAGTGTAGCGTCGTAAATTGTACGCACTTGCTAGGGTGGTACAATTTCACACCTAGTTTAGCACCCGCCTTGGCGCATTTTTCATTTTTCATTGCATTTCCCCTTAGCACTTAATTAATTAAATTAATTAGGTCTAAGGTTCTATTTTATCATCTCCCATATCATAAAGTTGGGCCCTTTTCATTAAAGTGTGCCCCTTTCATTTTATTCCTCTAATACATCATTTAATCAAAAACCCTAATTAGGTCCTATTTTGAACTTGGGGGCTTGATTTCGGGGGTCAAAACATCTCGAAATCACTTGTAACTTCGGGATTCGCTCTAAAATCATCATATCCGATGACCCTGAAAATTTGGTGAAAAGTTGTCGGGACCATGGCGCCCGGCGTGCACATGGTCTCGGACATTTTTCCTAAAATTTTAGGAGCACGATCCAATCATAAAATAAAGCTTAACCCCAAGAAATTGGCGGGAGATTCAATCTCTAGGTCGGCCAAAAGTTGAAATTAAGACCTAGGGTTTCATATATAAAAGCTCTCTTTCTTCATTTGAAAGGATCCCGAATTTTGGGTTTCAAGGGCCTTCTATGCAGCGAAAGAGTAGATCTTTGAAGACTTCAACAACATTCAACATCCATCCATCAAGCATTCATCAATTTCATTCATCCATTTAGGGCTTTGAAGACATTGAAGAGCAATAGGGGATCACCGACTGAAGATTGGCTTGTACTCCTCCCTTGGGGTTGGGTATGATTTCATGTTGTTTTCATGTCTTTGCATAAGCCTCATTATATCATTTGTATTCATGCTTTAGATCACTTTGCATATTGATTTGGAGCATTTACATTATCATTTACAAGCAATTAGGGTTTACTTTCTAGGTTGCTCTAGTTTGCTTACTTGCATTTTAGGATCTTGCACACACACAAGGTCTGCACACACACATTACTTTTACAATACAACTTGGCTATTCGTGGAGGTGGAAATCACCAAAGCGGGGGTTTGACTAAGGCAAAACCCTATATAGCCGCCCACCATACCTTTTCAGATATAAGTGCAGGTTTCGAATTCGGACGACGCCGCAAGTTGCAGATCCGACGGAAGCAAACTGAGACGGGACAACACACCAAATTGCAGAGCAAAAGACCAGGACAGGGGCGCTGGGCGCCCTGGTCCTTCTGTCAAACAACAATTTTCAGTATTTTTGACAGCTTTTCAGGTTGCAAAACATCAGTTTCCAGAGCAGTTTCAAGGGTAGAATCAGGACAGCGGCGCCCGCGCCCCCGTCCCGAACATTTTCATTCATATTTTAACACTGGGTACACATTTACATTCTTGTCTTGTCCTTGTGTTTACAGCTTTCCATTGTTTAAGTTCAATTCTGCAATCTTGTTATTAGTTCATACTTGCACTTTGGGGTTAGGGATTGAACTTGCATCATTCTATCTATCATTTGCAACAAAGGAATAGAAATCCTAATAGGTAGCCTATGGCTCTCTCTTCCACAAAAAGAAGTAGCCAATTGTGTGATACCTCTAGGCTCTTTCGTATTCCACAAATGTGTGATTGAAAGTGAGATTAGGGCATGTTTTCTTAGTGTCACTTTTTCCCCCACACATTTTGGTGAACCCGACGTGAACTCCAATCTTCTCTAATTCTGATCTATGTTTTCAAATTTGAGTGTTTATGCTATTTCAAATTCAAATTTGCATTTACAAGTTTTAATTTCTTGCAAGATTAAAAAAAAAAATTTAGAGGAAATTTTTGCTAATTTTTCAATTCAAAGTTGAACTTGTGGATAGCTTAATTGGGATCAATAATTTCAAATCTGATTTAGGAACTCATTTGAATCATAAATTTTATTTTCTAAATCTACATTCTAAGTGCTTGCATTGGTTAAAATTAAACATTTCCTTCTATTTTGCATGTGTTATCATTTGAAAGAGGAAAATTGTTGTCATGATGCATTCATTTCATAGATGTGATAATGGGTTAGCTTCCCTTGTTTCAATTTTTCCTTCTCCTAAAGAACCTCCCCCCATCTATAACAACATTTTAGTGCCTACGAGAGTTGCTACCAATCCCTTTGAGACTCTCCCATGCTCTAAGGACGAAAACTTTAAGAGTGATCTTGATAATTCTCCTAAAATGTGCCCTTCCTATTTAGCTATCCTAGAGGAAGAGAATGATATCATAAACACCTTTCTTAATGTTACTTCACCTTCCCTACATGATGCCTCTCTAAGTGAAAAGGTATTGATGGACATTGACTTATTTTCTCCTAAAGTTGGTCCTTCCAATGGGGGCATGTTAGTGCAACAAGAGGCTATGAACACTTCTTTCAAAGATCTCCTTCCTAAGCATGAATCTTTGGAGAAATATGTTCATGTTCCTCCTAAAAAACACTCCCTTCATGAGGATCCTTTTGTGCAAGAAGATGACATTATCCCTACATTTCCTAGTGATGGCATTTCCTTTTCCAACAAAATTCCCACTAGAGATGATGAATTAATGATAAATGCTTACCCTTTTCCTAAAGTATGTCTTACCCATAAGCATCCCTTAGAGAAAGAAGATGAAATAATAAGCAATTTCCTTAATTCTCTCTCCCCTAAAGATCATATTGAACATATTTTGAGGAAAGAGGATGAGTTTAACACATCTATTGATGCTCTCCCTCCTAAGGATGAGGAATTAATAAACAATGTTATCTCCTCTCCCGAAATTGACAATACTTCAAACATTCCTTTCAACAACTTCACTATTTGGGATGAACCATTAGAAGAAGGTGTAGATTATTCTCTACCCCATGAGACAAACCTAGCCAAAGGGGATGAAATCAAGATTGAAAACTCCCTTGATAGTTTCTCACCTTCCTTGAATCTCAATTATTCTCCCTCTAAAAATAAAGCATCTCCCTCTCCTCAACTTGGTTCTACTCATAAGGATACCCTAGTTCAAAGCAAGATGGTTAACATCTCTTTCAAAGATCTCCCTCTCAAAAGTGAGACTTTAGAGAGTAATGTTGATCCTTCTCCTAGAGAGTTTATTCCCCATGTAGATCCTTTGATGATAGAGGATGATATGACCTTTCCTAGTATTACTTTTCCTACTAGAACATCAATGCCTACCCCTTGTCTCTCTCCTAAAATTGATTTAATCCATGATAAGATTTTAGTGCAAGAGAAGACTATCAACAATTCTTCCAACACTTTTGTTCATTCCTCTAAACCATCCTCAATCAATTTGATACATGTGAATGAAACACCTAACAAACCTCTCTTCACTATCCAAGGTGCTTGTCCTTCTCAAAATTCTCAACCTTTAAATAAGCCTATCTTAGTGGTCCAAGGTGGTTATGCTAATGATTCTTTTTGCACTCCTAAGAAACCTATTATTACTGTGCAAGGAGGTTATTCTACTAAGAGCCCTTATGAGTATGTTAAGCAACTAACTAGAGAGAGTTATCACGTGGTTGCTCATACCTATAACACAAGAAATAATAGGCAACCTAATCCTCCTCTAGTTATCCCAACTTCACTTCCTCCTTCCCAACCTATTCTTCGTCAAGCTCCTCGTATTTCACAAATTCTTAGTAAAGACTATGATCTCATAGAACAACTTAAAGCTACCCCTGCTAAGATATCCCTTTGGGATTTGATCCAAACTTCTTCCGCTTATCATGGAATGTTACAAGATGCCTTGAAAGGTTTGAATGTTCCTCCACCTAATAAATCTAGTAATATAGTGTCTTTGGTTAACTCTGTGATGAATCCTAAAGATCAAATTGTGTTTACTCAAGATGAGTTGCTTACTAGTGAAATTCAACATCAATATGATCCCTTGATGATTGTGGTTATCATAAATGACACTGCTATAAGACGAACACTGGTAGATAATGGTTCTGGCCTTAATGTGTGTAGCATTAATCTATTGCATAAGATGAATGTGGATACATCCCTTATTGAGCCTAACTCTCGTCCCATTCGAGGCTTTGATAATGTGGCTAAGTCTTCATTAGGTATTATCACCTTACCCGTCACAATGGGACCTGTTACTTTACCTACTCCTATCCATGTTATGTCGGGAAATCTAACATACAACTTGTTATTAGGGAGACCTTGGATTCACAGTATGCAAGCTGTCCCCTCTACATTGCATAGACAAGTTAAATTTATTTATAACAATAAGACATATACCTTGATAGGTGATACTAATTTTCAAGCTTGTTTGCAAACATCTACTTCCAAAGGGAGTTCTTCTAAGCCTTCCTCTTCTAGTGATGACTCGTTAAACAAGATACCTATAGATGAATCATCACCCTCTGATAATCAAAATTCTTTGGATGAGTCTGAAGTTCCTGAAGAAGATTCTTCTCAGCTTGAATCTACACATGAAAAGGCTTCTGATCCTGAGAAGGTTCTCGCAGAAGACAATTGGGGATCTCTTGATTTTAATCCCACTTTTGTAGGTGAGTATAGGGTTCCTCCTAGAGAGCTTAAAGTTAAAAAGAAGGAAGAAACTAGAGATCAATCAGTCTTACCTGAACCTATGAGCAATAATTTTGTGGCTGCTTCTCAAACTTCTTCTCCTCACACCTCTAATTCTGAAGAATTTGATTCTTTGTCTTATGAAAAACCACCTTTTCTTTCTGAAATGGCTAATCGTTATGGTCGTGGTTTTCATATTTTGGCTAAGAGTGGCTATAGTGGAAATGGTTGTGGCGCAAATGAACAAGGAATTAAAGTTCCTTTAGAACATAACATGCATGAATATTCATTTCGACTTGGATATAATCTTTCTAAGCCCACCAAAGCATCTAAAAGACCATCTCTCAGTGTGAATGCTATATTTAGTGGTGATGATGATCTCACTTCAACTAAATCATCTTCTACTTCTATCAACTCTCATTCCCCTCATAAGGAAATCTTGGCGATGAACAAATCTCTTTATGACTCCCCTCAAATTTCTAAATCCACTTATGAATCTTTATCTCCTATTCATAATAAAGTCCTTTCCTCCAGGGATAAGGCTCTAATAAATTACATTCATCCCTCTTCTAAGATGTCTTGTGACTTTTCTTCTTCAATTTTTATCATTTTATACATGTTTTTGATCTCACTTATAGTTGAGCATTCAGCATGTCATATTCAAATACCTCATTCAATCTATCATGTCTTTAAATAACATTAATGGCTATTATGTTGCTCATCATTATGTGACATTGGTAGCTCATTTACTGGGGGCTCATTGTCATTCATGATGGTACAATTTCAAGTGCAATCATATTTTTGAAGCAACATAATAGCCTAATTTTTCTATGTTATCTCTTGTTCCTATGGGGTAATAATGTGGAAATATTGATCATCTTTTCTTTAGAATCCTCTTTTCCTAGATATGGGAAAATATGTGTATTCTCTTTCTTACCTTACCCACTTCTTGTGAGGAGCATTTTACATACACTAGTGTCTTGCTTGCACGAACTCATGTGAGTATGTGGTACATTTTGTTTATGTCTAAATCTCTCCTTGGAAGATTGTGTAAGTCCTTCTCATTGTCCTTATCCTTGGGAGGCAATGATCTTTCCTTATTTTTATCTAAGGATCCACTTTTTCCTATTTCGTGGATGGTGTGACCTTTATTACTTGATGTTACTCCTTGTATGCATTTGTTGTTGTTTGTTCAAGGATTCTCTCTTACAAGGGGTGTAAGTCCTTGACTACAACCTCTTTTGCACTTGGTAAAATACATCCATAATGAATTCACTCTCCCAATTGGGTTAAAAAGAGCGTCATCCTTCATTAAGAACCACTTTCACCTCACAAAAGGAGGAAGTATTGCATTCTTATTCTCTTCTATGTATTATTCTAGAAGATGTTATATTTGTCTAAGACAATTCCTCTCAAGGATAGGTGTCTTTTGTACAAAGATCTCTTCTCCTTTAAGGATCTCCTTTACACATACTACAAGATATCCCTTTTCAACTATCTTATCTTTTCTTCTCTTTGCATTTTGTTTCCATTTACATCCTTCATCTTGTGTTAGAGAACTCTCAAACCTCACACTCTTTGTTGTGTTGGAATTGAGATTTAGTCCTCTTTCTTACCAAATGATTCTCCATTAGTTTTTGATCTCATATCAAATCTTCTTGTGGGCATTTGTCACCAATATTCTTTAACAATTTGAAGTGGTAAACATGATACCCTGTTTCAACTCACTAAAATTAGCAAGCCGAAATAGGGGGGGGCATATAGCTACCCTCGAATTTTCATCACCTTTCTTAGTAAGCATTAGGTGATTTTGTGATCTAACGTGTGTTTTGTAGGGTGCGGTTCCTAACTGTGTACTGCAGATACCGCTGGGGGCTTCGTTCGACAAACTTATGGATATATCCTTTTTCAAATAATGTTTACTTTTTTGTACTTTAGCTTGCATATGCACGTAGTGTTCATATGACCACTAAAGTGGGGGCTAAATGTAGCGTCGTAAATTGTACGCACTTGCTAGGGTGGTACAATTTCACACCTAGTTTAGCACCCGCCTTGGCGCATTTTTCATTTTGCATTGCATTTCCCCTTAGCACTTAATTAATTAAATTAATTAGGTCTAAGGTTCTATTTTATCATCTCCCGTATCATAAAGTTGGGCCCTTTTCATTAAAGTGTGCCCCTTTCATTTTATTCCTCTAATACATCATTTAATCAAAAACCCTAATTAGGTCCTATTTTGAACTTGGGGGCTTGATTTCGGGGGTCAAAACATCTCGAAATCACCTGTAACTTCGGGATTCGCTCTAAAATCATCATATCCGACGACCCTGAAAATTTGGTGAAAAGTTGTCGGGACCATTGCGCCCGGCGTGCACATGGTCTCGAACATTTTTCCCAAAATTTTAGGAGCACGATCCAATCATAAAATAAAGCTTAACCCCAAGAAATTGGTGGGAGATTCAATCTCTAGGTCGGCCAAAAGTTGAAATTAAGACCTAGGGTTTCATATATAAAAGCTCTCTTTCTTCATTTGAAAGGATCCCAAATTTTGGGTTTCAAGGGCTTTCTATGCAGCGAAAGAGCAGATCTTTGAAGACTTCAACAACATTCAACATCCATCCATCAAGCATTCATCAATTTCATTCATCCATTTAGGGCTTTGAAGACATTGAAGAGCAATAGGGGATCACCGACTGAAGATTGGCTTGTACTCCTCCCTTGGGGTTGGGTATGATTTCATGTTGTTTTCATGTCTTTGCATAAGCCTCATTATATCATTTGTATTCATGCTTTAGATCACTTTGCATCTTGATTTGGAGCATTTACATTATCATTTACAAGCAATTAGGGTTTACTTTCTAGGTTGCTCTAGTTTGCTTACTTGCATTTTAGGATCTTGCACACACACAAGGTCTGCACACACACATTACTTTTACAGTACAACTTGGCTATTCGTGGAGGTGGAAATCACCAAAGCGGGGGTTTGACTAAGGCAAAACCCTATATAGCCGCCCACCATACCTTTTCAGATATAAGTGCAGGTTTCGGATTCGGACGACGCCGCAAGTTGCAGATCCGACGGAAGCAGACTGAGACGGGACAACACACCAAATTGCAGAGCAAAAGACTAGGACAGGGGCATGGGGCGCCCTGGTCCTGCCAGGACAAGGGCGCTAGGTGCCCTGGTCCTTCTGTCAGACAATAATTTTTAGCATTTTTGACAGCTTTTCAGGTTGCAAAACAGCAGTTTCCGGAGCAGTTTCAAAGGCAGAATCAGGACAGCGGCGCCGGCGCCCCCGTCCCGAACATTTTCATTCATATTTTAACACCGGGTACGCATTTACATTCTTGTCTTGTCCTTGTGTTTACAGCTTTCCATTGTTTAAGTTCAATTCTGCAATCTTGTTATTAGTTCATACTTGCACTTTGGGGTTAGGGATTGAACTTGCATCATTCTATCTATCATTTGCAACAAAGGAATAGAAATCCTAATAGGTAGCCCGTGGTTCTCTCTTCCACAAAAAGAAGTAGCCAATTGTGTGATACCTCTAGGCTCTTTCGTATTCCACAAATGTGTGATTGAAAGTGAGATTAGGGCATGTTTGCTTAGTGTCACTTTTTCCCCCACACAATTAGTTCACACCACAAACAACAAACAAAGAAGAAGATCATGCATCATCATGGCTCCTCTAGTCACTTTTGGACATCCTTGAGTAACATAGGAACATGATCTATCACCAATTGATAAAAGATAAAGACTAACTAGGACAAAATCTAGTAGCCATTTTGATTTGTGCCTTTGCTTTGATTGTTTGATATGATGGTTGATTTTTGATCTCAGAGATTGAATAGCCCATATAGGACCAATCTGTCTTATTTCGAGTGTATCCTTCCCTATTTAAGACAAAATGATGATTGATTGATTGATAGGGTTGGTTGATTTGATTGATAAGACAACTAATCAATTTGATTGTAGATTCTGATAAGATAGTTCTATCCTTTGTTGATTTCATGCAAAGTGTTTACTGGATATCTTCTTGAGTGTTTGATCTCTGAGAAAAAATTTATTGCAAGATTTTGTTGATTTTCAAATTTTTTTAGTGTTTTTTTAGGAATTTCTTCAAGATTTTTTTTTATTTTTTTAGAAGTTTGTTCGTGACTTTTTTCAATTCTTAAGATTTTTTTAGGACATTTTCAAATTTTTAGGTTTTTTTTAAGGACATTTTGCAATGTTTATGCTTTTTTCAGGATCATTTTTCAATTTTTATGTTTTTTTTCAAGATCATTTTTTCGATTTTTATGATTTTTTTTAGGATCATTTTTTTGATTTTTTTTTTTTAACTTTTTCCAAGATTGTATTTGATGTTTTTGGATTTTTTAAACATGCTCCTAGTTTTTAGACACGTAATATACAATTAATGATGTGCACTGAAGACAATGATTAAGCATGAATGCTCACTTAATGCATATGCAAAATGAGATGATTCTTCCTAGACATAGATAATTGTGTACATTTATCACATTGTTATACACTGATAAAATTGAGGTTGCAAAACATTTCAGAGATAAATATTTATTCCATTTTTAGCAACCTTCAAATAACTAAACTTAGTATACCAAGTGACTAGGATTTACAATTGGAGACAAGAAAAACTTCCCCATTGACTTTTGGGACTTTGGTCTACCATTGCCTATGTGTGTGCAATTTGAGTTTATTTTGACTCGTATGACCATTGGCAACCCTTAGAATCCTATGTGACTAGCTACATGAGGTATCCTAACTCCAAAAGCATTCTAGATAGAGCCTCATTGCCAACAGACATCTATAGCCCTGATGAGGTTATCACTATAATCTCTTGAATATTGCTCCATTGTCAGCTAGGCATCGACAACCTTGATGTAGTTGCTTGTATGTTCCCATAGCCAAGCTTTTGATATTCAATGCAATTCTTTGCTTGAAATTTCTTTTTCTTGCTCATTCTTTTGCCTTAATCTTTTATCATATTGTTAGGTATCTTTTTGTTTTCCTTGCATTGGCTTGTAAGTGATGGAACTTACATGGGTATGACAATTACAACAACGCTGAAGTAGGATTTTAGATTTTTCACTAGTCACATCGTCAACCAGGTATCTACAATGACTTATAGTAAATGATTGATATGTGAAAGATATAGAAATTGATAGATTTAGGTAACAAGACACAATAGTGGGTCCTCTACCCAACCAAAGATAAATCATAATCAAAAGATGACACTAAAGATGAGCCACCTTGGGTTTTGAAAACTTCACAAACAAATATCTAAGAAATGAGGTGAACATTGACTTGCTCAAGTGCAAACAAGTGACCAATTCACACAGTTGCCTTTGTGCCTAAAATGCTTTATTGATGCAACTATATGCAAATGTGATGCAAGATGCGACAAACTTGAAAGAGACTATATGCAAATGAAATGCAATGAAACACAAAGAAATTTAAACTATCCAACCATTAGACATAGTAATTTTTGAGGTGTGTGTTATTGATAAGTTCAGAGAGTGAACCACCCTCCATTGTTGCCAAATGATATGCACCATTGCCAATTACTCTAGTTATCACATAAGGGCCTAGCCAGTTAGGTTCGAACTTGCCTGGTAATTCTCGCTCTACCACATTTCTCTTATTTTCATTCATAACTAGGTCTCCAACCTCAAAGATTCTTACTCTTACTCTCTTATTATAGCTTCTTCGTAGCCTATTTTGATATCCTTGCAGGTGGTTTAGTGCACTTTGTCTTTTTTCATCTAGCATTTCCAACTCTTGTAGCCTAGCCACTCTGTAATCCTCTTCTGAAATGATATGTTTCAAGGAAACTCTCAATGATGGCAATTCAACCTCAATAGGTAAAATTGCTTCTGATTCATAGACCAAATAGTATGGAGTAGCTCCTATAGCTATGCAAACACCTATTTTGTAAGCCCAAAGAGCAGGATTCAATCGGAGGTGCCAATCTTGTCCAGCTTCATTGACAACTTTCTTGAGGATTTTTAGAATTGTCTTATTTGTTACCTTTGCTTGGTCATTGCTCTAAGGGTAATATAGATTTGTGAAGCGATGCTAAATATGAAATTGATCACATATTTCACGCACTTCTTCATTCTTAAAAGGGCATCCATTATCTGTGACTATACACATTGGAATCCCATACTGACAAAAAATTTAATTGAGTATAAACTTTGCTATCTATTTGCCAGTTGTATATGTGAGAGGGATTTCCTCGACCCACTTGGTAAAATACTCAGTGGTTATAAAAATGAACTTATGCCCATTGGAAGAGGTAGGGTTGATTTTCCCTACTAGGTCAAGTCCCCATTGTGAAAATGGCCATAGTGATGTGATAGGTTGGAGATCTTGAGCAGGTGCATGAATTAGATCTCCCTGTATTTGGCACTATCTACATTTTTTAACATATTTATATGCATCTTTCTCCATGGTTGTCCAGTAGTAATCTATGCATAATAGTTTCTTTGCTAGGCCAATGCCACTAGAATGGGCACAACAGATTTTTTCATGCACTTCTTTCAAAGCCAAGTGTGCTTCTTTGGAATCTAGACATTAAAGAAGTGCAACGTCTAGACTCTATCTATACAAGGTATCTATAGACACCTAAAATTGTCCTCTTTAATTAAATAAATATTTTTTATTTATTTAATTCATTCATTTATCCTCGTCTAAGCCTCTCCTCATTTAAATAAATACTTTTATTTATTTAAATTGTTCTTTACCTAAATTAAATAAATATTTTATTTATTTAATTGATCCCACTTCCTCTATTAATTAAATAATTTATTTATTTATTTAATTATTTCATTAGCTTTTTCCTTCAATGACACATGTCATTTATCTTTTAATTTTCCTCTACCTACCCTCTTACTATTTTTATCATTTCTTCTATCTACCCTTTAATCCTAGCCGACCATTTATCTTTACACCTCTTAATCTTACCCCTCCATTTCTTACAGTTTTCTCTAAATAAGAGGATGCCCTCTTCCTTATCAACCCTAATGATTGTGTCAATCAAGCCTTCTTGTGATCAAGCTATCAACCACAATTTGTTCTTTGTTGAGCTCTTGTGCACACATAAAATCTAAGAGCAAATATATCAAACAAGATCAATGAAGATAGGAGACAATGGAGATTGAAACCCTACTTGACATGTGAATAGTAATATTGCTTTATTTTGTTGATTTGCATGATCTTAGGTATCTCTATTGGTATTGGTGAATGTTTCATTGTAGGACCTATATTGTTTGTGGTTGGATCTTTATGGTTTTACAATAGTTTATCATCATCACTTTTCACTATATACATTTTGGCACGCCCAGTGGGACATGGATTTTTATTAGATCTATGTTTTTTTTGCAGGTTTTTCTAACCCTATATTGTTGTTTTGTAAAACAATTTGGAGAATAACCTTGTGCAACTAGGGTTTTGGACATAAGATTAAGATTTTGGAGATATTTGATCAGATCTCACAAATGGATTGGAATTTTTGCATAAATTATTTTTGCAAGTTGGGAATAGTATCAGGAGTGCTCAATCTAGAATTTAGATTTTTTGGAGCATATTTGTATTTTTTATGATTTTTCATAAAAAAATAATTTTGGAAGCAAATTAGTAAATTTTTCGGATTTTCTTACATTTCAGGAAAGTTCTCATAATTCTATAGGGGATCTGTTCTTTATGAATTTAATTTTGATGCAAAATAATTCGTGAAAAAATAGATCTTTAAAAATTAGGGGTTTGCAATGTTTTGAACATATCTCACAAACTGCTTGGAATTTTTGGAGGTTGAGAATGGTATTAGGAGTTTCCAGTACAAAATTCAATTTTTTTGGATCAAGTTTGAATTTTTTATCAGTTTTTTATGATTCTTCATAAAAAAATTAATTTTGGGAGCAAATTAGCAATTTTTTTGGATTTTCTTACATTTATGGAAATGTCTTGAAATTATGCAGGTGGTATGTTCTTTATGAATTTAATTTTGATGCAAAAGAACTTGTGTAAAATCAGATCTTTGGATTTGTCAAAAAACGTATTATCGAAGGCCCCTATTTCACAAATCATTTGGGATTTCTAAAAATTTACCTAACTTGTGTGCTTGCAGGAGGGGTATTATTTCACAAGTACTAACAAGTTTGGTGTAGGACCTTTGGCAAAGATTTGATTTTGAAATTACTTCCTTTGTCTTCTTTAATTTAGCAAAACACTTCAATTGGTGCTCTAAAATTAACAAGTGTCTTTTGTGTCTTGAGAAATAAGCTCTTTTTGTTTTACCTTTTAGAGGGCCTGCCTCCCAAGTAGCCCATAAGGCCAAGTGAGACGGAACGACCCAAGTGGTAACGAGCTAAAGCCAAGCTCTTCCAAGCCATTATAAATAAAAGTGTTTGTGACAAAATTTGCAAACGACGAGTGTTAAATGTTGCTATAACAATATTATGACTCCCCATAACCCCTATAGAGTGCAACCTCTATATGTTGGGAGGCCTTCCATTTAATGGAGCGTAACATGCTACTAATTATAGCCACCCGAATAGATGCCCTTACTAGACACATTTTTGTGTTAGAAGCCAAAAACCTTCTAGTTGTTGGTACAGGAGGTCAAACCTCTAATGTCATCTCACATTCTTACGGTTCTTAGTAGAGATACAAAGTTTGCCACGGGAAGTTTTTGTGGGGACTTGTGCTTGGCTACCCCGAAGAATTGAGTGTCGTGGAGTGGAGCCAGTGGGGTCAAGCATCTAAGTATCTGCTTTAAATAAGCATATTTGAGAAATGTAGTGAGATCCAACAACTATTGTCCTGGCCAACCTTAGGATTGTGCTTGCATGTTTTTATTTCAAATCAAACAAACACCTTCATACATTTTGTCTTCATTGTTTGTTGTGTTTTCTTGTCACGAAAAGTTAAAACATTGTGTTATGGTCACATTCAACAACTTCACAATTGGACAAAATTGCAAAACATTTTCAAAATCACATCTAGGTTTACTTAAACCGTGTCTGTGTTCAGTACTAAGAAATTGCAAAAGATTTGTCAAGAGAAAAATGACTTAAGTTTTCAGATTCAAAGAGCTTCTAAGGTTGCTTCCTATAGGGCTTCATCATTTTCAATCAACCAGTCTTGGTCACATATTTTTCCATCATTTCCCTTCATTTGCAATACCTCATACACATTTTCCAAACTAGAGTCAAAAGGTTGCTTTGTTGTCCTCATCATATCTTGCAAACTTACTACAACATATCACTAAGTGGTTCCCACAACAAATATATCATCTTAGGCTCTCATTTGGTCATCTTACCTTATCAAGAGATCTATCATCTCTTTAGAAGCCACACCTTGCTTTAGATCCTACATATCGAACCTACATTTTTTAACTTTGCAAGACAACCCTAGATTCATTCCATCTCATATCCTTTCTTGGTCTTCCATAGTCTTCACATTTCCTTCTATCTTTCATTTTAGCCAAGGTTAAATTTTTGGTTGAAACCCATTCCCAAAGGTCTAGAAGAGAAGTCAAAGAACCTCTAAGATCTATCAACATGAGTACCTATGAGTTTGATGGAGATGAATTTTATAACCCATTTGACAATTGCAGTAATATACTAGACAATGACAATGAGAACACCAATGATAATGAAAATGTATCTATCACTTCCACAGACATTGAAGAGAATATCATAGATCCAAGGTTCAATAGATTGGTTGAGGAAATCATGAGAAGAGATAGACTACTTTTTTCAAGTCATGACGCAAAGTGGGATGAAGTTACCTCATAATTTTGATGTGTCGCAAATTATAGAAGAGGACCCCAATCAAGGAAATCAAACAAATGCAAATCCTAGAAGACATAATGGTGGTAATAGGAGAGAGTGTCTCGTGCTTGAGTCACCTTCCTCCCTATTTCAAAAACCTGAAATTCTAAACACATACACTCATTCTCATGCCAGTTATGATAGAACCTCTCATGAACAACCTTGCAGTCATCCTTTCCTATGGAGAAGAACTACCACCACACATGCTCATGATGATACCCAAGATCATACCAATACATACAATTGCACCCAAGAAAAAATTCAAAATCATGACATGAGGAGACCTTGTGTCATATTTGGGGGAAATACTCAAGATCACTCTTATGATACCTCCCATCTCCATGGTCATGACATGTATCGACCTAGACCTAGCGCTCCTTATTACAATACCATGCCAAGTGGTCCATATCCAAGCTATAACTATGTCCCTCCTCCATATGAACACATTTGTGATCAATATCATCCATATATGCATTATATCCCTCCTCCTTCGCTCGGTGCCTCAGGCATGGAACTAGATCAAAGAGAAAAGACATCACCCAAGAATGACTTGCAACAACAAATTAAGGATCCGCAAAAGCAAATGGTAGACATGAATACACCAAAGCACCAGTACACAATGAAAGATATATGTCCTTACCTATTTGATAGAAGAATCCCAATGCCTCCATTTCCTCCATATTTTGTGACACCAAAGTTTGATAAGTACAAAGGAAAAGGGGATCCTAAGGCACACGTAAGAGAATTTTCATAGCTTGCATTGAGGTAGCAGGAGAAGAAACATATTTGATGATATTGTTTCCACAAATCTTAGGCAAACAAGCAATGGAATGGTTCTCCCAACTTTCACCTGGAATTAAGTCATGGAGTGATCTAGCAGAGGCTTTTATACAACACTTCTCATACAACATTTAAATAGATGTGTCACTAACTACCTTGTGCAATACTAAGCACAAAAATGGGGAATTTGTTGCTTTATTTTTACAACGATGGAGAGGTCTTGCTAGTCGATGCTCTTGTGATATCCCACAAAAACAAATGGTAGAAATGTTCACTCAAAACGTTAACAAGGATATTGGATATGAGATCTAAGAAAAGCTTGTTTGTCTACCTTCAAAGAGGTTATTGATAAAGGAATGGAAACATAAAAAGTCCTTATTGAACAAGATGTCATTAAGATATTCAAAAAGAAAAAAAGAGGAATCAAATGGGAAAGACAACCCCTGCTTTTGGAACAAGAATAAGAACATAATCAATGATGGGGTAGTAGATGCAAATTTTGTTGGAATCAGGGATCACTGAGAGGGGGGTGAATCAGTGATCTACCGGTTAACAAATTTTCTTATTTGACTTTAAATCACCGAAAGCATAAACATGAAACTGAAATGCAGAAGCATAAAAAAAATAACCACAAAATCATAACACTGAAATTTTTACATGGAAACCCAAATGGGAAAAACCATGGTGGGATTTGAAACCACAATATTATTCCACTATGGTCAGTAGAAAAACAATATTACAATATGGGGAATGCACAGGCATTCAGGCACACTGCCTAGAGCTCACTGCTCAAATATAATAAGGGATACAACCTTGGAAGGCTCACTACCTTAAAAATCAATTACAATGATGATTTACAGCAAAAGAACTCCAAAATAGCATCTACAATGCCTGGATGAGTTCCGATTAAGTGCCAAATATACTGGTTGTATCACCTCTGTTGTTCTGCTATGTTTTGCCATGTTCTCTTTCTCAGTCAGGAACTAGATCAAGAATGCGCATGTGAAAATGTGCCAAAATGAATTCTTGATCACCACTCGCTCGCATAGAATCATACCTTTCATCAAAGATCTCCAACATCGATCTTATATATCCACAATCACAAAATAGATTATTTATCAAGTCGGTCTGCTAATATAACGTGTAGTCATATGTCAGCTTGATTGGATCACCAAAGGTAAATGCGGATCACCAAAACAATGATAAAATGATGTTTATATGTCAGCTCAATCATCCCATACATGATTCATGACATTGCAATCACCAGAAAGCTTCCGGACTAAAACTGCTCTGTTCAACCCGAAGTATCAGTTAACTGGCTACCAGTTGAAATCCTCTTCCAGAAATCAATATCCGTGATTACCAGATAGGAATCTGAAGAAGAGTTGCCATCAATGACAACCCTAAATCAATAATCAACCATCAGAAGTCACCGAATGAGTGTCAATTACCAACAATCTCCCCCTTTGGCATTGATGGAAACACTCGTGAAAAATGGCTAAGTGTTGAAAAACCTGAACACTAGATCAAAAGAATTTATAAGGCTCCCCTTAGACAAAGAATTCTAAAACCTATAATTAAACTCTTCTACTATACATTTTTTACCTTTACTATCCCTGTTTGACAATAATGCCAAAGATGGGGTGCTGCCCAGAATTTATATACAGAGATACTTGCCGAAGACTTTACAAGTACTTGAAAATGTCAGCAAAAATGGTCTTCAAAAATCCTAGGCGAGTTTCCCACCCACTCTTCAAGTTATTCAAAATTGTAATGAATGCACTAAATATAGTTGTATGAATCTCTACTTCCTTTAGATCAGATGAAACAGATTGGGCCATTGCCTTCATACAATCTACCTTATTTCTCCACATGGTATCCAACCGGGGGGCAATCAAGTTCTGGAGTTCACCAACTCTCCTCAAAATTTTGTCCTTATCTACATTAAGGCTCGAGATCTGATCATTGAGAGCCATTATATGCCCTTCAACACTACTAGTCAGAGCTACATTAGGATCAAAATATTGAGAAATACCAGCAAGTTTACCTTGGCAAACACTTATTTGCCTTTCTATGTCTACTGTGAATTTGGGCAAAATTAGACAAGACTTATATAATTTACCACCTTCTGCCAATGCATCTAAAATAGTTTGCAAACCTTTATTCAATCTCACTCTATCATCATCAATTATTTTTCAGAATGTCTGCATTCTTACATCCTTTAATCTATCCAAAACTTGTTTAGTAGTAGTCTTCTTTAAAGAATCAAAACTGGTATTTACACTATTAATCAATTGTAACAATTTACTAGAGGGCTAGCATTAGGATCTAACTGTACACTTGGAGCCACCTTTTGCAAAATATCAATCGACATCAAAATTAGCTTTTTATATTTGGACTCAGTTTTTACCTGATCTTAACTGGCTTGAGCTTGAGCAGCTGCTGCAAGCATCAACTTCTCTGCAGGTGACATTTGTCCAATATTTAAAGGACCATCTAGATTGATAGAGATTTGAGGTGGGGTCCTTGTGACTATAAGAGTGTCAATTACCGGATCAACAACTCCTTTACCCTTGCCTACCTCAAAAACCTTTGCCTCTTCTTTCTCAGGTTCCTTTTTCTCTTCTCCATCTCCTTTGTCTTGTGCACCAGTGTTGCCACTTGGTGCATTGTCATCCTTTTGAATCTCAGGAACTGCAAAACTATCTATCACTGGAGTAATTTTTATCAATCTAAGCATCAAGTGTTGTGTTGCCTTGGTCTTCTGGATGTCCCTCAGTATGAGTTTCGTCCTTCTGATCACCGAAAACACTTTCTTTTACTTCCGGCTGAGAAGACATAAATGCATCTTTATACAAAGGATCATTTTGTATGATTCTTCTCCAGATATATTCAGTCTCCTTTCTCACTTCTTCCACCTGGCCAATCATTAACATGTTCACCTTGTTTTTACTTCTGAACTCTTTCTTGTTAGCATCCTCAATTAGTTGTTTGGCCTCATCATGGGATACACAGGTGCAAACATTTATCAATTCTCTTTCCTTCAGTTCCTTATCAATTTTACTAGTTGTTAGCCTCCTTGCATCAATAATGTTGTACAGATCCTTAGGAATGCTCCACTCCAGCTCAATCAAAGTTTTACTAAAGTTATACAAGTATAAAACAAAATATTCTTAAAACATTCTCTGATCTCCCTCATCTAAATGTTCATAACAAGCTCCTAGATTCTTTAGGTTTCCATCAACAGTTATTTCATCAATTAATTGGTATGTTGACAATGGAGGAATGATTGTGTATTTACCTTGCAAATCACTGGATTCAAGGTCTTTGTCAAGTTGAGTTCTAGCCTATCTTCCTCTCTTGGGCCTTCGGTAGGGGCAAGTTCAGATTTAGCTTTCTTTCTTTGTTGGGCTCCACCGAACTATGGCTTCCACACCACCCTTACAAATTCCCCTTTTTTCTTGGCCTTGCCTACTTCCTCCTCTGACTCGGTCTCAGAGGCCACCAGAGATACAACAACATAAGCCCGCTTAGGTTTCTCCTTTTGCTTCAACACTCCCTTTCTGGATGGGCTCTGTCCTGGAGATGGTGCTATCAGAACAAGGGAAGACTTGGTTTCTTTTGGTTGAGCTTTAGAGGGAACCGGGTCGGGCCTAGGCTTCTTGGTTTCGTCTTTTGCCTCCATCTATGCATGTTTCTCTCTAGCCTACTTCACCTCCTCTTAGGTGAATCCCATCTTAACAGCTACTTCCTCAGCCATCTTGGTCACTTTACTTTTCCTTGCAGGGGTTGTGAATTATCTATGAAATTCTAGGTCTTTCTCCTTGAAAGTGCCAAACCTTTCTTCCTTTTGATCTACTATCTGACTCAACATGTGTTGAGAATAGGTATCTAGGGTAGCCACATCAACTTCATAACCCATAGGAAGATTCCACACAATCCTTGGCTCAATTTTTTCCATTAGGCATTGGTCCTTATCAACCATGAAGCAGATTGTTTTCTCATACTTCTCCACTATTTCCTTTGGGATTCTTTCTCTACTCTTCATTGTGGCCTAGAAAGTTCTGAAATAACCCCACAGAGTAGATATCCTCATTGTATCATCACCAATCCCCATAATTCCTTCCTAGATTTTCCTAGAAACCAGCTTGTCATAGGCCCATTAGACCTTTCCTTGAGCACCAGGGATTTCATTCATGAAATATAGTGCCAAACAGATGATAAGAGTACCAAAATTAAATATTTTCTTCTTGTCCTATTTGATTTTCTTCAAATTTCTTAACAACTCATTCAAAAGGACAGTACACAAGTCATACCTTTTGTCTTCCTTCAACATCAGATAGGCAGAGTATATAGCAGTACTAGAGACAAAGTTTTATCTGCTTGACTAGTAGACTTTATATCCAACCACCATTGATGCAAACTTGACATCATGCTCTAGAATGCCATTTATGGTCATCACTCTGATGTCAAACTTAGAATTAGTGGCGATAATCACAGTATTTTTTTTATATTTTCCTCAGGCTAGGAACTTCACCGGATGCGTTCAAACAAGTCATGGCTTGGATTGCTTGCTGAGTAATCTTGTGAGGCTTATCCAACCACATAAACTCATCATGAATTCTGCTGAGTATGAACTAGATCTATTCTTTCTCATCAAAACTCAGAAAATGTATGAACTAAGAAAAACCCTTGGCCTGCAAGTGTTGATATTTTGGATTTAGATTTCCCAAGCTATCCGTAAGATTTTTGTTATATAGGTTCAACATGTTTGCACTCCTGAGATCATCAAGATCACAGTGGATATATGTCATTATGTCTTCATTGTGAAGAATGTCGTAGGATACAGAGGAAAATGCTCTTTTGGGATCATCCTTGATAGATTTAAGGGCATTTCTTGAAAACAGGTCGAGCTCTATCATTGAACTCCACAACCAACGGGGTAGCAATTCCAAAAGCTGAAGCCATTGCAAACTTAGGGTTTGCAGAAACTGATAGCATGAGATAAATACCTTAATTCATAACCAGGCACTGGAATTCACTTTAGGGTCATTGTAATCGTTGTTTAGATTGCCAAATCACTTTTCTCTTCTACTCTGCACTATTCTCTTGATTGCATTGTGACGAATGAAGCTTTGAAATGCCCTTTTAACCTTCAAAAACCTAATTTTTCATTGTAATAAATACTGCAATCGGTTACCTTAATTTGCATAGAGTCGCTTACCAGAGCATTAAATCTTCTTTGAGACTTCTGGACAACATCCACATATATTATTTAAGCCTTCTGCAACATTCCAAAATTGATTGTAGATCACCGAAGAGGGGGTTCTTAGAATCCACATGAAAAGTTCCCCCTAAGGCATAAAGCAGTAGTTACCGGATGAAGATCCTGCATCGGATTCACGTGATGATCCACTGTCTACTTTGGATTCATATTTTCTTACCCACATCTTCTCATGCTTGTCCTTGATCTTTTCTACCTTTTCCTTCCCCTTCTCATCTAATTTGTTCTTGTCTACCAAAACACTATTCTTGCTTCTGCAATATTTTACAATGTGACCAGTTTTATTGCATGCATGACAAACAACATTCTACATAGGTTTGAAGTTCATCTGATTTGGTCTCATCCAGCATTGGTTAAAAATATCTCCAAGAATCCCACAAGCATATCATCTCTTGTTTTGGAAGTTATTCATTACTGCTCTACACATATTTGACTTGTGACAAAAATTATTGCATATGAAACACTGACCGGTAAAGGTGGAACCATTGTTCACATTTTTCATTCCATTATTTATCCTACTTCTGCATTGATTCACCATATGACCAAATTTATTGCAAGTAAAGCATAGATTCCATTAAATTTACGAGCATTAGGTTGTCTTATCAGAGGATTCTTACACTTCTTCTAGTTAGGTTTCACATTGCTTTGTCCAAATCTAGAGGATTCTCTTTTCTCAAATCCAAGTCGTCGCATGTCCTTTCCATGTCTTTGACTTTCTAGAATCTCATCAAGCCTTGCATAGATGGCTTTGAATTTGTCTTTGTATTCAAATGCAGTAGCAAGTTCATCTCTTAGGGCAACAATCTATCTTTCAAGTTCTTGACCATTATTTCTTGACTATGTCAACTCAAGCTTTAATTGATCATTCTCATTAGTAAGCTTGAAGCATTCATCTGCTCTTTCCTTTAATGATTGTGTCAAAATCTCTTCATTAATCTTTCGATCCTCAATCTCCTTAGTTAGTCTCATCATAATGGATTGCATCTCATTCTTCAACGCAACATTCTCTCTCTCAAGCTTGTCAATTTCATCAGCTTAACCCTGATTTTCCATGATTTGATCTTCTTTCTCCTTCATCTTGTCCATTAATTCCTTCCTTTTGTCTCTTGAAGTGTTCACTTGATCCTTCAAATTATTAATGAAATCATCAGTAGCATTCAAGTTTCTTTTCATGGAACTAATCTCATTTCTTGTTGCATCAAGATCCTCAAGTGCCACACTAAGCTGTCTCTGAAAACCAAAATCCATTGATTCAATCTCTTGGACCTTCCTCAAGCGATTAGGCTTCCTTAGAGGAACTAGGCTCTGATACTAATTGTTGGAATTAGGGATCACTAAGAGGGGGGGGTGGGGGGTGAATCAATGATCTACTAGTTAGCAAATTTGTTGTTTTTACTTTAAACCATTGGAAGCATAAACATGAAACTGAAATGTAGAAGCATAAAACAAGCAACCACAAAATCATAACACCAAAATTTTTATGTGGAAACCCAAATGGGAAAAACCATGGTGGGATTTGAACCCACAATATTATTCCACTATGGCTAGTAGCAAAACAATATTACAATATGGGGAATGCACAGGCATTCAGGCACACTACCTAGAGCTCACTCCTTAGATACAATAAGGGCTACAACCTCGGAAGGCTCGCTGCCTTAAAAATCAATTATAATGATGATTTACAACAAAAGAACTCCAAAATAACATCTACAATTCCTGGATGAGTTCTGGTTAAGTGCCAAATATATTGATTGTATCACCTTTGTTGTTCTGCTATGTTTTGCCTTATTCTTTGTCTGAGTCAGCAACCGGATCAAGAATGCACACATGAAACTGCACCTAAATGGATTCTCAATCACCACTCACTCGTATACAATCACACCTTTCATCAAAAAGATCTCCAACACCAGTCTTATATATCTACAATCACAAAATAGATCATTTATCAAGTCAGCCTGCTAATGTAACATGTAGTCATATATCGACTTGACTGGATCACCAAAGGTAAATGTGAATCACTAAAACAATGATAAAATAATGTTTCTATGTTGGCTCAATCATCCCATACACGATTCATGACACCACAATCACCAGAAAGCTTTCGGACCAAAACTGCTATGTTCAACCTGAAATACTAGTTAACTGGCTATCGGTTGACATCCTCTTCCAAAAATAAAGATCCGTGATTACCAGATAGGAATCTGAAGAAGAGTTTCCATCAATGAAAACCCTAAATCAATAATCAACCATCAGAAGTCATCGTATGCGTGTCAATTGCCAACAAATGTTGTAAAACCTAAAATGACTTTCCCCAGTGCAAGCTCATCCAATACGAATAATCGAGTGAACACTCAAATACCATCAAAGCCTCAAAGAAAATACACTCCATTGGGAGAGCCACTTGAGACAACATTCAAGAAATTGGTTGCAAACAAGCTCATAACAGTACCAGATAATCCACCTTACGAACCAAAAGTAAAACCTGCATGGTGGAATGATGATGAGTATTGTGCGTATCACAAGAGAAAAGGGCATTTAACTAGCAAATGTCATAGATTGAAGAATATCATACAGGATCTCATTGGCAGAGGTGACATAGAAGTTGATGGTCACACCTCCAATGAAGAACATGCGATGTTCAAGGAGCCATTTCCTAAACATGATAAAATTAAAAGCCAGAACTATAGATAATCAAGCTAATTATACCGAGACGCCCTACGATTATGATTCTACTATTATTAAATTTTAATGGATAATCATGTTTTGACCATTATCATAAAGGAAAAAAACTCCCGAAGGTTCCAACCAAAGGATTAAAGTTGTTTTGAAAGGCATTAGACCATCTTCTTCATTTTCCAACAATGAAACCTCTGAATGTAATGTCACAACCTGTCAAGGTAAATCACCTTGCAAGGTGTTCCACCTAAGACCACAACCTCATCATCTACCAAGAATGAGTATGACCTTTTAGATCAGTTAAGGAAGACACTCACCCTCATCTCTATCCTTGAGCTATTATGCATATCCCCTTCACACAAAGCTATTCTTGACAAAATTTTGAGAGAGACTTCTGTACCCATGGATCTGAACGTGGACCAATTTTAAGCCATGGTGGGATACCTTTCCACTCCACATTGCCTTACATTCACATAAGTCGATGATGTCTCCATATGCCAGCCTCATAATGCACCTCTACATATTGAATCCTTTCTCCATAAAAACCATATTAAACGAGTCTTGATAGATGGAGGAGCAGGTCTGAATATTTGTACATTGAACACTATTAAGCAATTGGGATACTTCGAGAAAACTGTGCATTTAAAGAACAATATCACCAAGAAAGCATATGATCATGAAGAATGCTCATCCAAAGGAATAGTCACCTTACCTCTTAGAGTTGGTCCAGTGACAAAGGATGTGGTTTGTCAAGTCCTTGATTTAGAGCTCACATATAACATACTTTTGGGACATTCATGGATTCATGAGGTGAGAGTAGTACCATCAACATATCATCAATGTATCAAATTCCCTTACAATGGAGTTGAAGTAACAATAAATGGTGATTTGAATTCATTCATATATTTCAATAAGCTGCAACCAAGATCAGAGATAATAATTCCAATCAATAGAGAAGCAACTCCATCATCAACATATGTGGATCCTGAATCATTAAAACCTTCTACATCAAAGCAAGGAGAGCTCAAAGAAAAATTCAAGGTTAAAGACATGGGATGTGGTGAGTATATCTTTCATGTTGATCAACTCTCACTATCTTCTAAGATATTTAGTCGATAGGAACAACCTACAAATAAGTTTCAATGGCAAGGAATTGGGTATGAACCACCTAGTGTTGTGCCTACTAAGTCTGAATGCAAATCTCCTCTAGTGGTACAAGAAGCTCTTGATATCAATAGTTCTAAGAGTGGTTCCAACAAAGAATCTATTGAATATATCACCAACCCTCTTGATAAATCATACAACCTTACCATTTCATCCGCTCATTCTATTTCCACTCCTCTCATAGACTTGGATCAACAAGAATCACAAAAGCCCTTACTAATTGGGGATAAAAAGTCAAGCCTTGAAAAGGAAAAACTAAAAGTCAAAAATAAAGAAAAGTCCTTTAGTCCAAATCAAAATCAAAAGCTATTGGACTCTGCAAAAACCAAAGTCAAGGATAAAAATCCAATGAAGAAAAAAGAGCGAGAGTTGATCTCCCCTAATACCAAAATAACTGGGGCCAAAAGTTCTAAAATTTCAAGTCAAAAAGATATACTTGTTGATCCTAAGTCTCCATCATGCCATGCTACTTTAATTTATTTTCACAATCATAAGCCTTCATAACTCATCCACTTGTTCCACACATCCATTCCCTTTTGGCGATACATCACATCAATGGACCTTTAATGGAACTTCCTTGAAGGACTTTATTTTTAGGGATACCCAAACTTATTTAGGTGACACACATATGGGCTTATGTAGTTCACACATTAGTAATTATACCTTAGTTCCTTCATCAAGGAAGACAATTAAGGGAGCAACATATCATTCAGTCAAGGAACAACACAACTATAATCACAAGGTGAAGCCTCATATATTTGAGGTGGGTGACTTAGTTCTTAGAGAAAATCCTAAAAATCAACAACACAGAGAGAAGAAAGGAAAATTTAAGCACAATTGGCTTGGTCCTTACATCATCACAATAGTCTACGGATCAGGTGCATATCAGCTCTCAACGCCAGATGGAGAACCTTTGGAGGATCCTATCAACAACATTCACCTTCACAGGTTTTACACATATCTTTTCAGAATATCCCATTGTCAAAAATACAAAAAAATAAAAAATATCAAAAATAAAAAAAAAAATAGAAAAATCGTTACTTGGTGAAAACTTGGCAAACATGCATCTTGTGACAAAAAATAAAATGAAAAGATCGAAAAAAGTAAAAAGAAATAAATTTGTCCAATGGTGAAAACCACTTTGGTGGCACCCTGAACAAGTACCATGGTGAAAACTGGGTTACCGACGCCATGTGTAAAGACATTGCTCCTCCCTCCTTCAGGATTCAATCTCATCCTTTCACTTTGCACAGACTCACAACCTACTTCTCCATAATAAATTTACCTATTCCCATCATGGCTTGTTATTGATCTACCTAAGATTGGTTAGCCATTCATAATAATTCATCTCTTTTCACCTCTTTCCTTCCATAATAAATCAGGTCCCATCTGCAACTGGGGAAAAATCCTAAATCTAGTGATGGAATTGGTACCCTAAGCATTGCATGTTTTGAGGAGTATCATCTTTTGCGTTCCTCCTTCTTTTCGCACACAATCCATAATAAAAGAAGTCACTCGCATTGCCAATCCACAATAAAGTTATGTTCTTCGCAATAAAGTATCAGTTTCCTGGAATCAAACAATTTCATATGACACGCAATCAACAGTGGGCTTTCAACAAATCAAATCTTTTAGCAGATTTTGGCAACATGTTTTTCAACATTATTTGTCCTTTATCAGGCTAACAAAGTTGTCACCAAATCAAACATGTTAACATATGTGGCAAGAAACACAAATAACTCGAGCATTTCATTGTGTGTTGGTGTCAAGTCTTGGTTTTCTTTTCATTTTATCTTTTGGTGACATGTCTTTTAGCTTTTCTAGGATGTCTTTGACTAGAAAGACGAGGATGGGATATGTTCACCTATTGTTTTGTTTTTTGTGGATTGTCTCTTAGTATTTGTATGACTTGTCCAAGGATATGAGGACACTGTGAGTCTAGTGTAAACTGGGGTATTCTTTGTTTGCGACTATTTGATATCCACGCAAACGAGTACAATGACTTTTTGGGTCGAACCTACACCTCGATTGTCATAACCTATTTTCCATAATAAAGCTCAATGATGATAAAGCACAAGAAGCTCTTTCACTTCCATATCTTCTACCCTCAAGTCCCCTTTCTTGATTGACCTCCATTGTCCTTCCTGAGTCGACTGAGTATAATGACACACCAAAAAGATCTGCATTTCATATAGTTTTAATTTGCATCATTACATGTTAGCACATAATATAAATGCATTTATAAATCATTATAGCATCGCATCCTACATATATCATTAATTAGCATTTGCATTCTCATATAAAACATATAAAAACATAAAGGAACAAAAATATATTGCATTTCATCATGTACATATCCATCGCATTAAGCATCATAAGCACCATAGCATCATAATAAAACATGTAACATACATTATCATAGAATCATGGAATTGCATCACATAATCATAAAAGCATATAGAAACATCACATAGGAACACATGCATATAGCTATCGCAAGGATGGATCATCTCATATATATATCAAAAAAATAAGTGTCATGATACAATGATGTCAAAATCTCATATGACTACAAAATCACCCAAAGGTGTCTACATCATCATAGAAAAAATAATACAAAATGGGATCCAAGAGAGCTTTGATGAAGACCCTCCCTCGAAGCCAACTAGCCTCGAAGGAATCTGAGCACTCGAAGTCCCAGTCCCTGAATCATCTCATATGCCCCCTCTTGCAGACCCTGAGGGACCATCTTTTCACCAACAAAGTTAACAGTCTTGTTTTTGCCTAGATCTCAGGCCTATACATAATGTGTCTCAATCCCATCACCTTGATCATAGCGTGGTCCTCAACACTCAAATTTATTCGCAACCATTGTGTCATAGGGAATCGCTCTCTAGACTCAATCTGGGGTAAGTACTCCTGTATCCAATCAAATCAATCGTGTCAATCTTAGTGGTACTCGTGTTCATCACATAGTGCTGCTTATATTATCCTATCGTAGTCTAGTGGTACCTATGTCCATCACATGGTGTTGTTCATCAGGATCTATCCTAGTGCTTATGTCTATCATATGGCGCTACATCCTAATGTATATGTTTGTTTCATTACACTATACCCTATCTTGCTAGAGCACTCGTCAGATTTAATCTATTCGATGATTTATCCTATATCCAACTTAGCAAACTTACCTATTTTAGGGAACTTATTGAGTGAATCCTCTCAGTGGCTTATCCAATTGGCAATGCATGTTTATCACATAATTGGCAATTCTAGCCTTGCTTTCAATTTTTCTTCTCTAGGGCATGTGTTTGAGTGAATCCTCTTAGCAACATATCCAATTGATAGCGTATGTTCATCACAAAACTATCAATTTTGGCCTTTTAAGACATAAACACAATTCTATTGATTCCTCTTGAGTCAGTATTTTTCCTGCGTGGCCTTGTCACCCTATCTTGTCAGTGCTTTCTAACCTATCTTTCTTATTGAGAGGTTGCCTGCAACACCTCTCAGTCTTTCCATCCAATCTCTCGAGGGGGCATATCATTCCCATCGTGGGGCAACTTTGTATCATTTTATCTTATCTTGTTTGAGCCAACGCGACAAGATGCATTGTCTCATAGAGGGGCAAAATGTAGACACCTAAAATTATCCTCTTTAATTAAATAAATCTTTTTATTTATTTAATTATTTTATCCTAAATCTTCTATTAATTAAATAAATTCTTATTTATTTAATTAATTCATTTATCCTATTCTAAGCCTTTCCTCATTTAAATAAATACTTTTATTTATTTAAATTATTCTTTACCTAAATTAAATAAATATTTTATTTATTTAATTGATCCCACTTCCTCTATTAAATCAATAAATATTTATTTATTTAGTTAATTCATTAGCTTTTTCCTTCAATGACACATGTCATTTATCTTCTAATTTTTCTCTACCTATGCTCTAACTAATTTTATTATTTCTTCTACCTAGCCTTTAATCCTAGTTGACCATTTATCTTTATACCTCTTAATCTTATCCCTCCATTTCTTACAATGTTCTCTATATAAGAGGATGCCCTCTTCCTTATCAACCCTAATGTTCAATCAAGCCTTCTTGCAATCAAGCTATCAACCACAATCCATTATTTGTTGAGCTCTTATGCACACATTAAATTTGAGAGCAAATATATCAAACAAGATCAATGG
Source organism: Cryptomeria japonica (assembly GCF_030272615.1). NCBI lineage: Eukaryota > Viridiplantae > Streptophyta > Pinopsida > Cupressales > Cupressaceae > Cryptomeria > Cryptomeria japonica. Next base: position 88,150,660 of record NC_081414.1, on the reverse strand, counting down.
AGATAAGAGACAATGGAGATTGAAACCCTACTTGACATGTGAATGGTAATATTGCTTTATTTTGTTGATTTGCATGATCTTAGTTATCTCTATTTGTATTGGTGAATGTTTCATTGTAGGACCTATATTATTTGTGGTTGCATCTTTATGGTTTTATAATAGTTTATCATTGTCACTTTTCATTGTATACAGTATCTACTATGAGGACATGTCTAGGTGCTTGTCGCATGAAATTTTTGAACTGATTGCATGAGAGATCAAGAGATATGTATTACTCATAAAGATATGCATATATGTCATTATACCATGGTGACCAAAGACCTACTATCATGCATACATATTCTGAAGGGGGGATCTCATATGTCGGTACCATCAATTACTCAACCATGAACTCAAACTACGTTACATTTCTCGACATGTCAAGGAGACATCCTACAGTTGCCATTGCATTTGTTGCTTTATTTTGTGGTCTAAGAATTTTCTCAAAGATAATATGACTAAAATGTTGCTTCAAGTCATCCACCATCGATTTATAAGGGATTAGCTTGTCGTCTTTGGTGGTATAGTCATCATTAACTTGATTAATGATAAGTTGTGAGTCACCATACACATGAAAGTTTTTGATCTTCCACTATATTGCAGTACGAAGTCCTATGATTAGGGCCTCATATTCAGTTATGTTATTGGTGCATGGGAAACTTATTCTATATGATTTTGGGATGGAATCACCCTACAGATTAACAAAGAGGATATCGACACCTGCTCCATGGTTGGTATAGGACCCATCAAAATACAATTTCCACATTGTTGAGGCTATCAATGTGTACACAGATTCATCAAGAAAGTCTGTTAATAAGGGATGATTTTCTTGAATAGGAGTTTCTTCCAATTGATCTGCTATTATCTGGCCCTTGATGTCTTTTCAATCAACATACTCGATATCGAACTCACTTAGGATCATGACCCATTTAGCCAGTCTTCTTGTTATTGGAGCTTTGGTTAGGAGATATTTGAGTGGGTCAAAGCTTGCAATGAGTTGGACCTTGTGCCTAAGCATGTAATGCCTGAGTTTTTGTGATGCAAAAATTACTTCCAAGCATGCTCTCTCAATGGGAGTTTAATTTAGTTCATATCCCACCATTGTTCTACTGATATAGTAGATAGCCCTTTCTTTTCCTTAGTCATCATGTTGTGCCAAGAGTGCTCCTAAGGATGAATTAGTTGTTGATATGTATAATAACAAGGTTTTCCCTCATGTTGGAGGCACTAGAACTAGTGGTGATAGAAGCTAGTCTTTTAATGCTTTTAATGCTTCTTGACACTGATTTGACCATTTGAAGGTCACCCCTTTCTTGAGAATGTGCTAAAATGATTGGCACTTATCTGCCAATTGTGATATGAAGGGTTTGATGGATTGTAGCCTTCCTTGTAGAATTCTTAGCTATTTTAAACTAGATGGGGAGGGAATTTCTAGAATAGCTTTTACTTTAGCAGGGTCTACTTCAATGCCCCTTTTTGAGACTATGAAACCTAGCAGTTTCCAACTTTTACTCCAAATACACATTTTTGTGGATTTAGTCGAACCTTGTATTTCTCAAGTTGTCAAAAATTCTAGCAAGGACATCAAGGTGGTTATTTCTATTATGGATTTTTCTAACAAATCATCAACATAGTCATCCATGATATCATGTATCATGTCATGGAACAAATTTGTCATATCTCTTCGTTAAGTGGCACCAACATTCTTTAGTCCAAACAACATCACGTTCCAGTAGTATGTCCCCCATGGACAAGTGAATGTTGTCTTATGTTGATCCTTTGGTACGATTTTGATTTGATTATACCCAGAGAAACCATCCATCAATGATAGTATTTCATTTCCAATAGTTAAATCCACAATCATATCGATGTTTGGGAGTGGAAAATCATCTTTTAGGCAAGCTTTATTCAAGTCTCTAGAATTTGTGCAAATTTTGATGCCCCCAATGGTTTTAGTTACCAATACCAAGTTGGATATCCACTCTGCATAGTCTATTGGACTAATGAAACCCACATCTAGCAACTTCTGTAATTCCACTTCCACTAGTAGAGCAATTTGGGGATGCCTTTTTCAGAGCTTTTGCTTGTAGGGCTTTATTCCTAGAAGTAGTGGCAAATGATGTAGAACAAGTTCTAGATCTAGTCTTGGCATGTCAACATACAACCAAGTGAAATTTATTGATCTTTATTTAAAGAACTGGATAAATTTCTCTCTTTCTTCAAGCTTTAGAGATTCTGCTAAGTGAATTTTATGTACAGTTTTAGTATCACTAATGTTGACCTCTTCTATCTTCTCTATAAGTAGTTTTGACCTTTCTCGGTCAATCTAAAAATATTTTAGTCTATCTTTGTTTATGTTTTCATCTTCTTTAGGGTTCTTTGGTCTAAAAGATGTGCTTGCCTCTCTGAAGTATGTAGTTTTGTCTAAGTCAATTGCAAAGCCTGCCTTGTGGTCTCCATATGGTAGTCTCTCACGTGCACCAAGGAATTTTGCTATGGCTTCCTCATTTTCAAACCAATCCAAGTGTGGTTGATCTTGTTGCCCCCAGTCTATTAGATGTGGAAACATTAGACTCTCTCCCTTTATTGGAGAATGATGTCTTTATTACCATGCATTCTCTGGTGTCAAAATATTGTCTCTAGGAATTTGGATCTATCTCCTTGTCTTCATATGTAATGACATCATCCACATGTGGTTGATGATCATAAGCTCTGTCTATTGCATAAGTGTTGTTGCTATGAATAGATAACCATTCATACTCATGGGATTCAATCTCAGTTTCAATATATGTCTCTACATCTGACCCATATTCATATTGTTCTTCAATTTCTTTAATTGGAGGAAGGGGGGTTCCTATAGTGTTGATAACTAGTGGAAAGCTTCCATAATTTTTTTACCCTTCTTCTATTATTGAGGCCATGCCAGTTTCTTGAATAAGAGGTTCTGGTCTCCTAATGTTTGATTCATTGACAGGTGCAACACCAGTCTCCATTGCTACATTAGGCCTCTCTTCCATCAATGAGATAGTGGTCATTTCTTGAATAAGGGGTTCAGATCTCCTGACACTAGATTCATTGGCAGGTGCAACACCGGTCTGCATTAATACATTGGTATGAGATGATGACACAAACACCACCATTGATAAGTTACTTTGATTCAGTGATTCAGGATCGGTGATTATACTAGTAGGATGGGGTGTTGCTGGAGGAGGCATATTCAATATAATCAGTGTCTTGCCTAGGTATTGATCTTTGTGTTCCATTGCCATATCCCAGGCCTTGATTTTGTGGGTTCTATGAAGGTAAAATTGGTTCTCTAATCCCTTGACCTTGTGCCCCCAAGCCTTTTGTACTATCATAACCATACCTTTGCAATATTTTGAAACCCTTCCCATACTGATTCAAGGGGAGTTTGATTGAGGGACTTCCTTCCTCCTCTCTGTACAACCATTTATTTACATCTTCTTCTAAAGATTCCTCATTCAATTCTCCCCATCTAACAAAAGAGTATGAGGAAGAATATGTAACCACTTCTTTTTCTTTGTTTTGATTAGTTGGGTTGGGTAGTGGTCTCCCGAAAGATCTTGAGGAGAGATATAATTGCCCAACAAAGAGTGTTCCTGAATAAGAATATTCATCACATCCTTCTTTGATTTGTAATGGCAGTGTAGTAGGTGTGTAAGATAAAGATGATTGTGTATTTGTGATTGTCAAGGATTCTAGTTATGAGGTGAGAGGAGCTTCTTGATTGATAGGGACCTGGTTATCAAGGTTTGCTCTTAGGTTGTTGCAGTGTTGAAATGGGTTTGATCACCTTGTATTGTGATCTCAATGTAGTTATATGGAAACTTAACACACTGATGAAAAGTTGATGACACAACTTGCATGGAATGTATCCATGGGGGACCTAGTAGCATGTTTTATCCTAATTCTCTATCCAACAATTGGAATGTGACAGCTATAGTGACAGGTCCTACTTGCACAGATAAAGTGACCACACCTTTTGATGGCTGTTCTTCGTCATCGTAGGATTTAATGTTTATCCTTTTGGAAGGATCAATGTGAAGATGTGAATAACCCAATGCTTTGATCAGATTGAGAGTGCATATGTTCAGACCAACTATGTCATCTATCAACACTCTCTTGACTTTCCTCTTATGAACAAAAACCTCTAGATGTAGTGGGTCATCATGCAAAGGTTTGTCTATTGGAATGCCTTGCTTTGTAAAAGCCACACGAGAGGTGGTAGCTAGATTTCCAACCATGTCTTGGAAGGTGCACTCATCTATGTCTCTGGTGACAACAAGCTCACATAGAGCTTTTCCCGAGATTTCTCAAAGAGTGATATTTGTGCTGGCGTTTTCTTCAAATGGTCGACAATATTGTAGGTCCCCATTGGCAAAAGAGGATTGGAAGGAACTCCTTGTAGTGAAACTTTTGAGTAGCGAGCAATCATTGCAAATGATTCCTTGGATTCACAGTGACGGTTGCTAATATGTCATCTCCTTGACTGATATTATTGATAGCATAATCATAAGAAACCTTAGTGTAGTTGGCCCGGTTGTCCTATGAACCTGAGCTTGAAGCTTTTCCTTTGTCACGTTTAACAAACGGATAATTGAAGATATTGTGATCGGTATTAGAAGACCCTTTATTATTATCTACAATTATTTCTCCTTGGTTAATGAGGTCTTGAATCAAGTTTTTGAGCTTATAGCAACTTGATGTTTTGTGGCCCTTGGTGCGATGGTAATCACAAAAGTCATTATCATTCCACCAGGTCGGTTTGAAAGGACCCAATTCATATGGATTGACCTTTGGTAGAGCTGTGACATTTGTTTGTATCAATTTCTTCAGTGCTGACTCAATTGGTTCTCCAAGCGGTGTAGAATTTTGCTTTGGTGCATTATTCCTCAGAGGTCGGAAGCTACTAGGCTATATTGCATTTATTGATGTTGCATTGGTGTCCTGAGACTAATTTCTATTTGGTGCAAAATAATTGACTCGTCCTTGTAGTGAAACTACAGGTTGAGCTATGTTCACCATGTGAGCATCCACAACCCCATCACCTACCACATTTTTATTTTTCGACCAGAATTTTGATTTCTCATTATTTGTATTACTTGTCGAACCACTTTCCTTAATGTTCTTCAAAATCCCTTGTTCAACAAGACCCTTCTCACACTTTAGGCTTTTCTCTCCAATTTGTTTGAATGCACCAAGACACTGCATTTATAGAGGGTATTTGACTTAAGGAATTAGATTTTTTATGAAAATACTTTAAGAATGTGGCATGGACATCTATGAGAAAGGGATCTCCAACATTGCAATAATGAAGCAAAATTTTCACCCTCTCTTTTCCTAGCAACACATAAATCCATTAGAGTCACGGGGTTGTCTATGTTATGGGAGAGGTTCGTGATGAATTTCTCAGCTAACTCACCCCATGATCTTATATTTGGTGGTAAATGAGAGAACCACTCCAAGGTATGACCACCAAGACTCTCACGAAATAGGTACATTAAATATGCATCTTCATCAGCTACCTATATGCAAGTCGTAAAGAATTCCCTAATATGATCTCTTGGGTCACGTTTTCCTCTATACTTATTGAATTTCAGTGTTTCAAAATATGGAGGAAAAGGTGGCATATACATTATTAAATCAAAAGGATACAAACGAAGATCTTCCATGGTGTAACTTTTCTTCTCATTCCCTGATTGCATATTGGTCATCTATCTTTGTAGATTTTGGACTTGTTGGGGGATAAAACCATTTGAGCTACGAGCACATTCATTGTGCATGTGTTTCCCACAAAAAGGGTTAGTGTTGGTGTACAATGGAGCTTGTTGGAATATTGATTGATTGTGAATTTGCGTGTAATGAGTCCCACGGGGTGCAGTAAAGTACGTAAACTACATTTTAACATTAGGTTGGGTTACACCAATTGGATTATTGGGACCTTGATTCAGACTTTGGTTGTTGTAAGTTGATCACGTAGAGATCGACACCACTGATTGAGATGTACTAGTTGGAATTGAAACTAGGGAAGTACTTGTCTGAATTTGCGTTGGGATATTTGAAGCTGTTTGTGAAGTAACATTGACATGTGTTTGGGATGTGATATTTATATTTGAGGATGTCATGTCAAATTATAAATTATAGTTTGAAGCTATGGTAGCTTAGGTTGATGATGTTTGTGTGCTCTGAGTTGTTCCTTTAGTCGAGCTTGAGGATACAACTTGTATTTGAGATGAGTTTCATGCTTGATTCACATTTTGGTTTAAAGTTAATCCTGTCGATAAAATTGTTGTCACATCAAAGTTTGAGGGTAACTTGGCACCATGTTGTAATAGCAAGGAGAGATATTCACTCGATCATGATTAAGGAGAGCATTTCAGACTGTGAGGACTTGTGGGTCTTGTTCCACAACCTCAAGCTCTTCCATTGTCAAATTATGTTGAATTTCCTCTATCGAGGGCATGTTTTTCAAGTTTGTTGGTAAGGTTGCCCCTCCTCGGGATTGTTTGTGTGAATAGTTTGACCAATTCATTGTGCTAGTTGGGTTAAGAAATGGGTCACTATTTGGATCCATCTAGTTCCTAGCCTTTTGTAATCTGGTGACGGGCATATGGACCTCTAAAATGACTCAAAGATGTAATTGAAGACCTATAACGAGTTATGATGCTCTAAGGATCTAAATGCAAGACCTGAGATTGAGGATGAATTTTGTATGCAAATAAAGATAGTCTAAGTATGTAATCTATCTTGACACTCCATTGATGATTAGGACAAGGTTGTTGTTGTTGGAGCCCAAGTCTCTTGAGTTTCTACTGAACAATTTCTCTTTTAGCTTTGGCCTCAATGCGATAGGCTTTTCATATTTCATCCTCTATGACAAATGTGATTTGTATATTCTGGGGGGTGTTCCTTTTTAGCCTCCAAGTAAGATTATTAAGATTAGAAATGACATCTTCCTGATCGTCATTTGGTCCTAGATCAGGTTGCAAAAATGGGAAGAAATCATCACCCACTAATACCATTTTGATGCATGTTATGAAAATGCAGACACCAAGGCAAAATTGAATGACCAAATTGGTGACACTGCTCAAAAGTAATTGAAGATTGTTTTTGCCTCGGATTGATTTTTTGGGAGATGATACCCTATACTAGATAAATGAGTATGGGTACCTAGACTGGTAACATATTGATTGATAAAAGATGGTCTTTTGAGTTCAAAAATTTCTAAGCGGTCTAGTTCAAAATGTTTGGATTTGATCCTAAGATAATGCAAGTGCAAAATTGAGGACTATGCAACCTATGAAGACCTATGGGTTTAATGACTTCCTAAACCAAAGTTTGGACTTGATCTTAATACAATGCAAGTGTAAAATGAGGACTATGCAACCTATGAAGACTTATGGATTCTAGACAAACTTTTTTTCTTTTCTTTTTTGTTAGTCTAGGGTATCCCCACGACTTAGCCCAATGACACATGTTTCCCATTATGGGGCGAGATGAGGTGAGACTACTCCTTGGAGATGTACCAAGACGCCTGTAAGCCAGGTCCATCAGTTGATTCCAGGCCTCAGAGTCAAACCCGAGACCAATGGGGAGCAAACTCACGGTCAAAGCCAACTTTACTGCCCATCTGGGCTATTCTAGATAAACTTTTTGATCACAAGGACATGAATGAGATAGTGTGAAGTTTTAGTTTGATCAGTGTTTTGGTTGTGAGAAACTTGTTTCCAATTTATGTTGACCAAGTTTGAGTTCAAATCTCTACCCTAGGAGTTTTTAAAAGCACAAAATATGGAATGATTGCTTGATTTTTCAAATAGAATTAAAACTCATTCAATTACAATTCCTAGGATGGCAAGGAAAATATTTGCTAGATTCTCACTAAGGAAATTAATCTGACTCACACTTATCAAGAGAAGACAACTTATAAGTTTGGTAGCATTGGATCCCCTCCACGACACACACTTCTCAAGCATTCTAAACTTTGAATTCCTAGAGACCCACACGTCTAAAGGAACTTGTTATCTCTACTCTAGCCCGTGAGTGTGTGGGACGATTTCAGAGGTCCGACCTCCTACGCCAATAGATAGAAGGTTTTTTTCTTTCTAAAACAAATTTCTTAGTAAGGACATTTGTTCAAGTGACCATACATACAATGTTTCACTCAAATTAATGAGTCCTCCTAGCCCTTGTGGGTTTTATGCACCACTATGGGTACTTGAGGAGACAAACATCGATATGACACATTGACACCGTTACTTGAAATTTTAATCACAATTACATTTATTTATAGTGGCTTGGAAGGGCTTGGCCTTTGCCTCATTACCACTTTAGGTCCTTCCCTCCCAAAGAGCCTTAGGGGCATCTCAAAAGGTAGGCCCTCTAAAGTTTAAACAAAAGAGCCTAATGCTCAAGACACATAAGACATTTGTTAATTTTAGGAACCAATGGAAATATTTTCTATTCTAGAAAATGAAGAAAACTCTCCTAATCTACCCCTACAAATGATCTGTTAGTAGTATGGTGTTTTAGTCTTAATCTTGGACCAGTTGAAATGTCTCTGTCATCCTCGCCACATGATGCAGACAGACATTTAGTAGCACAGAACAACTGAAAATTTAGAAATAAATAAAAATAGAGTAGAATCTGATTTACTAGCCAAATGCAAAATAGAAATAAAATCCATACGAAACACCAAATGATCACATGCAACATAGTATCAACACAAATGTGAAAAACTATTAGCATGAATGCAAAATTGGATTTCATGCAAAATAAAAAAATCCAAGCAACTTGTTGACAAATCAATTAATTACATATCCTGGTTAGAACCTCATATGCATCCTCTATATCATTTTGTATTTCTGAATGTAGGCTAGGACATGTCTTTGATATTGGAAATACTGGATCTGTAGCTCCAACTCAATTGACAACTAATCTGCTTGCAGGGTTTTCTGGTAATGTCTTTGTAATCTCTGGCACTCTGCTTGCTGTCAAGACCCTACAATCTTGATTTTTACCCCGCAAGCCATTTTTTTAAAGACATTGCAAATCTGTTGCCTATCCTTGTTAGAAGATTTTTTTTTTAATTTATGCGAAAGATTTGAATCGAAAATAGATAAGTGACAACAAGAGAAAGAGAATGCATAAATTTATGTTACCGTTGTTTTACCTTCCACGAATGTGACACACCTGATGCACACATGCATAAACCTAGCTCAATGAATGTGAATCATTATCTAAACATATGCAAAATTTTGCCTTTACGAATGCGACATCTTGGGAATGAATGTGACACGCCATATTGTGTATCTACAAAAACATAGAAAACGAATAAAAAAGTTAGGTTGTTGTTACTTCACGTTGTGTTCACCAATGTTTTTATGAGAAACTTAGGCATAATTAATCAAAATAAATGAGCTAACTAGTAGAACTCAAATCTATTTAGTTAAATCCATAAATGATAATGAAATTCATTTAAATCAATAAAACATAGACATTAAGCGTAAAAAACCCCTTTGTTGATCCAATTTGCTTCCATTGCTCTTCTGCATTATCGTGGTTGTGTGGCTCTTAGTGTTGTACTAGGATTCCTGCATAAGATTGACACAATAATTTTGAAGATAGTTGTTGTTGAAAATGGGAGAATGAAGCTCAATTTATAGATTTCAAATGGAGAAATTGAGGCAAAACTGATTGGGAGTTGAACTCATTTGATTGATAAGTTGACTGAATAGATTGATCAGTGAACTGGATAGATTGGGGAGATAACTAATTAGATGGGTTTGCTCGAAAAAGCTGATTGAAGAGTTAACCAAGGAGATGACAAAATATATTGCTGAATTGACTAATTTGATTGCTTAGTCAGAAAAAGGTGATTGATAGTTAGATTTAAAGTTAGTGTCAGTTAGAATTTTGACATGTGCTGCAAGAAATTAACTTGAAATTCAAATTTCAATTGCATTTGATTTGAAATTGGATTTTTGAATTCATGAAATGAAATGCACATTTATTTGAAAGTAATTGAAATGAGCATTTGGGGAATTTGAATTTTTGAATTAGTAAAGAATGAATTAGATAATTAAATAATTTTAAAAAACTATTTAATTATTAAAAATTGAATTTAATTAAATAATAAGATTGTTTAATTAAAGGTAATAATTCATAATTAATTAAACAAAATATTTAATTAATTATAAGAAAGGAGGTTAAATGATTAATTGATTAAGATAGAAATCAAATAATTAGAATATGATGAAATGTGATGATTAAATTAGTTTAGAAGAATGAACATTGGATTAACTAAATAATTAAAGAATTATTTAATTAATTAGGACAAATAATTAGCGTGTTAGTGATGAGACATTTTTAGGTGTTTACAAAGCTCTTGCACCTATTTCCTACACACACAAAAGAAGGGGAAAGATGTTGCGGATAGGTGTTTGCCTAAGTCAAACCCAGGTTTAGGAATTGACCTTGAATGAAATAATGCAAATACTGAAATAAATAATAAGGATATATACCTCAAATCTATAATTGTTGATGATGATGCAATGCTCTTTGAATATAATCTTAAATGTTGAATGTAATGGTATGACAAACACATGAACATGAAAAACCCTAATCACACACACACACACATGCTTGCTTGAAGATTGATGTATTTTTTCTCCATAAAGTTTGAATGATGAATATGCAGCCTTGAATCTATGAAGATGCTTAGTGATGAATGCTTCACAGATGCACACACGATACGAATGGAGTCTTGATACTTCTAGGTCTAAAATGGATTGATAGGATGCCTTTATATAGGGTTCCCTAGGCAATTTACTAATTAAGTCTACCTCCAACTCTCATATGTAGCCACGGGGACCGAAAGCCATCAGGGAGATAAAGGGTCTGCCCCATTTAAAATTGGGGCATATTTGAGGGGGACGAGGGCATTTTGGGGTGCCCCATTTCTCCTATAAATAGTACCAATTATACAAATAGAAATGGTAGAGGGACCTCCAAGATGGTGCCCACCAAATATTGTTCATGACATCAAAGTTGGAGAAAAGGGCTAAAATGGACCTAGAGAGGGGATGGAGATAGGACACGCCAAAGTAGGAGCACAAACATGAGGTGTAAATTGGATCGATTACAATTTATAATGCTACAATATTATAACCACTCCTATAAGAATGTTTCAATTATGAAGAAGAAGGACCATTATCATGAATTTCTTTAAAATTGGTAAAGTAAGGACACATGGAGGGATCAAATGGATAATTAGATGAAGAAGGGATATCCTTTTTAGGGAATTTATCCTTTCTATCATCATTACTCATGTCCTCTTTGGTAGGCTAGGAAGGAGGGTCCTTATAATATACGACTTCATCTTTGCTTAATGTTATGTGAAGAGATAGGTTATGAATGAAATGTACAAGATCATCTTCCCTACAAATATTTTGATGATCAAGATAGCTCTAAGAGAACAAGGAGCATCTAAAGATATTGATAAAATAACATTTTGATCTTTCCCCCCTTGCACTAGAGTATGCATATGAGAAGAGGATGGAGTCATGTTGTTTTTCAATGCTCACTCTCCATTGGAGAGATCATTGATAGGAGTATTGATATGTTCCTTGTTCACAAAAGATATCCTAGGAGAGGTACAAGTGTTAGCTTTGTCAATGTTATCTCTAGGATTATCATTGTCTACAAATACTTTTATGTGATCTACACGTGTAATGTATATTCTTAAAAATGTTATCATGAAACCATATATAACATGGATAAAAGCTTTGAGAGATGATTTGCAAGTAGGAAATATATTGGAAACCCTAAAAATGAAATATGCAAGAGTACAATGAATGAAAAGAAGTAATGTAAAATGAAAGAAGCCATTATCTAACACATGATTGTGATAAATGTAACTAAAAACCAATGTAATCGTATGTGAAATAGAAAACAAACTAAATTTAGTAAATTCTATTATGAAACAAATCATATCCGAAAACACAAATGAAAAATTATGTAGCCCACAAGTTAATCTTATAAGAATAAATTAGTTCTTTTATGAAATTAACCAATAAATTTAAGTAATTCAATTGAAAATATGATCTATGAGTGCAAAAATTATTCCTACAAATCAGATCTAAGACCATAAATCACAAATAAGCATGCAAGGAGTCAGGTTCACCAAAATGTAATGGTTGTAGATTCGGAATTAGGGTTTCAATAAATAAAACCACTAACTAACCAAAATAACCATACATTGAAAGAAGGGGGTAAATCCAATAGATCTAACCACAATTTGATTAGAAAAGGGGCTGAGTATACTAATCAAATTTCCAATTTTGTGTGGGGTGTGTCTCCTTTCTTAGTTGAAAATTGGATGATCATTGTGAAATTACGTTAAAAGTATGAATAATTGAAGTCAACTATAAAAAATAAATTGCTACAAATATCCCATGGAGCCACAAACTAAGATTTGAGCAAAATAAGAAATTTAGAACTTGTCCCTAGAAGTTCAACCCGATTTTTCAAGACCAGGTAGCATAGATTCTCCATTGTACACCAAATTTTCCTCCATAGAAAGTTAAACCTATTCATCACTATCGACTCTATCAAAATTCTCGAGTACATCTTGGTTTTGGAATTAACCTTGAATTAAATAATGCAAATATTGAAATAAATTCTAAGGAGATATGCGGTATCAAATCTGCAATTGTTGATGATGATGCAATTCTCTTTGAACGTAATCACAAATGTTGAATGTAATGGCACGAAAAGAACATGAACATGAAAAACCCTAATTAGAAATATGTTCTCACATGAATATTGATGTAACTTTTCTCCATAATGCTTGAAGGATGAAATGCAGCCTTGAATCTCTGAAAATGATTGATGATGAATGCTTCATAGATGCATGAATACTTTAGGTATGTCTAGATCTAAAACGAATTGATATGATGTCTTTATTTAGGATTCCCTAGATAAATTACTAATTGGGGTGACCTCCAATGGTCAAGTATATCCACGGGGACCAAATACCATCAGGGAGATAGAGGGGTTTCCCCATTTCAAATTGGGGCCTATTTAAGGGGGAACATGGCATTTTGGGGTGCCCTAGTCTAGACCAAGGCGCTCCATGCCCTGGTCCTCCAACAAACAGGACCTGTCGATCTACAAATAAGGAAGGGACCTCTAATATGGAGCCCACTCAATGGTGTTCATGACATAAAGGGTTAGAAAAAGATCCAAAATAGACCCAAAGATGAGATAGAGATAGGACATAGTAAAGTAGGAGCACAAACATGAGGTGTAAATTGGACCAGTTACAATTTACGACATTACAGTAGGTAAGACATTAGTCCTACTAGATTATAATGATATTATTTTTGGACCTTTAGAATTGATAATTCAACTTGCACTTGATCTGGTCAACCTTTAGACACTCTCCTACATAGCATATATAACACGTGATGTTTTGATTATGTTGCACATGGTTGGAATTCAATTTATATTACACACATTTTGATATTCACATGAAATTCTTAATTACATAACATTCCAACAACACATACTCTAAGACAATCCCTAGACATATACATACATACATACATACATAGATACATACATAGATACATACATACATACATACATATATATATATGTATGTATGTATGTATGTATATATGTATACATACATACATACATACATACATACATACATAGATATATATATATATATATATATATATATATATATATATATATATATATATATATATATATATATATATATATATATATATATATATATATATATATATATATATATATATATATATATATATATATATATATATATATATATATATGTCTCTGTGTGTGTGTATTACATTTACAATTGCATTCATGTGTCAGCCCAAAATATAGAAATAATATTTTCAAGTCATCAACACATATACTCTTTAACCAAATATCTCCAAATGTGTAATAGGCCAAGTCCAATAGCCCGCACATTACTCTAAAAGATAGACCACAACATGCAGTTCCCAATGTAGCCTCATCTAGTCCTAATGGTCATCCACACACTACCTCCAATAAGTACACACTTCAAGTGTTGTCTCATCAAACCAAAACAACGACCTGGTAAATTAACTAGTAGAACGAACCTTCTATCACCTTAATCTTGTTGGCTGCTACAGACCAACTCTAAAAACTCTACATTATGATGAAGCATCTATAGACATAATCTCTTTTCAAACCATGAGACATAAATCTCAATTCAAACCATGATACATAATTGTGAAATTACATTATCTGAATAAGCTCACTATCTGGATAACTTACCTTTAACATTCTGCATCAAAGTTTTGAATCACTTGCACCAACATGAATAGATGCAACATGATATTATAGACATTCCTCAATTGAACCCATGACCATAGCCAACCATGTGTATGACCGCAACTCAAAATCCATCATAAGCATATTTGATATGACATGACAAGTAATTACATTACTTTGGATACCTTAACATCAATGACCACAACTTGTTGACTCTTCTGTAACAATCCTTTGACATCAATTAAAACATAATCCCAACACTAATATCATCCCAAACAAATGAATTTGCTACCAAAAGGATAGATTTGCTAACAAAAAGGTAGATTTACAATAGGTAGATTTGCACATAAATAGGTAGATTTTCATACAAACAGATAGATTTTCTATGTTTTTTGGGTGAACTTGCAGATTAAATATTTGGGAGAATTTATTTCCAAATAGGTGACAGGTGAGTACACTCTATTTTCGGGTGGGTTTTCTCTATAAATAAAAAACAATGTTAAGTATAACAAATCAATTTTAAGTGATTTTTTTTGCAATTTTTCTTTAACTATAACCAATCAATGGGGTGGGTGTTCCGACCCCTCTAGGTTAACACATCACTAACTTTGATCTTTTTGGCATCTAATCCATTTGTTATGTAGTTTAAGTAATCAATTTCGAAAAAGAAAATCCCAATCTACTAATATATCTTCTTGCAGTTGATAACTCAATGATGAAAGAATAGTACCAAATAGGTAGTGAGAGGGGGGGGAGGGGTGAATCAGTACAGACAAAAACACACTCTTAAACCGGTTTGTCAACAGACACTGTGCATTGGCAGACAAACAATAACACCGGTCCTAAAACAAAGTACAGCCGGCAAAAACCCAGAATAGCTAAGACAAGCATAAACCGGTTGATACCTATCTTCTCATATACTCTAACACTTCATTTCCATTTCACCCTAATACATGAACAAGTAATCTACCATCAAAGATATACATATGAGCAACTAGATCAACATGATTTACTGCTTGACAGAAAACAACAAAGCATCACATGAGGAAGACATCACACATAACACACATTCACGTGGAAACCCAACTAGGAAAAACCATGGTGGGGATGAATACCCACAAGCTTGTTTTTGAACTCTTTAGAAGTCCGCTCTGTTAGGAGCCTTGTCCGGTTAAAGACTGATACAATAGTTTCCATTAGGAACCGATCCTGTTAGGGATCACCCGGTTAAGGGATGGCAAGAATACCCGGTTAAGAGTTAAACCCTGTTAAAGGTTACCTTGTTAGAGGATTTAAAGAACTCAATTATTTTGAGTCACCCTGTTAAAGGATTTACAACAAGCCGGTTAAAGCTACCCTGTTAAGAGATTTTCCAATTGTTGAGGTGGTTAGAGATCAATAGGTATTACAATAATCTGGTAATAGCACTCAATGCCAATGCAGATCTGCTTAAGCTCCTCTTCACCTTCTGCACTTACACTCTGTAGGTATCACATCTCTCCTTTGGTCTGGCAAGAATCACATATCCCTTCTCTTGGATACACACACATAACTTTTGCCAACAACCTCAGAAAGAATCACAACATCGACCTTATAGGAAAATAAATAGGTTGGTAGCATAAACTCTAAACCCTAAAACCTATTAGGTTAAGGAATTCAAACGGTTCAATCCTGGCCGTTGAGCACACTGCATTAAATGCAATAGTCTTGATCCAATCTCCATCATCCATTTTCTACCGATTTCATAGCGCCTGATAACCCATCACACGTTATCACCGTTTACAGACTTCATACATTCCTGCGGTAGATAGGAACAATCTCCTTCATGCAAGATCCTTCACGCGCACAAGGCTTACGTGGCAACATGATCTATTCTTCGTTACCATGCTAACTCATCACACAAAGTCATCGGTTGAGCCACACAGGCTTGAAGCACTTCAACCAGAAACCCTAAAGTTGAGACTACCAACCGGTAGTCATACAACACTTCCATGTGCTGGTTCCCATAACCATATGCCGGTTCACCTTAAATAAACACACCACTTCACTTTGACACAAATGTCGATTCACAGTGTTACACCGGTTCTCACATATGCCGGTTCTCACCTCTTCAACATATTGACATCAATGACAACATACAATGTCATTATATCCTCATACCGGTTCACATAATTCCAACAATCTCCCCCTTTGGCATTGATGGCAATATACAAAGATATCTCTCTGCTTCACATCTTCTCCCCCTTTGATAACAATGCCAAAGTGGAGGCACAAGCTTCCTTGTTCCATTATGCTACTCCCCTTGAGGAGTAGCATCCTTCAACACATCAATCCTAAAGAAAAAATTGACTATGCAATACCTGACTAATGTGGAGCATATACCTTTAGTTCACCTCTTGAAGGGGAAACACCCCTAAATCACCTCTTAAGTACATAATTGTAGCCTTTGGGAGAGGCTTGGTGAATATGTCTGCTAATTGCTCCTGACTGGAAACATGTTCCAATGCAATCTCTTTGTTCTGAACCTTTTCCCTCAAGAAATGATACTTAAGCTCAAAGTGCTTGGTTCTAGAATGTAAAACCGGATTCTTGGAGATATTAATTACACTAGTATTGTCACAAAATATACTTACCGGTTCAGATAGAGGAACTTTGAAGCCATTTAATACATGCTTCATCCAAATTGTCTGAGTGCAGTTCATGAAAGCTGCAACATACTCTACTTCCGCTATAGACTGAGAGATACAACTCTGCTTCTTACTCATCCATGAGACCAGTCTACCACCGAGAAAGAATGCACCACCAGTTGTGCTTTTCCGGTCATCTATATGGCCTGCCCAATCAACATCTGTGTATACTTTCAAGTTGAAATCCTTGCTATATGGATATAACAATCCATAGTCAACAATTCCCTTCAGATACCTAAGAATCTACTTGATTGTAACCAAGTGGGATTCTCTTGGGCTTTTTTGGAATCTTGTAGTAATGCCAACTGCATGTGCAATATCCGGTCTGCTATGCACTACATAATGCAACTTACCAATAATTGATCGGTATTCCTTCTCATCAACCAATGTCGAGTCATCTTCTTTGCATAGTTTACAATCGGTCACTATCAGAGTACCAACCGATTTTCTATCTTCCATGCCAAAGGTCTTTAACACCTCTTTGACATACTTGGACTGAGTGATAAAGATTCCATCTTTCATCTGTTGGATCTGTAGTCCAATGAAGAATTTAATCTCCCCTATGAGTGACATTTCAAACTCTTTCTTCATCTCATCTACAAACTCATGACTCATATTGTCATCTCCACCAAAGATAATGTCATCAACAAATACCTCACAAATCAGGATCTGATCTCCTTCAGACTTCAAGTAGATATTGCTATCTTCACTTGTTCTCTCAAATCCAATTTTCACAATATGGGAATGCAGACGTTCATACCATGCTCTAGGTGCCTGCTTTAGACCATATAAGGCTTTATGTAGCCTACATACCATGCCACTGTCTTCAGATAGGGCAAACCCATCTGGTTGCTCAATATACACCTCCTCTTCAAGTACACCATTTAGGAATGCAGATTTTACATCCATTTGATATACTTTGAAACCTTTAAAAGCTGCATATGCAAGAAGCATACAGACTCCTTCCAATTTGGCTACAGGAGCAAAGGTTTCTCCATAGTCTTCTCCTTCTTCTTTAGCATATCCTTTGCACACCAATCTGGCTTTGTTCCTAATCACTATGCCATCCTCATTTAACTTATTTCTAAAAACCCATTTGGTACCAATGACATTTTTATGCTCCGATCTGGGTACCAAAGACCATGTACCATTTTTCTCTATCTGGTCAAGTTCCTCTTCCATTGCCTTGATCCAGTCTTCATCTTTATGAGCCTCTTTGAATGATTTAGGCTCAAATTTAGAGATCATACATGAGCTTTCTCTAGCCTTTCTTCTTGTAAGGATTCCTACATCCTTATCTCCTATGATCTGCTTAGGATCATGATTCAGCTTGACATATCGAGGAATGGTCTTAATGGATTCCTCTTGCTTTTCTTCTTCATCCTCATCTCCATCAGTATCAGCATCTATATCTACCGGTGTAGGAACACTGTTACTGGTACTTGGTTGACTGACAACCAGTTCCCAGAAGGTTACAACCGGTTCATTTACCGCTTGCTCACTGTCGGCTTCCTTAGTTTTCTCAGAGGTTTCATCAACTCTTACATTGATGCTTTCCATAATTCTCTGAGTCCTATTGTTGAAACACTTGAAAGATTTTCTCTTGGTGGAATATCCTAGGAATATTCCCTCATCACATTTTGCATCAAATTTGCTTTGGTGTTCACTCATCTTGATGTAACATTTGCTACCAAACACTCTAAAGTAGCTAACCACAGGTGTCTTACAGATCCAATACTCATAAGGAGTTTTATCCTTACCTTTCTTGATGAGTACCCGGTTCATTGTGTAGACTGCAGTGCTCACTGCTTCTCTCCAAAAGGTGTGAGCTACCTTTCCTTGAATCAACATGGTTCTAGCTGCTTCAACCATAGTCCAGTTATTCCTCTCTACTAGGCTATTCTGTTGTGGAGTCCGGGGGGCAGACAGTTGCCTCTAAATGCCATGTTCTTCGTAGTACTTGTTGAATTCATCGGAAGTGAATTCCCCTCCTTGATCAGTTCTCAGGCACTTGATCCTTTTACCACTTTCCTTCTACACTAATGCTCTGAAAGCTTTGAACTTTACAAAGGATTCAGACTTGTCTTTCAATAATGTGACCCACATCATTCTTGAGCAGTCATCAGTGAGAATCATGAAGTATCTATCACCTTGCACACTTCTAGTTTTTATAGGACCACACAAATCAGTATGCACAAGATCAAGCAAGTTATCAGCAGTGAAAGATTTACCTTTAAAGGTTGAGGAAGACATTTTCCCCAATTGACACTCTCTACACAAGGTATTATCCGGTTTTCTTAGCACCAGAAACCCTCTAACTGCCTTGATCTTACTAGCCTTCACAATGCTATCAAATTTTACATGGCTGAGTCTCCTATGCCATATCCAGCTATCATCAAATTTAGCCATAAGACATGTACTTATATATTCATTCAGCTAAAATAGGTTACCTTTGGTCTGCATGCTGGTGGCCACCAATTCACCATTCTTTCCTTTGATTCTACAAACTCCATTCTTGAATTCTAGAGTGAGGCCACTGTCATTCAGCTGGGCAACACTCAGAAGGTTGTGTCTGAGACCATCAACCCAATACACATTGTCAGCACTACTCTTTCCATTCAGAGAGATGGACCCTCTACCTTTGACCATACATGGTGCATCATTGCCAAAGCGAACCACACCACCATCATACTCTACCAAGGATAGAAACTTGCTCCAGTCACCAGTCATATGGTGAGAACAACCACTATCAATGATCCACTCATTGGAATTATCAAACCAGGAGACAAGAGCCTTCTTGTATGACACATCTTCCTTGACAGCAACAAACACAATATCTTCATTTTCTTCATCCTCTGACTCCTCATCTGTGACACCTTCATCGACTGCCATAAAATAGTTTCTCTGGTTTCCTCCTTTGAATTTCTTGAACCTTTCCGGTTTATCCTTGTTGTCGCCATTAGGATAGTTTACAACAATATGTCCTATCTGGTTACAAGAAAAGCATTTCAAAGGTAGCTTACCTCTATATTTGTCAATTCCTTTAGGAAGTTTCTTGGCAAGGAGAGCTTCAAATGCCATCAGAATCTCCTCATCATCCATTTCTCTGCTCTGTCTTGGTTCACCACTAGTGCTAGCTTCTTTTCCTTTTCTGGATGGTACAACAGAAGCTTTAAAAGCTGATTTAGTCTTTTTAACACTGCCATCAAAACTATTTAGCTCATAGGCTATCAGCTTTGCAATGATGGAGTCTAGGGATACCTTAGTCTTGTCTATTGATCTCAGCTTCTGAATAGCAACAACCCTTATTGCATAGACTGGCAATAGGGATCTCAGGACTTTGCTTACCACAGTGGAATCTTCTATTTTACCACCTGCACTCTTGATATCTCCAACAACGATTTTGATTCTTATTCCATACTGTTGAATGGTCTCACCTTCAACCATCCACATATCTTCAAACTTCCCTCTAAGGCTTTCTTCCTTAGCTTGTTTTACATGCTCATCACCACCATAGATATTTTCAAGAGTATCCCATACATCTTTGGGATTTACCTTATCTTGGACATCAATAAACTCAATGTCAGATAAACTACTAATTAAGGCTTCCATGACTTGCCCATTCTCCTGCATCTCTCTCTTTTGGTCATCGGTGAGAGTACCGGTAGGGGGAACATAGGCATTCTCAACATAGCTCCAGTGTTGAGCACCCATGTTTTTGATGTATATCTTCATTATGTCTTTCCATATACTAAAATTTTCTCTGTTAAACTTTGGACTTTCCCTCTTCATCATTAGACTGGGATCTTTACCTCAAGAAGTTAAGCTTATAGAATAGAGGACCTGGAGGACGCTCTGATACCAATTGATAACTCAATGATGAAAGAATAGTACCAAACCAGTACTGAGAGGGGGGAGTGAATCAGTATAGACAAAAACACACTCTTAAACCGGTTTGTCAGCAGACTCTATGCATTGACAGACAAACAATAACACCGGTCCTAAAACAGAGTACAACCGGCAAAAACCCAAAATAGCTAAGACAAGCATAAACTAGTTGATACCTATCTTCTCATATACTCTAACACTTAATTTCCATTTCACCCTAATACATGAACAGGTAATCTACCATCAAACATATACATATGAGCAACTAGATCAACATGATTTATTGCTTGACAAAAAACAACAAAGCATCACATGAGGAAGACATCACACATAACACACATATTTTTCATGTGGAAACCCAACTGGGAAAAACCACAGTGGGGATGAATACCCACAAACTTGTTTTTGAACTCTTTAGAAGTCCGCTCTATTAGAAGCCTTGTCCGGTTAAAGACTGATACAATAGGTTCTATTAGGAACCGATCCTATTAGGGATCACCCGGTTAAGAGCTAAACCCTGTTAAAGGTTACCTTGTTAGAGGATTTCAAGAACTCAATTGTTTTGAGTCACCCTGTTAAAGGATTTACAACAAGTCAGTTAAAGCTACCCTATTAAGGGATTTTCCAACTGTTGAGGTGGTTAGAGATCAACAGGTATTACAATGATCTGGTAATAACACTCAATGCCAATGAAGATCCACTTAAGCTCATCTTCACCTTTTGCACTTACACTTTGTAGGTATCACTTCTCTCCTTTGGTCTGGCAAGAATCATGTATCCCTTCTCTTGGATACACACACAACTTTTGCCAACAACCTCAAAAAGAATCACAACATCAACCTTATAGGAAAACAGATAGGTCAATAGCATAAACCCTAAACCCTAAAACCTGTTAGGTTAAGGAATTCAAACAGTTCAATCCCGACCGTTGAGCACACTGCATTAAATGCAACAGTCTTGATCCAATCTCCATCATCCATTTTCCACCGATTTCATAGCGGCTGATAACCCATCACACATTATCACCATTTACAAACTTCGCACATTCCCGAGGTAGATAGGAACAATATCCTTCATGCAAGATCCTTCACGTGCACAAGGCTTACATGGCAACATGATCTGTTCTTCATTACCATGCTAGCTCATCACACAAAGTCACCGGTTGAGCCACACAGTCTTGAAACACTTCAACCAGAAACCTTGAAGTTGAGACTACCAATCGGTAGTTATACAACGCTTCCATGTGCCGGTTCCCATAACCATATGTTGGTTCACCTTGAACAGCTTCACTTTGGCACAAATGCTAGTTCACAATGTTACACCGGTTCTCACATATGCCGGTTCTCACCTCTTCAGCATATTGACATCAATGACAACATACAATGTCATTATATCCTCATACCGGTTCACATAATGCCAACAGTAGTACCATAGTCAAAGATCACGTTTATATCACTAATATAGGAACACTTCAATTTCTAAAGGGTCAATTAATCTATTTTATTTTTTTGAAGTGTGTGTCAATTCATTCTCTCTCCTTCCATCAAAATGTGAGCTTGGGGATAAAAAATCAGACACCCACACACACAATTCTTGTTGTGCTTATCCTAGGGTACTAGCTTGTACATATTCTCTACCCTTGTATTTGTGTGTGAGCCCAAGTATTAGAAACAGCTATCATTCCTTCTCATTAAGAGGCCTAATTGGTAATTTCATCACCCTGAGGGATGAACTCAACCACATTAATAAATTGGGTATATAAAGGGGGAGAACAAAATCTCTACCCTAATCTAGTCACATCATGTCTTAGCGAAGCTCTGATACATAGATAATACCAAGCTAAGAGTGAAGGGTTGGTCCAAGTAGCTTAATTGACTTTCTTGACCCATTCTCATGACATGTTAGTGTTTACAGATGTGTCTCATGTACCCTTGTCATATTTAGAGGAGTCACCTAGTCACATGTATAGCCTAACACAATACTTTACAACTATTTCTCTTTGTGGTGTAGGGTACAATATCATGCCTTAAGTTACTCACGTCGTACTTCCTTGAGTAGAGATAGGAATTCCTGGGCAAGGTGCTCTTTCCTCCAAGTAGAGGTTAAATGTGAGCCCTTGTACCATGAGATCCCTATCTATTGACTCTCAAAAGAGAGGTGCCTTGCACAGATCTTGAGGTATTAATAGGTCAACTATTATTGTGGGCCCATATCGAGTTATCACTCTCATCTAACTAATCATAGGATTGTGTATGTTTTTGGTGTTGCTTCATGTGATTATGCATGCATATCTTGAGTCAATACAATCTAAATAACATGAGCTTTATCTTCTTGTTTGTGGTGTTTAGTCCTTTTAACATCTTAGTCTAGACATACTTGTGAGAATATGCCCCACCTCTAGGAAAATTTACTCTCCATTGGGCAATTCCTCCTAGTTAGTCAACTCCTTTAGTCTAGTCATAGTCATTCTTGGGTGAATTTGTCTTATCTTTATGCGAATCTCCCCCTTCTTGGGTGAATTTTCTCTATTGTTGGGTGAGTCTACTTAGTCCTCATTCTTAGTCATCTTGTTGATTATTCTCATTCATCCATCTTTGGTAAAATTCACCCTATCATTGGGTGAATTTTCTCCTTCTTGGGAAAATCTTCCTTGTCACCTTTCACTTTCCTCTTGTCCAGTTGTTAATCCCTTATTTAGGCAAATTCGTTAGTATTTTGGATGCATTTTCCCTATCTTTAGGCAAATTTGCCTACAATATCCTTGGGTGAACCTACCTTGTCCTTGGAAAAATTCACCCTATTCTTGGGAATAATTTCTCTCATTCAAAATCTAGAGAGAAAATCCTTCATAACATTTGATAGTCCTTGTTCTTCCAAGTCTAAAACCCCCATCAAATCTTTTTTACCCTTCATATTAAATCTAAACAAGTCATTTTTGTCACCTCCATTTTCTTTCCAATTTCTTTAGAGTTAATACCCATCTTAATCTAATATTAATCCATATCATAGTTTGAGCTTATTATCAATGACTTTTAGTACTTCCTCCATCTTCATTCTCTATCCCTATCTAACTCGTCAACTAAACATCATGTCACAATCTTCTTATTCTTCCATCATATATTTCCTCCAACTCTACCCCATTCTAATTTTGATTAAAGTCTTGTTGATCAAGATGAGTATGAAATCATTAACTTTGATGCCATCATTGCTAACAAGATTTCTCAAAGAATCTTCCAAAATCTAATCTCTCATCCAAGCTACCCGATCATGCCTCCATGCATAACCACTACTAGTCCTTATACTAGCTTTAATAAGGGAAATTCATCTTATCCCCCATCCACATCTCACTCTTATCACATACCCACATATCCCCCTCATATAATATCGGTGCCTCCATCTTCTCCCAAAGTCATATCCCAACTTCCATCTTATCATAAGAACACTAAATTACCTTCATCCCTAGTCCAAAATTCACTTTCCCACTATCCCCTAGTCTATTTTTCAATCCATAATCCTAATCCTCTAATTAATCTTAATTCTTCAATTCATCTCCATAATCCCTCCACTATCCTAAATATTCCACCATCTCCATATCCACCACTACCTTGTTCCTATCTCAGTCCACCATAAAATCCCCCATCTCTTAATCCTTAATCCAATCCTAATCCTTCACCCAATCTGACTCCAATCCATAATCATAATATTTTCTACCTACTATTAATCCTTCATCTACATCCAATCTTCAATTTTGTCCTAACCATACACCTAAACTTATAGCACATAAGTATCTGATTCCAAGTGCCATCCAAGGGCTCATAACAAATAAGCCATCACAAACTCCAAATACCAAAGTTAAGGTGACATGTCACCCCACTCCCTTATGTGAGTCATTAGTGATGATTCCCTTCCTCCTTCCACACCCATCATTCCTCTTCTGACTCCTAACACCCTCAAAATCATCCCTTCCATTAACACCGTCCAACCCCAATCCCCATGTTCTCCTCCTAGAATTATCCAAACCCAATCTAATGAACCCCATGAGTCCACCTTCTTTCCATCCCAACTGTAAAATCCCCCATCTTTCCATCCACCCAATCTGAAGAGTCTACCCAACTCTCCTTTTTCACTTCATCCACTCCAATCCAATCGTGCTAAGAGCTTGTTCTAGGGAATATTGAAATGTCTCCTCATTCAAATCTAGATCCTATTATCCCATGTAATCTAGTCCATGGTCCTTCATCACCTCCCATACAAACCATTCTACCACCTTCACTCTATCATCTTGGTCCTCTTACCTTTGTAAATGGTAGTTCTCTTGTAGCAGTAGTAGAAACATTATATTCACCACCCATCCTCCTCCATTTAATAGTGGACTCGCATCTTGTTTCCAAAATAACTAGAATCCTACTTTAAATCAAATGCTCAAGAAAATGATCTATCAAGGTAAAGGCTTAGGCCTACATGATCAAGGTACCTTAGAGCCCATCCATCTCAAAGACAAACCATGATCACAAGGTCTTGGTTATATACCCCAAGGCACTCAATTCGTAAATATTGGTATAACCTTTGCAAATCCCAAGTCTACTTACCAAACTGCAATAGCTTCTTTGCATCATTCCTCCAAACCATTTATCACCATCCCCCCTCTTCCATCATATCAACCCAAAACAACCATCCATCTTCCTCCTTCCTCTTCTAAATCTATATTGGGTCCCTATATCCTGAAATCCATCATCACATATCCTCCACATACTAAATCCATTTTAGGCCTTATATCTTGAAATCTCATCCTCATCCCCTCATCCACCAATATACTATCCCAATTACCCCTCATTTACATCCTCCTCCTTTAATTCCCAATAAAGATCAACAAAGGAACATATACATGCATCCTATCTAACATCCTCATCCACCTCCTCACTCCCAGATGATTGGTACTAGAAGTAATTTGGATGGCAAAACAAGAACGTGTATAGCCACACATCCACCAAAGTCTAAAGATACACATGCCCCATAAAAAATACATGCTAACATAAAGAAAAATATGATCCAAAAGCATAATCAATCCCAATATCCACAAAGCCCACCAAAGCAATAATAAAAATATATATGGATCACAAAGTAAAAAGAAGCTACCATGCATCACAATGCAAAATCCATGATGGCATCAAAAGTTGTTAATCCAAAAGATAAGAATCCTTCTTCATTTCCTAAATATATTAATTGGGTCCTTATATTACAAAAATACCTATCATAACTTCACCATATCCACACCTTTCATTCATCTTTTCTCCATTCATTCAAAACCCATCACAACATGTGTTAATGTGATTCTTGACAACATCTCCCCATCACACATCACACTTGCCTTCCATCATTCCATCCAAACACTTTCTAATACCATATCCTTTATCCCACATATATCCCCCATCAAAACCATGTTAGAAACACAGTTGTCATTGCACCAAAATATCGACATATTAATGTCTGATACAACTGTGAGACAATGAATCCAGGGAGGCACTTAAGCCATGTCGCAAACTCGATTCCTATGCTACACAACTCAAGGAGACCAAGGGTGCACATCTTGCAACAATCCTCAACCCAATGCAAGCAACATGTTTGAACCCATGACCCAGGCTTTGATACCACTTATTAGAAATGTGATTGTCATTGCATCAAAATATCGACCTATTAATGTCCGATCCAACCGTGAGACTTAATGAATTTATGGGAGGCAGTTAAGCCATGTCATAAACCTAAGCATTGCATTGCACAACAAAAGGAGACTAAGGGCACACACCTTGCAACAGACCATCTAATCCATGCATTTGCATAATCCACACATCCTAAAAATGTTGTATTAACATTCAATGATCACTCCAAATGGGCTCCTAATACCTCATTGTGGAACTTGCTGCTTAAGTCCTTCCACCTCCCTATCACTTATCTCCCAATTCCAATTATCTACCCCGTTATCCTTATCCATCTCCATCCATAAAATTCCTCCCAAATCTATATAAATGTGGGTCATTGTGCAGAATGCAAAGTATAACAAATTGTATTGTAAGCACATTATAAGAGGAATAGGCCTCTAAATTTTTAGCAAATCCTTCATGGATCACTTCAAACAATACTAATAGATACAAGATGATACAATAATCATTTACCAATAGATATCATTATCATGACATGACACAGTCCCTCTGGATCCTCCTAGGACTCAAATGCACAGACACTGACATAACAATAGTTGTACTCTTGACATTAATCTATATACCAAGACATCAATGACAACTAATTAACACCTTTGACATCAATGACAATATTTTTACAACAATATTTTTTGATTTATCAACAAAATATGCCTCTCTCCATTTCCACACACTTATGACCCGGGGCCCATGGTTCATTGTATGTGAAATAAAGATTTTTCTTCCTTATGTCTTTTTTTAAGTCATCTTCCACTCTTTTTGAGAAAGATTCATTGGGCTTAATGTTTTCCTTATTATCATGTTTTTTTACCCTTTTCATCCTGAAATGTTTTTGATGAGAACTTGTTATTTGGGACAAGTTCCATGCTCCTAGTGTTCCTCATAGCCTCCTACAATCTAGGTAGATCAAATCCTTAACCCATCCTCCAATGGGTTTCACTAGTCATTGATTGAAGATTATTATCAATCTCCTCTTAATAATATATAGTATCATAATTGATAATCTTTAGAACCTTGAAATATAGGCATCTATAGTACCGTGTTGCCTAAGCTATGCTAGCTCCCTGAAATGTAAGTTTGAGTCCTTTCTATCAAACCTCTTGATGAATTTGTTAGTGAAATAATCCTATGTGGTGATCAATATATGACCCATGGTACCACTTCTTAGTAATTATGTAATATTAGGGAAACATATTTAAAAAGAGAAAACTTAGTACCTAATATTAAATGTGGATTCAATGGTTACATATCCCATGGTTTTGATGTAATACCACTTGGTGGTTTTGAGGGAGCTTTACTCTATAAAAGTAACCACAACATAGTTGTTTAAGGTTAGCAGGTTTTCTAGGTTATCATTTATGGAGGTTGGAAGCATGGCATGGGATGTGTGGTTACATGCTTTTTCACATGTATTGCTTGATGTTGGCTTGTTATTCAAAGGCTTCCATGAATCTATTGTAATATTGCATTCTTGAGTAAAACATGGTGGATGGATGGTTTTGGAGGCTTATTTTTTCCCCCATAAGGTTTTTCCTAGGGTATATCTTCTATCACTCTTTGATGGGTATGTTGTTTATTCTTTGCATACGGGTTCTAAGTGCATATTTGCTTTGATTTCTCAATTGGGTTATGTGGAAATCATCATTGTATCACTGCAAGTTTCCTTTCATTTGGCATCAGAGTCGTGGTTGTGGTGTTATAACCCTAGGAGTTCAATCTATAGAATGCATGAAAGAATGAAAGACAAGACAAGATATGAGGGTTTTTTGTAGATTTTGGGGTTGTAGATATGTGGGCATTTTTTTATATCTAGGTTTATGAAAATTTGTCTGGAAAAGGATTTATTTTGAATGTTCATGATGAGGTTTGACTTTTGACTTATTATGGGACAAAACCGCTCTCACAATTATATTTGGGAGGCCTGAGAGATGAATTTTGACATAAAATTTGACCCCCTTTGGTGATGTTGGACTGAGATGCAAAAAAAATAAGGTCGTACAACCATAGGACATGGTATAGTCATCGTCGAAAAATATTAAAAATTTAGTGCAGTTTATAAGAAAACTGACGACTTTTATTAGTATCAAATAAAAATATTATTTGACAAGGTCGAAATTGAAAAAATAAATAAAAATAAATTGGGAATTAGGGGGGTGGTCTACAGACCACCCCTCACACTAGTTGTACCATGCAGTACCAACATGGTACTACAAACGTAGGCTCGCCAGTCTATGTTGTTGAGCTAGTACAATGGTATTGCCAGAACACAATCTTGTCTGATACTATCAACCCATAAGGCTGCTGGCAAGTGGGGGCTGTAGGTCCCACCCCTCCAGGGTTGTTAAAACAAACAAAAAAATAGTTTGTCAAAAAGGTATTTTAAAATGTTTTTTATAATAAAAACTTTGGAAATATTTTTATTCCACCCAATTCAAATTTTATATGCCAAATATGATTTATAATGGGGTCTGAGGGGCACGATGTTTTGTGAATGTATATTTTATGTTTAAAATTTGGAAATTATGAAATAAGGCATATTGGTGATTTTTTGGAATTCGTTATTTGCAAATGTAGTCTAATAGGTGAATTTTTTCCACATAGCATAACTTGGGCGTATGGCATTAGATTTTTTACTTCTTATAGTCATTGGAAAGGTGACTTAGAACACTACATAGTGGTGTGGTTTTCTTTTTCATATTTTTCTATTTGGATAGTGAAATGTTAGTTGGAAGTTAGGGGCACCTTTATGGCTTTGAGAGGTCATAGCTCGAGCAAACAGATTCAGATTTTGGACTTTGAATAGTCAGCAAAAAGCTTGTTGAGATAACTACATAGTGTATCAAGTTTAGAGTTGATTTGGTATGCTTAATTTTTTATTTTATTGATTTGAGTTATTTATGGGTTCTTTTGACTATGGTTACATTATGAGTTTATGACATGCTTAGTCTTAGAGATTTGGAGTTTATGTCATTATATACTCAATTATGTATCTCATAATTTTCTCATGTTGGCATGGTGATCAATATTTGATTTGAGTATGTACATTGCATTGTCGAGTCTACAAGTTGTGTAGTGTTGTAGGCGGTTTATACTTACAAGTTGCATTTATGGCTTGGATGTGGGTTGTCTATGCCCATATAACTTTCATTGCTTATGCATATTCAAACTGGTGGCTTGGTTTGGTCACTTGGTTTTCTTATTTTGTCGTTTTGTTGAGGAGGAGAGATATTGTTACCAAGTATAGTCGTAATGGAGGACCTATGCTGTTGACTATGTGATTATTACAAATTGGACACATTCTCAGTTAGATGCTTATTTCAATAAAGGTTATCATGGTTTCATGGATGTTCCTTGTGTTTAGGGACTTTGGAATGACATGATTAGATTTGCAGGTGCTTTGATTGGATTCCTAATTGGTTATGTGGGTTTATCTTCTTGTTTGAGGATCATGGTTACTTTGGCTTTTGGGAGCTCATGATGTGCACTTTGAGTTCTTTGATTTTGTGAGAGCCTTGGTTGGTTCTCATGTAGAGGATGGTTTTATCATGATGTCATGGATAGCTTATTTACACTTTTAGTAGGAGCTTTTGGCAGTGATGATGTGGCAGTGATGATGTGGCAGTGTAGGATTGGTTCCTAATGGTTTGTTTGACAATTTTGTATCTTTTTGGCTTGGAGATATTGGTTAAAATTTGATGATATTGACATTTTAATTGTATGTGTGTATACCTAGATGATCTTCATTTAGGAGATGATTATCACAATGCTATGGAGATATCAGTATCATAGTTCAGTGGGATCTTGTAGCAGTGATTTGTATTCACCATTGGATGGTGGATGATCTTCTTAATATGCATATGCTAGAGGAGTCCTTATTTTCTGTTGTTGAAGAAGGTTCTCTCACATTTGTAGGTTCACTTCTAAGAGATGGTGATCTTCATGATATTTGGGGATGTGGACATCTTGGAGTATTCATGGAGTCCTTGGTTGAGGTGCGGTTTATGCTTTCATTTGACATGTTATCCTTGCTTGATACAATAGTTTTGC
This sequence comes from Cryptomeria japonica, assembly GCF_030272615.1. Taxonomy (NCBI): domain Eukaryota; kingdom Viridiplantae; phylum Streptophyta; class Pinopsida; order Cupressales; family Cupressaceae; genus Cryptomeria; species Cryptomeria japonica. Next base: position 88,119,924 of record NC_081414.1, on the reverse strand, counting down.
TATTATGTCATGGTTTACTCTTGATACGTGTTTAGATTTTTAACATGGTACATTTATATATGTCATTATTCATCAAATTCATAAATTCCTAAACCCCTCTCGTATCCATTTCATCCCCTATTTATCCTGTTGGAGTGAAAAAATATATCAATTAAAATAACAAACTTTGTCATTCAAAAGTTCTCATGTTAATACAAACTTCATATTGTGACTGATAAAACATATCAAACTCTTTGTTTGTTCGTTACCAGAAAATCTAGTTTGAAAAGTAGGCATCCCCTTTGTGTCTTTGTTATAGTCTACTGTATTGTCTAAATTGTATTGACAAAGTCTTAATCAAGACTATTGGTGTATTGTATTGACAAAGTCTTAATCAGGAGTCTTAGTGTATTGTTTGTTCATAATTACACTTTACTTAAGTTGACTTAGGATAATACATCTCATAGTAGTTTGCATATGAGACACTTAGGGAAGTGTGCACATAGGGAAGTTGCTTGTAGGAGAAATTCCACCTTTTGTGGTCTTATCTTATTACATTCCACCTTTGATGGATGATCCACCTCTTGTGGAATATTTTACTATTTCTCCTACCTAACCATTGTTTCTCATTAGGCCACATGTCATGTTTGTGCACTCACATTTCCATATGGCCTTGCCTTTATAAGCATACTCATCTTCATTGTATGGTTTATCTAGTTGATCATTTTTTACATCTTGATGAGAATACAGTTTGTTCATGTCAATCTATTGTCTCTCTTGTTTGTGTTATTCATTGAGCTCTATATCTTGGTTATATTTGACAAATTATTACATGGTATTAGAGTCATTGGGACTTCATTCAGTAGTCATTTTGGAGACATCTTGCTACTTTATTTTTCAAATATGAGGAGTAGCATATTTTGGGGGCATCCTACACCATTTTCAACCTCGTCATTGAGTACGGGAGGACGTTTCCATGAATTTTTTATTATAAATTCGACTAGTTTTGGTGAAAGGCAATTTTGGAGCATTGGAGGAAAAATTTAGCCTATTAGGTTGTACGATATGATTTTTATAAAAAAATAATAATAAAAAAAATTTTCTACAATTTTTATTTTAAATTTGTTATTTTTGCAAATCACAGTTTTTAGTTTGTAAAAGTTTTTTATTTTTCAAAAAAAAAAAAGTTTTTTTTTTGGGGGGGATTGTTCAGCCCCGCCCCCACCGTACCTATCCCTATGCATTCTATAGGGTTTGCATACCTATCTACAGGTCTTGTCGACCTTTTTCCTGCTGACCCATACTTTGTACTCCCACCAGTATCGCTCACTCCACTGCCAATGAATCTTTTTCTTAGTACTTCTTCCTGCTCCAGTGCCTCTACCCACTGCCGAAATCTTCCACCACCATCCATTGCCTAATGCTACTCTCCTTCGCCGCTTGGGCCATCACCAACCAACTGCCAATCAGGCTGCCATGCGACACACGAGCATTTGCCCACACAACATCCCTCTTTTCAATGTGGCACTCTCTTATTAGCAGCTCCTGCACACATCATTGCATAGTTGTTGCCCACATCAGTAGACCATACCACCATGCAGGCTGACAAATCAACATGCCATATCGACACGTAGATGCCACTTCACTTGCATTCATACAATCTATACCTTCCACATAATCCAATCATATGCCATGTGTCACTTTTTCATTGGGCCACGTCATCAGTCCGTACAGTATAGACTACCATGCAAGTAGGGAGGTTTTTTGGGGCGACAGTCATATAACTGTCAAGTTTAAGTCAACATTTTGCTGAGATCAGTACTGCATCAACACTTTTTGAAAAAAAAAATGACTCCTCACCATTGACCTTTTTGATTTTGCAGTCCAGCTTCGAAGGCTCATATCTTGGTCATTTTGAGGTTGTTTTTAGTGCTTGGGCTATTTTTTTGTGCTCTCCACTATGGTATGGTTATTTTTTTTATTTTGGTGGATAGACTTAAAAAAAAAAAATGTTTTTCACAACTATACCTATCCAATCTTCAATTCTGTAACTGCTCAGGCTTCATTCGGGCTCATAAGACCTCCTTTTTAGGTGCCATTTTTTTTAAGTGCATAATTTTTTGTCTACTTTCATGTGGTGCTATTAGTTTTTCACCAATTTGAGTAGAAATTGTACTTTTAGAATTTGGTCTTTTTTGGCCTATTTGGTACTTGTAATTTTCTTGAATCTTAGTTTAGATCTCTTGTATTATTGTTTTGTCTCTTATAGCCTATTTGAGACAGATATAAGTTGAAATCAGAAGTCCACTTTTCCCTTGTTTGCAAGTGGCCCATTGTACGCATACTAAGTATAAAGTGATAAATAATCATTTGGGGGGTGTTGGTTCTTTGATTGAGTGAATTTGGGGGATGTCTTATGTGATTGTGCCTCTCTTTTCCTTGTTCTCTTTCATTTTGTTGTTGTGGGTTCTCCTAAATTCCTACTTTTAACTCCACATAACTATGCTTCATGGAAAAGTGATGTATGGAGTAAGTTAATGGAAAAAGGATTAACTCACTATATTGATAGAATTATCGTGGCACCAATTGATCCTAATGCTCGCATGGAATGACTCACTACAAACATTATGGCTCTTGGAACTTTGAGGAAGTATGTATCAAAAGATCTCATCTTTCACATTGGGAAGTGTAATGCATTGGATGTCTTGGGAAAGTTGTAAGGCCAAATTGATGAGATTAGGGGTTATCAAATTGATAATGATATCACTATATTGGATCCCAATAATTTTGATACAATCCAAGACTGTGTCACTAAGGAAAATGAGCTAAGAGTGCAGCTTAAGGATTTTGGCATTGACAAGAAGGATGCACAGTCATTCTACAATTTGTTGGGAAAGTTTCCATCAGAATATGCAGCATTTGTTTCTAGCTTCCAAACCCATCGCTTGATAGTGGTTAGTTCTTTCACTATGACCTCATTTGATGCATTCATAGAGATGTTGATGTTAGAGCAGTCAAAGTTGTTGAGAATGGGGATTCTCATGCCTTCAAAGTCCAAGGCTTTAGTGGCTAATCAAGGGAATCAAAGAAAAGTTTCCAATAAGAAGTAAAAGCAATTCAAGCCAAAGACACATCCGGATAAAGCACAATCATCCTCTCCACAACAAGGCAATTCTTATTCCTCTTCAAAGAAGGGTATACACCTGAGAAAGAGTAGCTTGTGCTTATTATAGGAAGAATGGTTATAATGAGCATCATTGCCACACCAAGTAGATTGATGAGTTGTTGACAAACATCATTAAGAAGAACAACATCAATTTTCCATCTACCTACAAGAAGAAGGAATCATCTCCTTCCACTTCCTCATAGTCAAAGGGAAAAGGGCAAGCATTTGTGGCTAAAGAAGGTTCTTCATAGTAGTGGATGCTTGACTCAGGCACCTCTTATCACATGGGTTCTACAAAGGAGCAATTTTCTTATTGGAGCCATCTAAGGTACCCCACATTAACATTAGTGATGATACACAAGTTGAGGTTGAAGGGAAAGGTTCAATTGCCATGAATAATGGAACATTTGAGAATTTTTTTTATGTTCTTAAATTGACCACCAACCTTTTCTCAATCTACCAAATCACTCACTATGAGAATGGGAAGAAATTTGAGTTTACACCTGATTCAGTTATAGTAAAATAATTTGAGAATGATGCCTTGGTAGTAGTGGGACAAGCTAGTCATAATTTATGGCTATACTCATTGTGAGATTTTGCCAAGATCAAGGGCACAATGAAAAGTATAAAAATAGAGACAAAAGAATGACAAGAACAAACTGTACTCTCATCAATATGAAAATGATCAACTGGATTCACCAATACAATAAATATAGGCCTGCTTATATAGGCAATGCCATATGGATGTACAAGCACACAATCATGACATGTGGTTCAATGAGAAACAAGGGTAGGTAAGAAATACTAGAGGTAGGTAGGAGAAATAATATAATATTCCACAAGAGGTGGATGACCCACCGAATGTGGAGTGTAACAACAAAACAAGACCACAAAAGGTGGAATTTCTCCTACAAGCTCTATCCCTATGTGCACACTTCCCTACGTGTCTCAAATCCAAACTACGAAGAAATGCATTATCCTAAGTTAACTTAAGTAAAGTGTAATAATATCCATAATGAATATTTATTTACACCAACACCCCCCCTTAAGTGCAACTTAGGGGAATGAAGACTCAAGTCAACAATGCAAGATGGGTCCCGACTACTAGGCCATGATAGGTACCCATGTATAATATGCAAATGCAAGCAAAACTATGCAAAGAAATCTCTCACAAACGAAGAAAGGGAGAAAACCCAATGGGAAAAAACTCCCCCCCAAAAGAGAGATGAATGTACAAAAGACTCTCAAAGAAGATGGACAAAACCTCAAAGAGGAAAAAGTCTCCCCCATAAGAGAGGAAGGAGAAGTCAGCTGACCCCCCCTAATGACACATCTTGCACCCCCAAGAGAGCTCGCAACTATTGGAACTTACTCTCAGTGAAAGGTTTGGTGAATATGTCAGCAACCTACTCTGTTGTAGGACAATACTGCAAATCAATGACCTGCTCCTGAATGAGCTCTCAGATATAGTGCATATGAATCTCGATGTGTTTGGTTCGCTGGTGCTGGACCAGGTTCTTCGAGATACCAATAGCACTCTGATTGTCACAATGTAGAACTATCGGTCGTGGAGTGGTGAACCCAAAATCTATAAGAATCTGCTAGAACCAAATGGTCTCAGTCATTGTGTTAACAGCGCCTCGATACTCAGCCTCAGTCGAAGAAAGAGCAATAGCATGCTGCTTCTTGCTCTGCCAACAAATGGGGCTTGAACCAAGGTGAAAAATGTAACCAGAAGTAGACTTACGATCATCAAGATTGCCAGCCCAATCGAAGTCTGTGTAACCAACCAAGCGAAGTCCTATGCCTGCTGCATAGTGAATCCCATAGTGATGTGTACCCTGGATGTAATGAAGGATGTGTTTGGTGGCTTTCCAATGAAGCTCATGTGGTTCCTGCATGAAGCCGGAAACCATGCCAACTGCAAATGAAATATCAGGCCATGTATGGGTCAAGTAGATGAGACTACCCACAAGCTGACGATACAAAGTGGCATCAACTGGTGGAGAAGAACACTGAGCCTCAATCTTGACTCCTGAAAGAAAGGGAGTTGGTGTAGGCTTACAATCAACCATATGAAAGTGTGCAAGTAGATCAAGAGCATACTTGGGCTATGATAGTGTAATCCTAGAAGGTGACTATGAAATCTCTATCCTGAGAAAGTAGTGCAAAAGACCCAAGTCAGTCATAGAAAATCTGTCATGCAAAGCAGATTTGACCCTGCTAATGATGGATGCAGTACTCCCTGTAATGATCAAGTCATCAACATACAACACAAGTATCAAGTGAGAGTCATCCTGTCGCAAAATGTAGACATTTGGATCAGAATGACACCTGGTGAACCCTGCGGAGAGAAGAAAGGAATCCATCTTGGCATACCAAGCCCTGGGCGCCTGCTTAAGGCCATAGAGAGATTTCCTTAGTCTCCAAACCAAGGAAGTATCCTGGGTGAAACCTTGTGGCTGCTCCATATAAATCTCCTCATCAAGATCACCATGAAGAAAAGCACTCTTCACATCCATCTGATGTACAGCCCAACCATGAGCTGCAGCAATTGTAAGTGTCAAGCGAATGGAATTCATCTTGGCTACAGGTGCAAAGGTCTCAGTATAGTCAACACCCGCAACCTGAGAGAAACCTTTCGCAATAACTCGAGCCTTATACTTATCCACACTACCATCTGCAACATACTTGGTCTGATAGATCCACTTACATCGAACCATCTTTCTCCCCTTAGGGAGATGGACTAAATCCCATGTGTTGTTCCTCATCAAGGAACTATACTCTTCCTCCATAGCTTGGTCCCACTCAGGAACCCCTGATGCTTCCCAAAATGTTTGTGGATCGGAAGCAGTAGCAATGAATGCATGTGGAAGATCCTAATGTTGTGATCAAGTTCTTCATGTATCTAAAGGATCCCCAACAAGATAACCCACAGACTCAAGTGTCTGTTGAGCCCAACGAGGTCTAGGTGGAGGTGGAGAACGAGGCTCCTCAACTACAAGTGGACCCTGCAAAGGTGTAACCCTGCGAGTCAGAGTTGAAGGAGTCTCATCATCTGAATCACTAACATCACTATCCATAATGGAGTAAGGTGGAGGAGGTAGAGAGGCTAAGCTAGGAGAGCTTTCCTCATAGTGAACACTCCTCTCAATGAACACCTCATGTGTCTCAGGATCCATCAATCTATATGCCTTAACACCCTCAGGATATCCAACAAATATGCAAGGTCGAATTTGTGGTTCCAATGCCTTGCGTTTCTACGGAGGTATGCGAACCCATGCTGGACACCCAAATACTCTGAAATGTCTCACAATCGGTTTCCTACTAGCCCAAGCTTCAAAAGGAGTAATACCTTGCAAAGCTTTGTGAGGAACCTGATTCTGGATGTGTGTGGCACAACTGATAGCCTCTGCCCAAAAGGCGGGATTAAGAGAACATGCATGTATCATACAACAAGCCATTTCTTTGAGAGTTCGATTCTTGCACTCTGCAACTCCGTTCTACTGTGGAGTGTATGCGACAAAATGCTGAAGGTCAATCCCCTCAAATGTACAAAAATCTTCAAGTCTTTTGTTCACATATTCCCTTCCATTATCTATGCGAAGAATCTTCACCACTTTCCCGGATTGCTTCTCCACACGAGTCTTGAAGTCCTGAAATATGTCAAATACTTCACTCTTATGAATAAGAAAGTAGACCCAAGTGAAGCAGGAGTAGTCATCAATGAAGGTGAGGACATAGCGGGCCTTGCTAAATGAAGGTACTAGAAATGGACCTGCTACATCACTGTGAACAAGTTGAAGAACTTCCAAAGCTCTCCAAGCTTTCCCCTTATCAAACTTCTCCTCAGGATGCTTGCCCATGGAACAACCTGAACATACACCCTCTGAAAAACTGATTCGAGGTAGACCTGTGACCATGTCTTTAGCGCTGAGCTGCTGAAGATAATGATAGTTGAGGTGACCAAACTGCTCATGCCATAGCTTACTTTCGAAATTTGAATGAGTAAGCAAGGCCCTAGAAGGTGAACTTGGCACAAAGTGGGAGAATGAATAAAGCCTTGAGTTATCATTGACTTGTCCCACTGCTACCAAGGCATCATCATCAAGTTCCTTTACCACAACTGAATATGGTGTAAACTCAGCCTTTTTCCCATTCCCATAGTGAGTGATTTGGTAGATAGAGAGAAGGTTGGTAGACAAGTTAGGAACATAGAGAACATTCTCAAATGTTCCATCATCCATGTCAACTGAACCTTTCCCTTCAACCTCTACTTGTGTATCATCACCTATGTAAATGTGAGGTACCTTAGATGGCTCCAATGAAGAAAAATGCTCCTTTGTAGAACCCATGTGATATGAGCCACCTAAGTCAAGAATCCACTGCTATGAAGAACTTATTGTAGCCACAAATGCTTGCCCTTTTCCCTTAGACTGTGAGGAAGAGGAAGGAGATGAATCCTTCTTTGTGTGGTGGATGGCAAGTTGATGTTGTTTTTCTTAAGAAGATTAGTTAACTCATCAACTTGCTTTGTGTGGCATCGATGCTTATCATGACCATACTTCTTGCAATATGCACAAGTTGGCTTATCCTTCTTAGGTGGTGTCCCCTTCTTGGAAGAGGATGAAAAATCGCCTTGTGATGGAGAGGATGATTGTCCTTTTTCCTGTTGTGGCTGTGACTTAGATTGCTTCTTCTTCTTCTTGGAATCTTTGCCTTGACTTCCTTGATTCCCTCGATTAGCCACCAAAGCCTTGGACTTTGAAGACTTGAGAAACCCCATGTTCAACAACTTAGATTGTTCCAATATCAACATTTCTGTGAAAGCATCAAATGAAGGCATAACATAGGAACTCCCCACTGTCAAACGATGAGTTTGGAAACTAGACACAAATGTTGCATATTCTGGTGCAAGCTTGTCCAACAAGTTGAATATCAACTGAGCATCCTTTTTGTCAATTCCACAATCCTTAAGCTTTGCTCTTAGCTCATTTGATTTGGTGACATAATCTTGGATTGTATCAAAACTCTTGGGATCCAAGTTCGAGAGCTCATTGTCAATCTTATAACCTCTGATTTCATCAACTTGACCATACAATTTCTGAAACATGTCCCAAGCATCTTTGATTGTAGTACACTTTTCAATATGAAAGATGAGGTCATCTGATACATACTAGCGCAAAGTTCCAAGAGCCATGCAATTATTAGTGAGCCATTCTAATTGAGCATTAGGCTCAGCCTTAGGATCAGGTGGTGCTGCTATTGTTCCATCTATGTAATGCGTGAGACCTTTTTCCATTAATTTGCTCCATACTTTAATTTTCCATGATGCATAATTATGTGGAGTTAAAGGTGGAAATTTATGAGGACTCATTGCAACAAAAATGAAAGAGCACAAGGAAAGAGAGGCACAATCACACAAGATACCCCCCCAAATTCACTCAATCAAAGAACCCCCCAAAAGTGATGATTTGACACTTTATACTTAGTGCATGTACAATGGGCCACTTGCAAAAAATGGCAAAGTGGAATTTTGATTTCAATTTTACAACTGCCTCAATAAGGCCAAAAGAGACTCAAACTAATAATGCAAGAGATCTAAACTAAGATCCAAGCAATTTACAAGTACCAAATAGGCCAAATAAGACCAATATCTGAAAGTACAATTTCTACTTAAAATCTCTAAAATCTGATCATAGATTATGTAAGTAGATGAAAAAAAATGCACTTTAAAAAAAAAATGACACCTGAAAAGGAGGTTGTATGAGCTCAAACAAGGCATTTGAAGTTGCAGAATTGAGGATTAGACAGGTACAGTTGAGAGAATCTAAAATTTTTGAAAAACTTGTGCACCAAAACCAAAAAATAACAACACCGCTATGAAGAGCACGAAAAAATATCCCAAATCAAAAAAAAATTGCACCCAAAAAGGAGCAAAATTGAGCAAGTTATGGGCCTTCAAAGTTGACCCAAAAATCCAAACTGCTCAACAGAGAGGGGTCTAAAAATTTCCAAAGAAAATGTTGACTAGGCACTGACTGGGCGTTGCTGACTAGATGCTAACTGTGCGTTGCTAACTAGGCAGAAGGTACAGATCCCAAAAATAATTTTCAATTTTTTTTCAAACTGGAAAATAATTTTTAGAAAAAAAATATTTTTTTTTTTTGAAAAGAAATCCAAAAATTCCATACCGTATCACCCGAATTGGGCAGAAAATTTCCTTCACACCCAAAAATCAATTTTCACCAAAATAGGTCAAATTTATACTTGATTTTTATGGAAACAGCCTCCCTGACGCAATGGTGAGGTCAAAAACACTCTAAGATGCCTCCAAAAAATGCAGTCCCTCAAATCCAAAAATAGAAGCCTTCCACAATGTCTCCAAAAACCAATCAATGAAGCCCCAATGGCTCTAATACCATGTGAGATTTTTCCAAGATCAAGGGCACAATGAAAAGTATAAAAATAGAGATAAAAGAATGACAAGAACAAACTGTATTCTCATCAATATGAAAATGATCAACTGGATTCACCAATACAATGAATATAGGCCTGCTTATATAGGCAATGCCATATGGATGTACGAGCACACAATCATGACATGTGGCTCAATGAGAAACAAGGGTAGGTAAGAAATACTAAAGGTAGGTAGGAGAAATAATATAATATTCCACAAGAGGTGGATGACCCACCGAATGTGGAGTGTAACAACAAAACAAGACCACAAAAGGTGGAATTTCTCCTACAAGCTCTATCCCTATGTGCACACTTCCCTAAGTGTCTCAAATCTAAACTACGAAGAAATGCATTATCCTAAGTTAACTTAAGTAAAGTGTAATAATATCCATAATGAATATTTATTTACACCAACACTCATTTTCCCACTTTGTACCTAGATCTCCTTCCATGGCCTTGCTCAATCATTCAAATATAGAAATTAAGCTATGGCATGAGTGGTTTGGTCACCTCAACTATTGTTATCTTTATTAGCTAAGTTCTAAGGACATGGTCACAGGTCTACCCCAAATAAATTTTTTTAAGGGTGTATGTTCAGGGTGTTCCATGGGAAAGCATCCCAAAGAGAAGTTTGATAACGAGATATCTTGGAGAGATTTGGAAGTTCTTCAAACTGTTTACAATGATGTAGCAGGTCTATTTCCATCACCTTCATTTAGCAAGGCCTTCTATATCCTCACCTTCATTGATGACTACTCCTGCTTCACTTCGGTCTACTTTCTTGTTCACAAGAGTGAAGTGTTTGACATATTTCTAGCCTTCAAGGCTCATGTGTAGAAGCAATCAGGGAAGTTAGTCAATATCCTTTGCGCAAATAATGGAATGGATTATGTGAATAATAGACTTGAGGAATATTGTACTCTTGAGGGGATTGATCTTCAACACTTAGTTTCCTACACACCATAGCAAAATGGTGTTGTCGAAAGTAAGAATAGAACCCTCAAGGAAATGGCTATCCGCATGATTCAATATTCTTTCTCTCTTGGTCCAGCCTTTTGGGTAGAGACTATCAACTGTGCCACACAGATCCAAAATCGGGTTCCCTACAAAGCCTTGAAGGGCATCACTCCTTTTGAGGCTTGGTGTGGTAGAAAACAAATTGTGAGACATTTCAAAGTCTTTGGGTGTCCAACATGTGCTTTCATTCCTTTGCATAAATGCAAGGCATTGGAACCTCAGAGTAGGCCTTGAATATTTGTTGGATAGCTCAAGGGTGTTATTTGGCATATCGACTTATGGATCCAAAGTCACATGAGGTGTTCATTAAGAGGAGTTTTCACTTTGAGAAAAGTTCTCCTAGCTTGGCCTCACTTCCTCCTCCTCCTCCTTTCTCCATTGTGGATAGTGATAATAGTGACTCATATGATGATACTCCCTCAACTTCGACTCGCAGTGTCACACCTCTACATGGTATACTTGTAGATGAGGAGCCACATCCTTTATCTCCACCTCGACCTTGTTGGGCTTGACATACACTTGAGCCAAGGGGTTCTCTTCTTGGGGATCCTTCAGACACATGGAGGAATCAGTCACAACATCAAGAGTTTCCACATGCTTACATTCCTATCGCTTCCAATCCACAAACCTTTCAGGAAGCATTAGGAGTTCATGAGTGGGACTTAGCTATAGAGGAAGAGTATAGTTCTTTGATGAGGAACAACAGTTGGGAATTAGTCCCGCTCCCTAAGGGGAGACAAACGATTCAATGTAAGTGGATCTATTGGGCCAAGTTTGCAGCGTATTATAGTGTGGATAATTATAAGGCTCAACTTGCTGCGAAAGGTTTCTCATAGTTTCTTGGTGTTGACTATACCGAGACCTTTGTACCCATAGCTAATATGAACTCCATTCGCTTGATACTTCCTATTGTCATAGCTCATGGTTGGGTTGTACATTAGATGGATGTGAAGAGTACCTTCCTTCACAAGGATCTCAAAGAGGAGATTTACATGGAGCAGTCGTGAGGATTCATTCAAGATTCTTCATTGGTTTTCCGATTGAGGAAGTCTATCTAGGGCTTGGTATGCCAAGATGGATTCCTTTCTTCTCTCCGCAAGATTCACTAGGTATCATTTTGATTTTAATATCTACATTATATGACAAGATGACTCTGACTTGATACTTGTGCTCTATGTTGATGACTTGATCATTACGAGGAGCACTTCATCCATCATTAGCAGTTTCAAATCTACTTTGCATGATAGATTTTCTATTACTTACTTGGGCCTTTTGCACTAAATTCTTGAGATAAATATTTCACAGTCACCTTTTGGGATTACACTTGCACAACCCAATTACGCTCCTGATTTTTGTGCATGGTTCTACATGGCTGATTGTAAGCCTGCATTGACTCCCTTTCTTTCAATAGTCAAGCTTGAGGCTAGGTTTTCCACTCAACTTGTTGATGACACATTGTATTGTTATCATATTGGGAGTCTCATCTACTTGACTCACACACACCTTGATATTTCCTTTGCAGTGGGCATGGTTTCATGCTTTATGTAGGAACCACATGAGCTTCATTGGAAATCCACCAAATGCATCTTTCACTACATCTAGGGTACACATCACTGTGGGATTCACTATGCAGCAAGCACCAGACTTTACTTGGTTGGTTACACAGACTCAGATTGGGTTGGCGATGTTGATGATTGTAAGTCCACTTCAAGTTACAACTTTCATCTTGGTTCGGGTCCCATTTGTTAGTAGGGCAAGAAGCAACATTCTATTTCTCTCTCTTTGACTGAGGCTGAGTATCAAGGGGTTGTTAATGTAGTGACTGAGGTTGTTTGGCTTTAGAATATTCTCATAGAGTTTGGGTTCACCACTCGATGACCTATAATCATTTATTGCAACAATCAATCTCTAAGAGTCCGTTCCAACATCAATAGACTAAACACATCGATATCCACATGCACTATATCAATGATCTAATTCAAGAGTAGATCATTGATTTGCAGTATTGTCCTACAATAGAGCAGGTTGCAGACATCTTTACCAAACCCTTCACTGAGAGTAAGTTTAATTAGATGCGAGCTCTCTCGGGGGTGTAGGATATTTCATCAAGGGGGTCAAATGACTTCTCCTTCTTCTCTTATGCAAGGGGGGGGGGGACTTTTTACTCTTTTAAGGTTTTGTCCTTCTTCCTTGAGAGTACTTTTGTACATTCATCTCTCTTTTGGGGGGCAGTTTTTTCCCATTGGGTTTTTTACCTTTCTCTATTTGTGAGAGATTGCATTGATTTGATTGCATTTGCATTTGTACATGGGTACATAACATGGCCTAGTAGTAAAGACCCATCTTGCATTGTTAGCTTGAGTCTACATTTCCCTAATTTGCACTTAAGGGGGGGTGTTGCTGTAAATTATGTCTCATAATTACACTTTACTTAAGTTGACTTAGGATAATGCATCTCATAGAATTTTTCATATGAGACACTTAGGGAAGTGTGCACATAGAGAAGTTGCTTGTAGGATAAATTCAACCTTTTGTGGTCTTATCTTGTTGTTACATTCCACCTTCGGTGGGTGATCCACCTCTTGTGGAATATTTTACAATTTCTCCTACCTAACCCTTGTTTCTCATTAGGCCACATTTCATTTTTATGTACTCACATTTCTATATGGCCTTGTCTTTATCAACAAGCTCATCTTTATTGTATGCTTTAAATCTAATTGATCATTTTTTGCATCTTGATGAGAATACAGTTTGTTCTTGTTAATCTATTATTTCTCTTGTTTGTGCTATTTATTGAGCTAGACCTTGGTCATATTTGACGAATTCTTACAAGGATAACTGCAAATATCATATTAGATTTGCAATAAAAGACATTCAAAATGGGTGGGCACAACTATTTTTGGATAATATTGAATATTTATGATGTCTACTCGATGTCAAAGATGGAGAAAAGGCACTACCTATGATAAGTACTACCTATCGAAAGGATAAATCATCAAAAAGAGAAATGTTAGATCTCTTCGACAAGGATACACTTCACCACTTCATGTTTAACATGTGGATCAGCTTTGTCAACAGTATTATCAAACCTATTATGGAGACTCATGTTCTATTTTACCTGTTGGCCATTTGGAGGAATTGATTATGTGTTGCATTGATGTCAACACTAGCTATTTTGGATGCTTTATCGACACCCTTCTAGTCCTGGTAGATTGAGTAGTTTCTGGTTCGTTTGGATCCAGCATGATCCGATAGGCTCCGATATGGTTTGGTTATGGAATTACCTTATTCATGATACTCATATTCATATTTAGTAAGTTGGTTTTGGTCTAGTGATCAGATGCTATCTTGTTTGCTTGGAAGCTTGGCTTGTGGTTTCGGCGAGGGTTTCACTGATAGAGCTTTTGTTGAATATATTTGATGATATGCATGTGGTGTTGGTGCAACTTCTGGTGGAGATTCAGGATGTTTTTGGTGATCATGTTCGAGACTTGGTGGATTAAGATCATTATTTCGTATGTGGACCTATATTAGGTCTCGGTTGATCTAGTTTATGGACCGGCTTAATGTAACGTGTGGATTGGACCTCTTGATGTGTTTTTGAGATGTCTTATGTGTTGGATATTATTTGTTTGGTCTAAGGTTGACATGTTTTGTAATTATATAATTGGTTTATTGTCTGGTGGCCGACCTGATTGTTTATGATTGAGGGTTTGTATATATATGATGTAAGATCTCATTATAGATCATCATGGTATAAGATCATAAGTATAAGGTCAAGAAATGGGATATGGATATGTAATGTGTGAATAAAGTAATATCATTTAGGAAGAGGATTTGGTCGATCATTGGAGATCGAATTGGGTTTATGTAAGAGGATTTAGTCCTCCAATATAGAGCTTAACTAAAACTATACTCAGGCATAGGAGATGCTATCTTTGCAGTTTGTTCCTTCTTCTAGATTGTAGTCTGGATTTCTATGTAGTCAATGAGACTCCTTTTGTGATGATAAATGTGCTCTAGGTTATTGGCCTTCCTACAAGTGCAAGCTCCTCAATTGTAATTCACACACTTACTATAGAAATATTATCTGACTGTGGGTAGGCTTCCCACCGTGGTTTTTCCCTTTACCGGGTTTTCCACATATAAATCTTGGTGTCATGTGGATGGTATTAATTCTCTGATTACTATTCATGCTTAATTGGTTTAACTACTATTCTGATAATTGGCTTAAGCATTTCGGTATTAATGTTTTGGGTTCTGGTATTAAAGTTTTAATTGCTAAATGTTCTGGTAATCTATGACAACTGATTCACCACCCCCTCTCAGTTGTCTTTCAGTTATTTGAACTGTCTAACATTACCATGTGATCTAACAGTTACCATCATTTCTCACTAACCAAAATAGACACATGTAAGAATCTCGCGAGATTGTAGGGCCTAGACATGCTCAACCTTTATCCTTGTGATGATACACCTTATTCATTTCTTCTAAGCTCCATGGACCCTGGCACAACATGTGGCAACCTCTCGCCACATCGCGGGCTAACATTCCACTGTCATCTCCAAGCTTCAAGGATGCAATGTAGCATCTTCTATGATCGTTCATGGTTAAATCGAAAGGTTGCAAGTTACAATAATGGTTATCTCTGACCGCTACAATTGTGCGCCAAACATCTTTTGTGACTATTTATGGTTTGATCGCAAAATCATAGCCTTCCCTAGTGGTTTGTTTTAATTGTTGCAAACTTGCACCTAAGACTTCATGTCACCTTGATGCGTGCTCCAAGTCAGATGACAAGAGACATGTGAGCTATTTCTCACTTAACCTATACTTACCAATCAATATAAGGACTCAAAAACACCACCACACAGCCAATGTGGCATGAATGAAACTAGTCAGAATGACAAGTAAATTACTAACGAAACACTAGGAGTATCATGATGAAATAATCACATACTTAAATTATTTCAATAAAAAGAAAGATGTGGAGATACCACTTTTTCTAGATGATGAAGGCACAACAATAGCACAGGAAGAATGGAACGAAAAACTAGCAGCTACATTGCCTGAGGCCTTAGCGAACATAAATGATGATGATAATATGGAAAGAAATACTGAAAGCAGAATGCATGATATATATTCTTTGGAGTATACCATGAGGCACTTGCTCCTAAATGTTGATACTTACAAGAGCTCAAAATACATAGACCACCTTGGGGATGTTAATCTCTTCATCACAAGACATGTATGAAGACACTAGTAGGGAATCAAGTTCCATCCAATAAATAGGGTTAATGATTTTCTAGACCGAGCATGACCATGGACATTCACCAAAGAGATTAAAGACCATGGATGAGCACTTATGAATTTGTTATCTCATGTTTTATAGGTTCTTTTATAATAATGTTTTAAATAAAGTTTTAGTTTTGTAAAGAAATGCGACTCTCAAGGTGACGGTTGGAAGGTTGTTTGCTCTCTATAAAGAGGACCACAACTGCTACCAAGAAAAGGGGATTACTATCATTATTTTAGAGAATATAGAATATTGGTTGTGATTTCCTTGCAAACTATGAATAAATGCAATTGAATGCTTTCTAAATTTGGTTTCACTTGTTATATTGGTTAAAGTAACCAAGGTCATTTGATATCTCGATGTGTAAGTTTTTTGTTTCATTGATTTGAATACTAAGGGTATCTCATATTGATTGAAGAAGTCTTTCTCTATATGATTTATTTGCTTGGTTCTCTCATGGAGGGATTAAAATCATTCAGATAAGTCATAATAAAAAATGACCAATTACTTATTTAAGGGAACAAACAATTGGAAAATGCATTCAAGGTATTGATGTAAAAATTGTCTAACAAGGTGATACAAAACCATTGAATAAGCAATACATTGACTCCATTCCCTAGTAAAAGAAAGACACCAATCATAAAATTTTAAAATACACAAATACATTTACTTTCCTTTATTTCTTATCAATAGGAGTAGAAATCAACTTGTAAATTAGTAGAACATATGTCAAAAACATTCTTTATATAACCATAATTTGCTACAATTATTCTCAAGGTACACCCTCCTAGGCCAAGCAAAGCCTAAAGAGTAGGGAATTGCAACCATCTAGGTTCATTTCATTCATTGGCCAAAATTAGTTGCTAACTTGACCATAAATCCTAGCATACTCTTAGAGTTTGACAAACCTACAATTTTGGGAACCAACTTATCCTATCTTACTTCTATCAATTATACTCATTCGATACATATGGGACCAGAATTTATACTTCCAAACCGAATCTTTTATCCCACATCCATCCTACAATTTGGATCCACTCAGAGGACACTTATAAATACATTACTTCCTCTTTTTTCTAGGTCTGACAATTAGATCCATCATTTGTATCTGTAGACACATAAATTTGTCCCCTATATTAAATAAATATTTAATGCACTAATGTTTTTCTATTGATTAAATTTACATTCAATTAATTCATTTAAACATTATTCTACTATTTTAATTAAATAAATTTCATAAATTTATTTAAATTAAGGTTATTAACTATAGTCCAACTATTAAATAAATCTATTAGTTTATTTAATTTCCCACTTTCCTCTCATTTAAATAAATTAAATATTTGTTTAAAAATCCCCAATCAATATCCCTAATTAATTAAATAAATATTTATTTAAAATACTCATCCAATGCAAGTTGCACATTTAATTGAAATAAATGAATTTTATTTTAATGAAAATCCTATTTACCCTAACCCACTTGCATTCTCCTACAAAGCCCACTTGCTCACTAGACCTTCTTCTAGATTATTCTAATCCCTTCCATTTTAGCCTACCCCCCTTCTAATAACTTGCACAATCCTAATCCCAAATTAACCCTCAACCCATCATCTCACCCATTTAGGACTCTTACAGAGTCTTAAATGTTTCCCTTCTTCAACACACTAACCCACATGGGTCTTGTCCCTTTGACCAAGGCCTAACCATTTTTAAACCTTGCACAAGAGTTTACCCGTTTAATAAAGGATTTATCCAATAACCCAAGCACGTGAGGTTACCCTCGTGTCCTCTCAAGCATTTATTTCTTCTTCCCTCTCATGGTGCCACGTGTCACCATTTCATTGGTTGAATTTGCAAGCAAGGATTGATGATCATGCCTCTCTCATGCAATCCTATCCCTCCATAAGCCAGATCAAGCTTGACCTTTCAATCAACTATTTTTCCTATAAAAGGAACCCTCCTCCTCAAGCAAAGAAGGAAGCATCTTAAACATTGTTATTATATTTGCATAGGCATTTTTACTTAGCTTTCTTAAAGAAATTCTATTTTGTGCATTTGCATAGCAATAGGAGTTCATTTTCAACATTCAATCCTTCATTTGGTATCCATGGCTACATGCTAAATCTAAGAGCTACACTCAAGCGAGCATTTGGATCTTGGAGAGGAGAAGAACAAGGGTGAGCTATCAAGAGCACAATGGGAGCATCTTAGGGAGTCTCATCTCTCTTCTTTTCATTTGTTTTGCTTCCATTTGTGTGATTTTTATTGTCTTTTGATATGCATTTGAAGGTGTAATGTAGGGAAAAGTGAATGATGGAGAGATCAAGAGGAAAGTTTTTCTTCCCTCCGAGGAGAGATGAAAGTTTCACTGCGGATTTCCCTTCAAACAATTTATCCATATTACATTAAAAGAGGGGGGAATTCACTAGATCCAATCCCTTAGGAAAGAGATTGAATACTAAATGAATTGATAATGAGATAGAAATGACAAGCTAACCCCTCTTTTAGAATGGAAGATAGTTGAATTATGTGTTGTGAGATTAAGTGCAAAAGTAGCAAAGAATTGATTATAACTTGAAATAGAAGCGTGAGATGAAGTTGTGCACCTAGATCTAGTTATAATATGTTGAGATGAAGCTGCCCTACAAATTTGAGGAAATGTTGTCAGGACTGTGTTGAAAGTGCACACGATCCTCCAAAAAATCTATGAAATGAAAAGGGTTTTTCCGCATCTGCAAATGGAGTCTGAATCTGCAAACACAGTTGTGCACCTACAATCTACACACATAAAAGAGAGGAAAAGGGGTTGGGATTGGTGTTGGCATTTTTTATGATGATGTTGTGATTGTCATTGATGAACACACACTTGCTTTGAGATCACTTTCTGTATGTATGAGTTATGCTCAACCAGTATTTTTTCCAACCGGTATTATGTATTATAGTCTTTAGACTATCGGTGTTTTGCAAAAAGTGTTTACCGATCTCAAGCGGTATGAAGACCCAAGCGGTATGAAGACTCAAGCGGTTCAAGGATCCCAAAGCGGTATGAAGAAACAAAGCAGTTTTTATCATTTTTCCCAGTCTTCATTTTGACAAAGTAGTAATTGGTAAAATATGTGAACCGGTAATAGGTAAATGTATGAACTGGTATTACTTTGCGATGAGTTACCAACTGATATTTTTGTGATGAGTTATCATCCACCAACACTTTGGTGGTGATTCTGTGTTGTGTTACCAAATGTATCCAGATGCACTAAACCTAGGAACTTGCAATGTAATCCTATTGGACCGACATGAAATCGGATTCCTTTATAAGGATATCATGTCTGGGGTTTTAGAAGGAGTTAGGGTTTTAGGTGGTTGATGAGGTTTTATATGTGCGATCACATAAGAAGATTAGGTCTATGTGAAGAAAAAAAGTGTGGAGATTTTGAAGACTGAAGTAATGCTGAAATGCATTAACAATGAGCTATCAAGGATCTAACCAAGCATATTGTGCTAGTATTTAGATCACTCACTTGTTGATTACTCACATCTTCGACAAGTCTGAAACCCTTAACTGGGTAGGCCTAGCAAAGCCTTTGTAAATCCTCTAACAAGGTGGTTTGCAACTGTGGATCTGAAATCCTCTCACAAGGTAGTCTTTAATCAAACTTATCTCCCAACAAAGATTGAGATTCCCAACAGGACCTATTCTAGTGAAGAACATTGTATGACTTTAATCGGTCTGGTTACTATTATGTAGATAGTTACTTGTGAGTTTCATCTCACCGTGGTTTTTCCCATTTGGGTTTCCACATCAAAATCTCTTGTGTTATGGTGATTGTGCTTCTGTGGATGAATGCCTTATTTGTTGTTTGGTTTGCATTTGTGTTAACTAGTTTGTTAGTAAAACAATTATACCGGTTTACTGCTAAACTATTTAAGTGCTTGAGTTTAGTATTTTTTGGTATACTAATTCACCCCCCCCCCCCCCTCTTAGTATTCATCAATTGGTATCAGAGCCAACCTTTCTATAAGTTTAACCACTTGGAAGAAGATATGGGGGAATACACTGTGAGGGAGCTTACTCATTATCTCACTTAGACTAGAAAGCCTTTGATGATCTCAAAGTCAAATATAAAGCCTCTCTAGCAAAGAGAAGAGAGCATGCTGAAAAACTGATGGAGCTTATTGAAAATAGTTCTTCTGATGAAGCAGACATGGAAGCCCTAGTTGAAGAAGTTGAAAAACTAAATGAATCTAATGCTAACCTAAGAAGGGAACTGGAAGGACTGACTATCAGAATGTGTCAAGAGCTTGAGAACCGGAGGAAAGCTGAAGATCTAATAAAAGACAAAGATCATGAAATCTTCAAGTTGAAGCAAGAAATCAGTGCACTTATCGCTCATCTCCACAAGGGTAAAGTGGAAAAAGAAGAAATGCAAGGTGAACTAAACATGGCTATTTCTGAGAATGCAACCTTGAAGGAATCCAATGCTGCTATTTCCAAAGAGCTCATTGAGTCAAAGGAAATACTTGCCAAATTCAATAAGAGCACTGTTAAGCTAGAACAAAAGCTTTAATCAGCAAAATCGGTTAAGAATACCACTGGACTTGGTTTTTTTGGTTATGAGGGAGGTGAGACCTCTGGAACAAAATATGGAGCATCAAAGAAGCAACCGACACCAAAGGATAAAGGTAAGAAAAAGTTCAAACCTATTTGCTTTAATTGTCTCAAGGAAGGACACATTGCCAATGTATGCAAAAGTAAGGCTTACAATAATTTTCCCTACTTTCTAAACAATAAGCCTAGATCCAATAGATTCAATGGTAACTTTTATGCATGCAATGAGTTTGGGCATAGAGCATTTGAATGTAGGTCTGTTATACACAACATTAGAAGATATCCTCAAAGGAGTCAAGGAGTTTTTCCTAAATCCTCTGTGAACCGGAATCCAAACCGGTATAATGCCTATGACCATCAGTCAGGTGGTGGTGGCTATCAAGCGACAACCGGTTGGAGAGAAACCTATTTGATTTTTCATGGTAGTGGTCACACTGTTACAACATGCAAGAGGAAGAATGGTAAAATGAACAATGAACCATGGAGAACACCTGGAGTGGTATGCTATCATTGCAACAAAATGGGACACCTTGCCAGAACCTGTAGAATGAGAAAGAACATATCAGATGATATATCGGTCACTCCAGAAGGAAAGATTGATGTTGAAACCGTTCAAGTAGATATGAAGACAACATGGAAGAAGAAACCTAAAGAAGTGTCATAAGAAGAACCAGTTTCAGCACCTAGTGTGGAAGTCGCTGAACTGGCAAACTAAGCTTCAGAAAAGCTTAGGGGGAGCAAATTGGTGAAATGTTTCAAACCCCCAGTTTACATCGATAAAAGACCTTAACTGGTATGTGATACCTATCAATTGGTAGAAGACCGGAAACGGTAAAAGGCAAATTAGGGTTTACGCCCTAATGGTGGAGCATTTATTATGGTAGGTGAAGAATTCATTTAAACGGGAATTTCAAGTCATTTTCACTTATTAGCTTGTGAGGTACAGAGTGACAAAAGGGAATTTGTCTTGTGATTTAGAGAGATTTAAAAAATTTGAAGTAGAATCTGGAGATAATATCAATCAGTCAGGTGAAGAACACAAAGCGGTAATCCAACAACTAAAGTAGTGTGTGTCAAAGCTGAAGTTGCAAACCCTAAATTGTAGATTTCTAAAGGTATTTATCGAAATTCTTGTTTATCCATTATCATGCCTTCTGCATCGCACTCCAGTTCTAGTGCACCTGATGATTCAGTAGATTTCATCCAATGAAAGGCGAAATACAATGCCCTATCCCAGATACCCGCTGGTGTTATAGTTGAGGAAGGTATTTCAGATTATATTGATTGCAAAATAGAAGACCTAGGATCTCTAGTGATCCATTCTCTGTTAAGTTTATTCTGTGGGAATGACAAGAAGATCAAACTGGAATACAACATCCTGAAAAGAAAGAAACTTCACAATGCGATCTATTTTCTTGAAGAATTCATAGAAGATCACATCCGCATCATTCTAAGTAGAGTGCATGGTGAAAAAATGTATCTTGAGTGCACACATGACATCACACCAGAAGCGATTCATGTCATCACCAGTTTCTGTAACGTTGGAGATGTGCTAGCCCTAAGGAAAGTCATTAAGACGGAAATGACCAAGCTCACTGGTTCTATGAGCGACCAACGGGGAATGACCGTCAATACCATCAAGGATGATCTGGTCAAGTATGCTTGTATGGTGATAGGATATCGGACGTTCTATGCTAGCAGAATTAACTCTGTCTCTGTTGCAGTGGTAAATGTCACCTATAGGATGATCATGGAAGATGCCTCATTTGATTTATGCACCTGTATGCAAAGGCAACTTCTAGTGAACCTGAAGTCTATGAAACAGGACAATGCCTTAAGATTTAAATTTGGACAACTGTTGGTAGGATTGTTTTTCTACTTTCAAGGCTATTTCCCAGGAGTCGGTGATATACAATGGTCTGCTGACCAACCGGTTACCAAGCAAATTAGAGAAAGCCTCCAAGTGATAGGAACTGGTTATCCTGAAGTCCTGAACAAATACTTTGATGAGTTCAGATGCAAGATGAGCCAAAGGATGAGAATATCTGGTGATATTGTCAAGAAGTATGAAAAGGACATATGCTTTATCATCAGAGTCAATGAGTGCATAATGGAGGCAGTTGAGCCCAAAAAGGAAGAAGTGGAGCCTATGGGATATGAGGTGATGTATGACATGCTTGATGGGTATGCCTCTACCCTACTTGCCTCACCTCTTCATCCTAAGAAGAAGAGAACCGACACCTATTTGGAGAGGGTAACACTGATTGAAGAACCATCAGTGAAGAAAGGAAAGGCAGTGCCATCAGTATTGACATCGGTTACTTCAGCAAGTCCTAAAATGACCAAGCGGTCACCGGCAAAGAAGAAACCGGAAGTTGCACCTACCAAGGTCTTTGAAATAAAGCAAAAAAATAAGAACACCTCACCAGGTTCTAAGGATACAAAACATGAGGTACAACCTAAAAAGACTAGGCAAACAAGGAAGAAGAAAAAGACAACCAGCAATGAACCAGCATCATCAGCACCGGTAAATATAGGCATTTCCTCTTACAAACCTTTGACACATTGTCAAAGAACTATCAAGAATATTAGGAGAAAAGTGCTAAGTGATTTAATAGATCATTTTGATGATTTTAATGACAATGAAAAGGAGGAAGTTGAACAAGAAGTTATTCAATATTTATGTATTAATGACCGGTCGCCATCATAAATTAGATCTGTTATACCGGATTCTTTATATAATTCTTTAGATAAAAAATGGTGCATTGCCATAGAAAAGGAACAAGAAATAAGAGAAGAAATTTTTGCATAATATTTTCCTAATGTGTCAAATTCAGAGCTATATGAAGTTATAGATAAATACAAAGGCCTCTTCTTCATGAGAAGAAGAAGACTCCTGTTACTATAAAGGAGAGTTCCTAAAGTGGTAAAAGATACACACTCACATGCCAAAGTCGCTCTGAGGTTGCACCAGGTGTCTGAAGCCAACAAGAAGGCTGAGTAAGAACCAAAAACTAGAAAACCGGATGAGATGTATGACAGTGAAGGAGAACCGATCATTGAACAGAGGGACACAATTGATGTTGATGCTTTGGATGGTGAAAATGTCACTCTGGATGCAGCAAAGGAAAAGGCTGACAAAGAGAGAGTGGACAAAGAAAAGGTTGATAAAGTGCAAATGGAGAAAGAGAAAAAGAATAAAGAGGAAGAGGAGAAGAAGAAAAAGGAAAGGGAGAAGAAGAAAAAGGAAGAGGAGAAGAAGAAAGAGGAAGAGGAGAAGAAGAAAGAGGAAGAAGAGAAGAAGAAAAAGGAAGAGGAGAAGAAGAAATGGGAAGAGGAGAAGAAGAAATAGGAAGATGAGAAGAAGAAAGAAGAAGAGAAGCGGAAAGAAGAAGATAGAAAGAAGGAAGAAGAAAAGAGAAAGAAAGAAGCAGAGGAGCAAAAGAAGGTTGAAGAGGAAAAGCAAAGAGCCAAAGAGAAGGAGGAAGCGGAAAAGAGCACACAAGTGGAGACCCCAAAGGAAACTGGTTGACATTACCAGTCCCATTGACCTCCAATCTGCAAATGAAATGGAGCTGCTCCAAAGCATTAAGCTTGCCCAAGAGCAACTGGAAGCGCTAAGGAGGAAGAAGGAGCAAGATTTTATTCAAACTTTGGTGGAAACTCTTACCAGTTTGATTCCCAGTACCAACCTCCCCAGTACCGATTCCTCTCTAGCCCAACTGAAACTTTTATGCATAGTTGTAGAGGACCAAGTGCAATGCCTGGAAGATGTTGTTGAAGCCAATGCACAAAAGAAGCATCAAAAGGCACTGAACACTACCTTAGTGAAGAAATTAAATGAGCTCCGGCTTGAACTTCAGAAAGCATAGAAAGGCATAAGAGATGCTATGGATGAGGGGAAATTACTGCTCAGTAAGATAAGCCAACCCCATCTATTCTGTGATGATGTGCTTGCTCAGAAAGAAAAACTGCAATCTGATTTGCAGGCATATATAAGCACCTTCAAGATACCCTATGATTCCTTCACCACATTTGGGAAAACCGTTCACCGGTTTCAACTCCAGATTGCCAGAATAGAGTTGGAGATCAACAACTGGACCCAAGATTTGTAGGAACTTCAACTGGTTCTACTACCAAGA
This sequence comes from Cryptomeria japonica, assembly GCF_030272615.1. Lineage (NCBI taxonomy): Eukaryota > Viridiplantae > Streptophyta > Pinopsida > Cupressales > Cupressaceae > Cryptomeria > Cryptomeria japonica. The sequence goes on along the minus strand of NC_081414.1, from coordinate 88,095,262 downwards.
CTGCAAATACTTCAGAAATGCTATCTCAATCTGGATGCCTTAACAGTCACTCAAGAGATGAGTACCTTGGATGCCATGGAGGAACAGGTATCCCAGATGCAAATGGAAAGTGAGGTTGCTACCTCATTTCTTGAGTCATGGTCCTTATCCATGAAGACCCTCATGCAAGATTTTAAATCAGTTTTTGATAAGTTTCACTCATTATTGTCATAAACCTTTATTATATTAATGATAATGAGAAACATGGGTTATTCTACAATACTTTGTCATTATTGGCAAAGGGGGAGTAGTATTCTGTATTTAAAAATTCTGGTGAATGCCATGTATGCTTTCATGTTATCTCTTTAAGGGACTAGTATACATTGTATTTTCTGCAAAAGGGATAGTGTATATGCTTAGGGGGAGTAATTTTGATTATGGCATATTTTTGTTGTAAAACAATTAGATGTCAAATTTTTTCCTAAGTGTTGCCATCAATGCCAAAGGGGGAGATTGTTGGCATTTTTTTATGATGATGTTGTGATTGTCATTGATGGACACACACTTGCTTTGAGATCACTTTCTGTATGTATGAGTTATGCTCAACCGGTATTTGTTCCAACCGGTATTATGTATTATAGTCTTTAGACTATCGGTGTTTTACAGAAAGTGTTTACCGATCTCAAGTGGTATGAAGACCCAAGCGGTATGAAGACTCAAGGGCTTCAAGGATCCCAAAGCGGCACGAAGAAACAAAGCAGTTGTTATCATTTTTCCCAGTCTTCATTTTGACAAACCGGTAATTGGTAAAATATGTGAACCGATAATAGGTAAATGTATGAACCGGTATTACTTTGCGATGAGTTACCAACCGGTATTTTTGTGATGAGTTATCATCCACCGACACTTTGGCGGTGATTCTGTGTCGTGTTACCAAATGTGTCCAGATGCACTGAACCTAGGAACTTGCAATGTAATCCTATTGGACCGACATGAAATTAGATTCCTTTATAAGGACATCATGTCTGGGGTTTTAGAAGGAGTTAGGGTTTTAGGTGGTTGATGAGGTTTTGTATGTGCGATCACAGAAGAAAATTAGGTCTGTGTGAAGAAACAAAGTGTGGAGATTTTGAAGACTGAAGTAATGCTAAAATGCATTAACAATGAGCTATCAAGGATCTAACCAAGCATACTGTACTAGTATTTAGATCACTCACTTATTGATTACTCACATCTTCGACAAGTCTGAAACGCTTAACCAGGTAGGCCTAGCAAAGCCTTTGTAAATCCTCTAACAAGGTGGTTCACAACTATGGATTTGAAATCCTCTCACAAGGTAGTATTTAATTGGACTTATCTCCTAACAGAGATTGAGATTCCTAACAAGATTTGTTCTGGTGAAGAACATTGTCTAACCTTAACCGGTCTGGTTACTATTCTGCAGATAGTTACTTGTGAGTTTTATCTCACCGTGGTTTTTCCCATTTGGGTTTCCACGTCAAAATCTCTTGTGTTCTAGTGATTGTGCTTCTGTGGGTGAATGCCTTATTTGCTATTTGGTTTGCATTTGTGTTAACCGATTTGTTAGTAAAACAATTAGATCAGTTTACTGCTAAACTATTTAAGTGTTCAAGTTTAGTATTTTTTGGTATACTAATTCACCCCCCGTCTTAGTATTCATCAATTGGGGGTTTGCCTTTAGGTCAAAACCTAGTTTTGGAATTAACCAAATGATGAAAGAAAGTACTTGCAAGTAAATGTAAATGAAAGACTGAAATGTAATTCACCTCAAGGGAGGTTGTAGATAGAATGTGTTAGGGTTTCAAGCAGATTCGAAGCAAATATGAACTAACAATTATATGCAGATCTAAATACAAAAGATAAAGGAATAAAACAGGACATAGATAACACAAAGATTTAATGTGGTTCACCCAGAATGGGTTATGTTCACCATACACAGTCGTCTTATCTTTCTTATTATCCAGCAAAAATAGTACATAAACCCCTCTATGCCTTAAGCATCCTAGCCGCTTATAACATGCGTTTTTTGGGCTACAGACAAAGTCAACCTTTTTTAGGGTTTTATTACAAAGTTAGTTTTCATCAACAAAAACGTCCAAAAAAAATAAACTGAATATGTGCTAAGTGTACAGTACTTTGTTGATCAGTCACCACATATCAACAGAATGTAGGTAGATTTGCTTGTATAGAATTGAATGTTGAAATGGGTCTCCTCTTCAATGGTTGAATCCTTAACTTGAATGCAATACCTAGCCTTGAAGGGAGACTTGAGAATGCTCAATGTTGGAAAGGAATGCTTGAATGCTTGATTGCTTAAACTTATGCCCACTCTTTGCTTATCCAACTTTATCTCTTATTGAACTTCTACAAATGAGAGGACAAATGTGACTTATATACTCATCAATTAGGGTTAATTGACTGATTTTTCATCACAGGCTGACACAGGGAAAGTTTTCCCACTTTATGCAAAGTCCAATGCAAAGATAAGATAGAGGGGGCCCCAAAATAGGGCAGGGACAAGGGTTCCATGCCCCTATCCTAGGGGGGACAGGGGCGCCATGCCCCTGTCCTGCCCTTGTCTTAGGACAGGAAGCAGGTTCAGGCAGTGCAGAGGGAAGAAAAGGTGCAGTTTCCGGGGATGAGCAAGTCTTGGGTCTCTAATCAGGATTGTGGATTTGAATCGCCAACATTAAGACCCTAATATGGTCACAAATTGCAGGGGTTCCAATTTTATGACACTACATTTAGCCCCCACTTTAGCGGGAGTATAAGTGTTACACCAATATTGTCGATAAAGTACAAGGATACAAGATTGAAAGACTTCTACCACGTCAAGGAGGAAAGATGCACCAAACCCCCAATGGGGTAATGATCTTACAACATCAATTGACAAAGTAAAAGGGAAGATCAAGAAGGGAAAAACATTATTGCAAGTAGCAAGGTTCCCCTCACTATGAGTCACGAAAAAGATACCAAAATTATAAAGAAAAGCCAAGTTCACTAAATAACTCTAAGTATCAAGAAGGAAAATAAAAGTGGATTGTATGCCCCCACGTTAAAGTGATCGCACACGCCTTATCAAGAGAGATTGCTTTAAGGTAGGATACACTCAAGAGAGAGATAAGAGAGGGCACATGTTATCACAAGGATTTAGCCCCCAGTTAAGGAATAAACCCAAGGATAATGAACACAAAACACAAGGTAGTTTCTCTTTCCTTGGGGTCAGTATGTTGTATGATAACTCATGTATATCATATATGTATGTGTGGATAATAATAATCATCATTCCCCAAAGAAAGGACACTACCTTGGAAGAAAGGGAATAGATGATGTCTTTTGAGTCAACATGAAAGATACCAAAAGAGATCTCAATGCTTTGCATCATCCTCAAGTAGACATTACTAGGAAACATAGAAGAACATGGTTACACATAAAAGAATAGCCATAAAAGAGAAAGAAAAGAGATAGATAAGATCTACATTGCTAATCTAGCACGACATCCACCTCCCGATATTGTTGTTCACTATTTTGGGAAGGCGAGAAACGCACCAGAGTAGTGACATCGAGCACAACAGATGGAGATAACACAAGATCCAAACAAGGACTATGCTCATGGGCTAAGTCACTTTGTTCAATTATAGGAGCTAGGATTAGGGTTTTTGAAAATTCAATTGATAAATGCTTGTCTACATCAACATATTCATAATCACTATCAGAAGCATTAGGAGTTGTATTGCCATCATGAATAACATTTTCACTCATTTCTTCATCAAGATTATAAAAAGAGGAGCACAAAAATGAATAGGAGTAAAACCGTCACACATTTTTTGAAACTTATGATTTGGAGATGTAGGTTCAACATCTTTCTTAGGAGAAAAGGGAATCATACCAACTGTTGGAGTCTTGCGAGATTGAATGTTTGGAGGAAAAAATTCATGAGCTTGAGCATGACACCTTCATCGATGATTTCTCGTACAATGATTTCATTGAGTCTTAGTAGAAGACTGAGAAGGAGGTGGAACATTTAAGAAAGGAGGAACAATCTCCTCTTTGGTAGTTGGAGGTTTAGGTTGAGGTATTTTAGTTGGGACAAGAGGAGAGACATGTCTCTTCTCTCTATAAGAGCAAGGAGGTGGAACTGCCCATATAAAGGAGGAATATTAGGTGTAGTAAGGAGATTGGGTCCATCATGGGGAGGTGGTATAGGTCTAACCTAGGAGGAATATTGTTGTTCTTCTTAGGAGATGACATAGTCACATCCATAGGAATAGGTTGAGGATTTTTTTTAGGAGGAAGATTAGTCCTATCCGTTAGGGGAAGGATTTCATTTTTAAGAAGGATAGGAATGTCAAGTGTTGGGGATCTAGGTTGACTCAAGGATAAGATCATATCTTTCTTCCATTTTTTATAAGATTAGAAAAGAGAATCGCTCTGTTGTGGAAGAGATTGAAATTTCTTAGGCCAAAAGAGATCAATAGGAACACCTGGGCTTCTTTCGGATGATCAAAATAAGTTGTGGTTAACAGTTATGATTTCTCCATTGTGGGGAAATTTCAAACACTTATGAATTGGAGAAGCAATAGCCTTCATGGAAGATAGCCAAGGGTAGCCCAACTTCACACATAATTTATCGAAAAAAGGAATGATAACAAAAGGTGACATCCATAGATTTAGTGTGAACTTCAATAGGAAGGGTGATAGAACCAATGGTAGGACAGGAGAATCCATCAAATAACTTCACAACCACATTAGTGTCATCATAGATTGGTTTATGCAATCGTAAATTGAAAAGATACTCCTCAGTGATGACATTAACCATGCAAGAGGAATCAACAAGAGCGCCATGGCAAGGTATGTCCTTAACCTTCACAACTATGTATAAAGGGCCATCGGGTGCTCTAATGGTCTCACTAGGATCAAATGTAATACAATGATTCTTAGGTGTCTCTTGTTTCTCTACCATGTTCACCAAATTCGGAGCTGTAGTAGTAAGATCAGAAGCAGAGAAAGAGGTATGTTCAGTCTCAATCATGTTAGAGGTATGAGAAGGAAAAGGATCAATAAAAATCTTAATATTTTGATTAGGAGGAGCTGCTGATTTGTTTCCCTTATCATTCACACCTACTATGGATATAATATTATTATCAATTAAATCATGAATCTTACTTTTCAATGCAAAAAAATTTCTCAGTATCATGACCAGGCTAATGATGAAATTGACAAAAGGAATTGCTATCAAAATAAGGGGATGCAAGCTTAGATGGGTCAACTGGTTTGATAGGAGGAAGTTTGATAACATTTTTGTGTAACAACTGAGACATAATACTATGTAAAGATTCATTCAAAGGAGTAAATTGTCTTCCTCTTTTAAAGAACTTGGAAATAGGAGGCACACTTGTTGTAGCATTCACATTGTTGTTGTTGATTGTATCATTGAGCTTGATGAAGCTTTTTGTTGGTTTGACCTTTGCAAATGGTTGTTGAACACTCTCCCCCTTATCACTCAGAGCCATAGGAGTAGATTGCTCCATTTGACTCACAACCAGTTGATAATTCTAGAGTGTTGCACACAACTGCGGAAAGGAAGTAAACTCAGACAAAAGAAGTTTTTCCCTAATATATTTTTGCAAATTAGAAATAAAAAATATTTGAATATCATTATCAGGTATAGGAAAAGAAATCTGAGCACACAAATGCTTATATCTAACAATGAAATCAGTCACTTTTTCTTTAACGCCTTGTTTACAATGCATTAAATCAGTTAAAGTGATTATCGGACCAATGTTGTTTTGAAATTATTGAAAGAAAGCATTTTCTAATTGTTGAAAAGAAGTGATAGAATAAGAAGGCAAAGAGCAATACCATTGTAAGGCCTTATTTCTCAATGTTCTCGTAAACAGTTTTGCAAGCAATCTTTGATCATAAGCAAAATCAGTACACAAGGTTTGAAAAGTTTTGACATGCATAAGAGGATCACCTTTTCCATTATAGAGTTCCAATTGAGGGACCTCAACATGCTTAGGTTGGACGAATTTAACAATATCAAGGGAAAGTGGGCTCGCAATATCAAATGTGGGCACACTAAACTTGGATTAACTCATGGAAGCAATTTGTTGTTGTAAGGAAGACACAGTTTGAGCAAGATTGTTAATTGTCGCTTTGGTAGAAGAATTGATGTTAGACATGGTTGATTGAGAAGGTGGTGTTATGTTATTGAAGGAAGGAATGGATTGAGAATAAGGTGGTGAGACATTATGATAAGTAGGCATACGTGATGATTGAGTAGGAAATGGGACACTTAAAGGATGAATACAATTGTTGAATGAATTGCCCCCTTGTGTCACATTGATTGGTTGAGGGATAGTAAGAATATTTATGGAAGACATAGGTAAAGATGGAGGATTAAATGAAGAAGAGGGATTGCCCCCATGACTAATTGTTGTAGGAATGACATTTTGAGTTGATGTAGCCATGATGTTTGAGGTAAAAGTAGAATACTAGCCATTGGAGTGGTCAAAGGAATGGAATAATTGACTTGATTTGAAGGTTGTGAATAACATAAGTTCTCAGAACAACTCTTTATAGGCATGACATTGGAATCAACAATATGAGCAATGCCACGCAATATATCAATTCCATTCTTATCACTTTGAATAATGTGTTTAAGACCTTCAATTAATGGAAGAGTTTCACTATTAGGGTACTCTTGGGACATCCATTGTTCAAAGTTATCAAATTGATTGTCCAATTTTGAAAGTTGATCTAAGGAAACTCTAGTCAAAGCTTCTTCTTGTTCATCATGGGATTCATCAATTGGACAGATAGGGACATGATTAGGATGGGAAGAATTAGCATTATCCTCATTAAAGAAGTCACCCAAATTATGCTCCATCTCCTCGATAATTAAACCTTGGGAAGCCCTAATTCTAATGCTTCGTCTAATGGGGATAGTATAGGCAGGACTAATAGTGGTAAAACTCATGCACTGGAGGGAAAATTTGAATTTGAATTTTGAATAATCGGATCAAAGTGTACAAAAAATGAATAATGCAAAATTTAGGAAAATAATTATTAAACAATTTGAACTTTGTTGAAAGAAGAAAATGACACAATTTCCAAAAATAATTTTTATGATAAATGAAAGGAAATTGGAATTTAAAAGTAGGGCCAATGGGATACCACTTAATTTTAAAATTGATAAAATCATAATTTTTAAAATCAGGGCAGATTATAATTAACCACTTAATTTTAAAAAAATTCTTGAAATTTGAAATGTTGAAATTTGAAGGTATTTTTTATTTTAGAGGGATCGAAAATCGACAAAATCAGCCAATTTTCTAGATTTGAGCTATTAAATACGGTCATAACAATCTCCCGAAATTTCAGGAAAAAAGCCCGGGACCGTGTTGAAAGTGCACACAATCCGACCAACTTTTTTTGAAATTTTTCAGGGATGAAAGTTACGATGATTTTAAAGCTAATCCCAATAAATTGGTGGATTTTAGGATCTCTAGGTAGGCAAAATGAAGGTTTGAATGTGAAAATAGGACCCTATTGGGGTTTTGAAAAAAATGAGGAATTGAATTGCAATTTTGAAAAAGGTCAAACCTAATGGATAGGGACACCTTGGAAAAATGTTTAGAAAACTGAAATTGATGGAAATTGATTGAAATTTGTACAAAATCCAAATAAATTTGAAAATTAGGGTTTCAGGACCTAGCCACTCAATTTTAAAAATTTTGAATTTTGAAAAAGGAGGGAAATTGAAAATTTGAATTTTAGGACAGAAGATATGTCTAAAAACAGTTACAAGTCTGAAAATTAAATGAAAATTCAATTTTTACAGAATTTCAAGATGATTTTTGAAAATTAGGGTTTTGACAATTAACCTCTTAATTTTGTAAATTTGATTTGCAAATTGAACAAGACAATGAAGAAATTGAAGTTGACAAACCAAGCAATTTTCAGATGTAAGACAATAACAAGCAATTTTTACAAGACACAAGTTCAATTTCAATTTTAAAAAACTAGGGTTTTGAATTAACCACTAATTTTGTAGAAAAACTAAACTTGTAAATGAAAAATATGCAATGATTTTCAGAATAAATCATGTAAGACGTCAGGTTCACCAAAATATAATGTGGGGAAAAGTGAATGATGAAGAGATCAAGAGGAAAGCTTTTCTTCCCTCTGAGGAGAGATGAAAGTTTCACTGCGGATTTCCCTTCAAACAATTTATCCACATTAAATTAAAAGAGGGGGGAATTCACTAGATCCAATCCCTTAGGAAAGAGATTGAATACTAAATGAATTGATAATGAGATAGAAATGACAAGCTAACCCCTCTTTTAGAATGGAAGATAGTTGAATTATGTGTTGTGAGACTAAGTGCAAAAGTAGGAAAGAACTGGTTATAACTTGAAATAGAAGCATGAGATGAAGTTGTGCACCTGGATCTGGTTATAATATGTCGAGATGAAGCCGCCCTGCAAATTTGAGGAAAAGTTACTAGGACCGTGTTGAAAGTGCACACGGTCCTCTGAAAAATCCACGAAATGAAAAGGGTTTTTCCGCCTCTACAAATGGAGTCTAAATCTGCAAACACGGCTGCACACGTGCAACCTACACATATAAAAGAGAGGGAAAGGGGTTGGGATTGGGGGTTTTCCTTCAGGTCAAACCCCAATTTTGAAATTAACCAAATGACGAAAGTACTTGCAAGTAAATGTAAATGAAAGACTGAAATGTATTTCACCTCAAGGGAGGTTGTAGATAGAATGTAGGTAGATTTGCTTGTATAGAATTGAATGTTGAAAGGGATCTCCTCTTTAATGGTTGAATTCTTGACTTGAATGCAATACCTATCAGAGACTTGAGAATGCTCAATGCTGGAAAGGAATGCTTGATTGCTTGAACTTATGCCCACTCTTCGCTTATCCAACTTTATCACTTATTGAACTTCTACAAATGAGAGGAAAAATGTGACTCATATACTCGTCAATTAGGGTTAATTGACTGATTTTTCATCACGGGCCAACACAAGGAAATTTTTCCTACTTTTTGCAAAGTCCAATGCAAAGATAGGACAAAGGGGGCCCTGAAATAGGGCAGGGATAAGGGCACCACGCCCCTGTCTTGCCCTTGTCTCATAATAGGAAGCAAGTTCAGGTAGTGAAGAGGGCAGAAAAAGTGTAGTTTTGGGGGATGAGCAAGTCTCGGGTCTTCGATCAGGATTGGGGATTTGAATCACCAACGTGAAGACCCTAATATGGTCGCAAATTGTAGGGGTCGCAATTTTATGACACTACAAAGGGTTAAAAATTCATTTTGTTTTACTTTTGGTTGTGAATAACAATACTAACTCTTTGGGCTCTTGTTTGCTTGTCCGATTTCATGTGCATCTTTTTGGTGCCCATTGTGGGGTCGGTGTCCCATATTCAATACTAAAAAGTTAAAAAATTTACTAATTTCTTTTTAAAATTTGCAGATTTTCCATGCATAGGTCACATTTTAGCGCTTTTGTTACACAGTTTAGCGCTTTTGTTATCCATTTTGGCACTTTTGTAAAATCCTATTCTACAGGTTTTAGCACTTCTTTTAGTTCTTTTAGTGCAATTGTAGTACTTTAGTGCTTTTGTTACTTCTTTTAGAGCTTTTGCTCTATTTTAGCGCTTTTGATCTCTATTTCCACACTTTTGTTTTTACCAAAGGAGCACATTTGTAATAGGCAAAGAGCCAATTATTGTAACACATATGAAGATCTTAGGATTGTACGCCCATAATATTTACTAATCTTTCAAGGGTTTTGCAAGTTCTAACTTTTCTTGTAGGTTTCCAAGGATTTGGATTAGTTTTATTTTATGTTTGTTTAAAGTAAATTTCATTTTCTTGTTACAAAAAGGATAAAAATAATTCACACTTCATTTCTTGCAAGGTTTAAAATGAACTCCACACTTATTTTTGGTGCTAGATAAAAAGAACTTCATTTTCTTTGGTGCTATAAAAAAAACTTCACTTTTTCTTTCTTGCAAAGGATAAAAAAAACATTTCCTTTTGCAAGTAGCTCACATTGTCTTTTGGTGCCACTTAAAAAGAACAAGCAAAGTTCATTTTCTTGTTACAAAGGGTAAAAGGGACAAACCACACTTCATTTTGCAAAGTAAAAAGAACAAGCCACTTTTTTTTCAAAGTTCAAGTTCTTTTTTTGCAAGGTTTTTCAAAAGTTTTCCAAAGTTCAAATTATTGCAATTGTTGGATAAAAAGGACACATTATTGCTATCTTGGTTGAAAAGAACATCATGTTTGTTGGATCAACATCTCCAAGTAGCAATTAAATCACATTGCAATAATCAGATAAAAAGAACAAACCATTTCTTCTTTGTCTTGTGATAGGCCTATGCTCTCCCTTTAATTGGGTGACCAAAACACCAGACTCACTTTCAATTTTTGCATATAGGATAAATCCTTTTAGCAGGCCTACCCTCTCGAGAAGCCCATAAGACCAATGAGAGGGGAACGACCTAAGTGGGGAATGGCTAATGCCAAGTATTCCAATCCACCATAATAAAATGTGGATTATAATGAAAATCAAATCCAACAGTAGTGTTATTGATAGCCCCTTCCCTCAATATCCTTTGGATACGTAAAGCCTTTGTTCTAAAGGTTGGGAAGCTTCTTGAGGGATTTTATCATTGATGCACCAAACGTAACCCTTACGACAAAATTTAAGTGTAGAATCCAAGTTGAGTCAGTTATCCAAACATTTTTAATTTTATAGTGCAAGCGTGGGGAAGAATCCACCCCCAAGATACTCACAATATATATCCCAAGAAAACAATCCAATTGAGAAGAAATTCTCTTTGGTTCAATTTTTTGCAAAAGGCAAAAAAATAGGTGCACCCTTAGGTGTGACAAGGTTGTTTGAGCTAACAAAGTATCAAGATGTGGGCTATGATATTATTAATAACCTTTTTGACAATAGAAGAGCCTGACTGATTTGTATTCGATTGTTCAAAAAACCTGTGAAAAACAAAGAGGATTTGAAAAGATCCTAGACAATACACATTTCATCGGATTTAATTCAAAGTTACCAAGAAAAGAAGTGTTTATGTGCTTGATGTGTCTTCTTGTCAAAATCAAACATTCAAAACAAGTGTATATCCTCAACTGATCAAAACAAATCATGATAAATTTTGCAAATGCATCATCTCATCAAGTCCCTCAAGCATATCAAAAACTCTATTTACTGCTGATTTAAAAAGAAGAAACCTAGCTAAAAAGAGATCTTAAAGAAGATAAATTTTCTCTACATAAACTGCAAACTCTTGTTCAAACATCAAACATTCCTTCATCATTTTCACGATTATCTACATGGTCATGAAAATGAGTTCGATGATGAATATTTAAAAACTCATGCCTTTCAACAAAGATCTACCTTGTCCCAATCTCTCAATACATATGGTCAAATCTCATTGTCATGTCTACCTCAATAGGAAATCACCTATTGATTCATTTCCCATCTATGGAAGTCTTTCATCAACTCATCTTCTTTCAAAATCTCATTCCTCCATTATAGATTCCACAACCCGCAATCACCTATTAGAGATTCCAAAGGTTCCACATTTCCTCTTCTTTATCATTTTTGTGGGTCATCCTAAACATCCATCTTACACATTCTCCACTCAAATAATTCAAAATCAATCATCAAAATCATAATCAACTAGTAGAAATTCCAAGGTTTGCACTCTTTTCAAAAACTCACAATCAAAACATCAAAATTCCCTTCAACTCTCAAAAATGCAAAGAGGATCTTAGTTCTTGCAGATATTGCTCATCACACCAACAACAGACACTCTCTAAGTGTGTCTCTACATTTAGGATCCATCATCCTAAGGGGCATTACAAAGCATCATAGATAGGTTAAAACTAGTTCATGAGTGCATCTTCTCATAGCTAGGTAGCTTGTGATTGTAACAACACAAACCTTGCTACACCTCATCTCACAGTTGTTGAACACCAAGCAAGCAAACCCAAAGAGGACTTTGTTAATATTTAACCTTTTCTATAAGAGATTTATCATCCAAAAACATTCCAACTCAATCATCACCATCATCAAATCTTGCAACTTTAAGAGGGTATCAAAGTCAGAGATGCCAGAAAAATGAAATACATCAATAATTAGAAGAGGAAGAAGACATCAACCCCTTTCATCATAGAGAATTTTTAGGGGAAGAAGAACTAGATACTCCCACACAAGAGGAAATTGAACGAGCAACACGACCCCAGATTTAACAAACTATTTGATGAGATTCTCAAAGGGAACGTTGATGCCCATTTCCTAAGACTTTCTCAAGAGGGTACAAAAATCCCTATAGAATTTGACATATTTAACTTAGGGAAACACTAAAACAAGCCCAACACAGTTATCTAGAAGAGAGAAATGAGAGAAGGTCGAGAAATACCCACAATTACGACGACAACTATTATCAACAAGAGAAGCACGAGTATGTCCCACCTCCTCTGACAGAAATGGATATTTTGGGACAACAAGTACAAGACCTCACCCAATAATTAAACTCAAGGAGATCACATAAACTATATTGTCTAGAGGACCTATTTCCTTATCCATTTGATCGGAGCATTGCCATACCTCCTTTCCCATGACATTTCGAGACTCCAAAATTTGACATATACAACGGAAAGGGAGATCCAAGAGATCATGTGAGAGAATTATACTCTGCTTTCTTAGAGGTTGCATATGATGAGACCTACTTGATGCTCCTTTTTTCTCAAAGTCTAGGAGGCTCGACCATGCAGTGGTTTTCACGGTTGCCAGGCGGAATCCGGACATTTGAGGACTTAGTGCAAAAATTTATTACTCATCATGCACACAACATAGAACGTGATGTCTCCATGGTTGATTTATGTAACACTAAACAAAAGAATGGAGATTTATTCTCAACATTCTTGTAAACATGGAGACACCTTTCTAGCAGACGTTCCTTCCCCATTCTTGAGGAACAATTAGTTGAAGTCTTCATTTTAATTTTAAATGAAGAGATGGAATTCCAATTGGAAGTCAAATGTTTGGACCCTTTTGCGGAGCTGATAGCCCAAGGACTCAAAATTGAGAAAGCCCTTGTCAAGAAGGGACTTGTCAAAATCTATGAGGACAACAAGGATGGTCCTCGACCGATCTACAACAACGACAAACCGAAGTTTTGGTCCAAGAACAAAAACATCGTTAATGATGGTATTGTAGACACAAGGACTATCAAGATCACCCAACCTATGGTCAAAATAGCCAGGCAAGTTGATAATCGTAACAACAACAACCCCAAACCCTACAACAATAATACCAACCAAGGTAATCCCCCAAACAATCAGGGAAATTAAGCTCCAAACACACAATAAGAGACACCTAAGAGCAAGTACTCTACCTACAAATTGAATTGAACATATACACCCTTGGGAGAACCTCTTGAAATGGTATTACGACAACTCATATCTTCCAATCTTTTCATGTTGCCTAAAACATCAAATTATGAGCCTCAAGTGAAACCTCCATGGTGGAGGGATAATGAGTGTTGTGAATTTCACAAAGGAAGAGGGCACAAGACAAACAATTTCCATGGGCTAAAGGACATCATTGAGGACCTCGTTGATCGGAGTGAGATAGAAGTGGATGGCCACACTGCAAAAAATTCCAATACAGATAACACCATGTTTAAGAATCCACTCCTATTATATAAGAAAGTGGGTCCCTTCCATCAAGGTAAGAACCAAGATAGCAAGAAAAAATATACATGCACATTGTATAACTATATTTTCAATAACCGTTATGATGCTAATTAACAAGTTGCAACCATTACAATCAAAGGCAAAGATCCCGAATGTAACATTGTTACCCATCATAGCAAGATTACCTTACTAGGAGCACCATCAAGAGCAACATGCATGCCCAAACAATATAACCTTGTGGACCAATTGGATAAGACATCAATACTCATTTCCATACATAAATTTTGCACCTATCACCCTCACACAAAACTATCTTGTACCATACCCTCCAATAAGCATCAGTTCATCCAACCTAAACATAGATCAATTTCAAGTCATGGTTGGACTTCTCAAATCATCACCATGTCTCACTTTTGTTGAGAGTGATGATGCATCCATTCAACAACCACATAATTCCCCTCTCTACATTGAGGGATTCATACATAAACATAGAATCAAGCGAGTTTTGATTGGCAATGGAGATAGCCTTAACATTTGCACCTTATAATTAATAACAACATTGGGATATACAGAAGGAGCAGTTGATGCCAGAAAGAAGATCACCATCAAGGCATATGACAATGAAGAATCCTCCTCTTAAGGGTGTGTTACTCTACCAGTAAGGGTAGGACCTATGGTGAAGGATATGACTTGTCAAATCCTAGATCTCCCTCTTCCATATAATATCCTACTAGGCAGACCATGGATTCATGCCATGGAAGCAGTACCATCCACCTACCATCAGTGCATCAAATTTCCACATAACGAAGTAGAGATTACTATCCTTGGTGATGCCAATCCATTTGCCTTCTACAATAACATTAGTCACCATATGGAAATCACGGTGCCCAACAACAGAGAAGCCACTGCCTCATCATCATACATCCACCCAACTTCTCTCACCATCACACCGATCCCTACACATAAACAAGACAAGCTAAAGATGAAAGTAAAAGATGAAGTCCCAGGAGAATAAAACATTAGCCAACTTTTTCATGTTGGCCAACTACCTCTCTCACCTAGGACTCATGGCAAACCACAAAATTCACTCCAGCCACCTGTTGCAGCAAATACCCGTACACTGACTCAATTCACCCCCTAAAGTACCCAAGAGGAGGAGAATTTGGAAGATGATTTGGCCAAATGAATCTAAAAGGACCCTATAGACAAAGGTAAATAAAAGTTAAAAATTCCCACCGAGAAGTATGGTAAAGGCTTCACCATAATGCAAAAAATGCGCTATGACGACCATAGTGCTTTGGGATCCTACAAACAAGGACTGCATGAGCCATTACAACCCTTGTTAAAACTAAGAGATAAAATAGGGATTGGATTTAATCCTAGTCCAAGGGGCTCTTCTAATCTCAAGCTTACAAGAAAATAAAAGCAAACAACTTATAAGCCCATCACTCCAAGGTTAAAGCTCTTGTCCATTTTAAACACCCAAGCAACATCAACAACCCCATCAGATACAACACCTATAGCAGTTGTCAACAAAGCTTTCACACCTGAAGAAATCCCTATAATATTCAGTGGCAGATTTCTATAAAGTGATTCTAAGACAAATTCACATGAATACGAATGGGGTTCTTTAGCTTCATAGGAATTTGAAGAGTATTCTTTTGATATTTTTGAAGATAAAAGAGCTGACGCAGATGCATGGATCAAAACCTTTTGGAATCCAAATATTGAGGATATTTCTAGGAGAGATATGTCACCTCCAAATCTCAATTACAATGAGGAGAGTACTGACGATGACCTCAATACCTTCATCCTAACCATAACTAGCATGTCCTATGAACTCAACCTAATTGATGAAGCAATGATAATCATCCACCCTAAACTCATTGACTGAGACCAGCAAGATCCTCTAAGCTTTGAGACCTTCCAAAATGATGAGGTAATAATAGACTTTGTTGAATTACAAGAGAACATACCAAGCGGGGATCACAAGGTTGGGTTTGTCATTGAACAATAAAGAATGGATCTTCTAGTGAAAACCGCACTGCTGCACTTCTAGATCCCAAAAAAGTAAAAACAAAGGACACATCTAAAAGTGAAAACTTCTCTGAGGTGCCTAAGGATGAAATGTTTGACATTCTCCCCTTCAACATAAATCAGGAGAGATCATTCATTCTCATAGAGGAGCACAAGAAAATCAATCTGGGATCAGAGAACCCTCATAAAATCCATTTAGCAACATCCTTAATTCATGTAGAGGATCCTAGCTTTGAGGAATTCTTCAAGAAGCAAAAAATAAACTTTGTTTGGTCATATGCAGACATGGCTGGTCTAGATCCAGATCTAGTAATGCATCACTTGACAGTAATAGGAGAAAAACCGATGAAACAAAAGCTCAGGAAAATCCATGCTCAAATCACACTCTTACTGAAAGCTGAACTCAAAAAGTTGTTAGACATTGGTTCTATAAGACTTGTAGATGCTTAAATTAATTAATTAAATTAATTTAACCTTACTACATAATTAATTATTTAATTATGTTAACCTTTATTCTTCTCAGTATTAATTAAATTAAATTTAATTAATTATGTCACTATTGTCCAAATAATTGATTTATTTAATAAATCAATTATTCCCTACTCTTCTAAAGTCTGCCAATTAATTATTTCTTCTAAAATCTCTTTGATTAATTAATCTAAATTAATTAGCTAAATCAAATGATTCCTACAAATCACTTTCCCAAATCCTCCATTATCTTAATTAATTCTTCTAGAATCCCTCATAATCATGCTTAACCTTATTCTTCATTTTTTAAATTATCCCTCACTCTCTCTCTTCTTGTCAAATCCTCCTACAAATCCCACTTGACTCCTAATTCTCCATTATCTTACCTAATCACCCTCTTAATCATTTGCTAGTGGCTAATCCCCATGACTAGTCACAAAGTCAACCCATGGCTATTTATGGCTAAATCCCTTTTGTCACCTCCTCACCTTCCACCTTAAATGCTCCCTTTTTGGGTGAATGTGGGATTCTCAGAATCTCACATTCTCCTATATCCCTCACCTTCCCAAGGAAAAATTCATTTTCTTATCTCACTCCCCCATGCATCCAATATTTTGGGAATTTTTAATTCTCTCTTCATTCCCCAAGGAATTTTTAATTCCTTTTTGTCTTCCCAATGTACTTGGGGATCTCTTCCCCATGTACATTGTCAAGTGTAGAGACAAGAAATTCCTTTATGGCAAATCTCTTGGTCTCCACACAATGGGCCCTTTATCCATGTGCTCCTCACATTCAATCTCAACCCTCCATTTCTATTTAATCTCAATTGTCCATTTCCCCTTATTCAAATCTATAAATTGGGTCTCCTCCCCTTTTTTTTCCATCTCTAATCCACGTAATCTTATGTTGTTAGTTTGAGATTAGAAATCATCCAAAGCATCACCATTATAGTCAAATTTGCATACATAATCACGCAGCCATTCCATCCATCACTTGAGCATCCATCCATCTCCCATATCCACTAGTGTTATGCAACATTTGAGAGCAATCCACATCCCAAAGAAGGAGCTAATCCAATCAAGTGAGGAAGGGGCGCATTCCTCATTTTACCTAAGGCTCAATCAGAGGAACAAGAGAGAACTCTCTCTTGCAAAGTATAATTGTGTTTGTTATTTTATGCTTTTATTTAAGTTCTTGTGTTCATTTGGCTTGAAACTAACAATCTAACCTTGCTTTGGTTTTCCCTTGCTTCAAGACCAATTGACTATGCAGAATGGATATCCAACATCATACCGATAGAAAAACTGACTAGAGGAATCCATATCTATACAGATTTTAGAGATCTAAACAAAGCATGTCCTAAGGATGAGTTCCCTTTACCCAACATTAATATGATTGTGGACCTAACAACAGGGCATGAGATGCTCTCTCTCATGGATGGGTTTTCAGGATACAACTAGATTAAGATCACCCAAAAAGATCAACACAAAACCGCATTCACATACCCATGGGGAACATACTGTTGGAATGTGATGCCATTAAATCTCAAAAATGCAGGAGCCACATATCAAAGGGCAATGACTACCATCTTCCACGACATGATGTATACACTAATGGAAGACAATGTGGATGATTTACTAGCTAAATCATTAACAAGATGAGATCACCTCGTAGTGCTAGACAAAATATTCACCAGACTGGAACAATATAATGTCAGCCCCAATCCAAAGAAGTTTGTCTTTGGACTGGCCTCCAGAAAGCTCCTAGGCTACATTGTCTTGGATAAAGGCATTTAGGTTGATCTTGAAAAATTAAAGGCAATCATGGAGATGCCACCTCCTAAGAACATCAGCTAGTTGAGAACATTACAAGGGACAGTCAATCCGTCAGTTCATTGAACAATTGGCCGATAAATGTCATCCATTCACACATCTGCTACATAACAATGTCTGCTTCAAATGGGATGAAAAATGCCAATAGCTTAAGGACTACTTGATGAAACCACCTCTGTTAATACAACCAACTCTAGACAGGCCCTTGTTATTATACATATCAGCTACGACTATAGCCTTAGGGGTATTACTAGCACAACATAATGCCAAAGGAAAAGAATGTATAGTCTACTACATCTCTAGGACACTAGTAGGGTATGAACTCAATTATATGCCTATTGAACGAGCTTGTCCTGTAGTGATTTTGGTAGCAACCAAACTAAGGCACTACATGATGATGCATAAGATACAACTCATTGCCAAGATAGACACACTCAAGTATTTACTCAGTAAAGAAGCACTAACAGGTTGCTTGGCAAAGTGGGTTATGATCCTCAGTGAGTTTGACATAGAGTATGTGGATTGTAAAGAAATCAAAGGGAAATTCATTACCAATCAGTTGGATGAAGTGCCACTCATAGGAGACCATCCTCTCATCTCATATTTTCTAGATGAGGAGATCTTCACGGTCATGCCAACACAACAATGGAAGCTATATTTTGATGGGTCATACACTAGGCATGGTTCAGGAGCTAGCAATATTTTTATCACACCTCAGGGTGATAGTATTCCAAAATCATATAGGGTCACATTCCCATACACAAACAATGTAGAATAATATGAGTCCTTGATAACATGACTAAGAATGGTCATACAATGTAAATTAAAGGAGCTACAAGTATACAACGATTCACAACTGGTCATCCAATAGGTTAATGATGATTACCAAACTAAGGATGATAAGCTCATGCCTTACAAGAAAATGGTTGATATTCTCAAGGAGTTATTCACAACTATCACCTTTGATCATATTCCTTGAGAGTAGAATAGAGCTGCAGATGCAATGGCTACAATAGCCTCTCTTCTTGATCTTCCACATAGCTTAACACACTTCAAGTTCTTAGTTGAACAAATTTGGATCCTTGCTTATGATATCCTAGAATCTGAGATCGTATGTCAACTCATTGGTCCCACTTCTTCATGGTATGGTGAGTTTTATGCTTACCTACATGATCAAATCCTTCCACCAAACCAATCAAACAATCAACAAAAAACCTTCATACGCCAATCCGCCCGATACATAATCATTATCGAAAACCCTATACCAATGAGGTCTTGATGGTACTCTCCTCCAATGTTTAGAGCAAGGTGAGGTAACCACAACTCTAGAATAAGTACATGAAAGAATCTGTGGGGCCCACTCCATTGGTCCTCCATTGGCTAAGAGACTCATGAGAACAGGATACTATTGGCCCTCCATGGAAAAAGACTCCTATTACTTTTTCAGAAAATGCAAGATGTGCCAAGTACACAGAGATTTTATACATGCACTTGCACAAGAACTGCAACCCATTGCAACACCATGGCCCTTTTGTTAGTGGGGACTGGACCTTGTGGGTAAGATCTATATATCTCCATCTATTGGTCATAAGTTCATCATTACCGCCACTGAGTAGTTCACAAATTGGAAAGTTATGCCACTCACCCAAGTCATCGACAAGTAGATCGCCTCACTCATCCTAAATTACATCATTTTCCGATATGGTGTACCCATGTCCATCATCACAGATAATGGGTTGCCCTTCAAAAATTAGGATGTTTGGGAACTCTGTGAGAAGTTTCATATCCAACACCATTTCTCCACCCCATATTACCCACAAGGAAATGGCCAAGAAGAAGCCTCAAACAAGAACATAATGAGGATCTTAAAGAAGACAGACAATGATGTCAGTCGTGATTGGCACATTCGTCTGAATCCCACACTATGGGCATATCAAACTAGCATTTGAACCCCTACAAGCACAACCCCATACTCACTTGTTTATGGATTAGAAGCTATCTTGCCTATTGAGGTTGAATTAACATCCCTTCGGGTTTCCTTGGACGATTTGACTAATGATGAAGAGTACCGAGTCTCCCATCTTCAGAACTTGGAACTTCTTGATGAGAAGTGACAAGATACCTACAATCACCTTAAGGCGTATGAACAACGCATGAGCAAAAGATATAATCATAGGGTCAGACCTTGCACATTTGAGTCAAGAGATCTTGTTCTTAGATAGAATCCTCACAATCAACCAAACAAAGAACACCGAGGCAAATTTGAATCCAATTGGTTGGGTCCATATGTCATCACCGCCGTCTTCGGGTTTGGGGCATATTAGTTAGCAACTTCAGAAGGGGAACTATTGGCCAGTCCAATAAATAGAATGCATCTCAAAAAGTTCCATACATAAGTTATGCAGAGCATCAGACTCGTAAAAATCTCAAAAAGACCAAAAACATTCATAAAAGGTACTAAAAAAGAGCAAGAAAATAGTAAAGAAAAATCATTCATCCAAACGGTTAAGACCACTTCGGTGGCACCTTGGATAAGTACAGTGGTGAAAACCTGGAAAACATGTGCCATTCATAAAAGATTATGGTTCCATTATCTTTCAGACTTATTGTGATCATATTCATGCATCTGCTCATATATTATATCTACCATGGCTTGTTATTGATCTGCAATTAGGGTTATTACCTCATATGTCCTGCATCATGCTTTCACACTGACACCCGACTGGGGGTGACTTTTTAACCCAATGATGGGAGTGGATTCTCAATACTAGTGATTAGCTGAGTTACTCAATCGGAAAATATCCTGAAATAATCCAAAAACATTCGTAAAATCTCAAAAACATAAAAAAACAAACTAAAAAACATCAAAATCAATCAAAAACATTGCAATAAAATTGCTCCTTGTATGTAAACCTCGAGCCAAATGCAAAATAACATTTGAGCTAACTAAAAAATGACCAACTATCATATCAACAAAAAATCAAAGATATGAGAAAAACATACATGAAACCATGTTAACAAGGATACATCTTTTTTTACAACAAGACATGATGACATATCTCTTTGACAAGAAGATTTTGTTTGGCTGATGGGCACTTCGTTAGATTACTACTTTTTATATCAAGTTCCTATGCTACTCCAGGATATCCACAAGTGATTAGAGTGGTCGGGATGGTTCATGGTATCTTTTTTTCTTTTTTTTCTATATGCGGATTGTTCCAATAAAGTTATGGGGCAAATACTAATGGTGTCTACGTGGAAAGTTCACTAAGCTACAAGGTCCGATACAAAAATACAAAGTCATGGATCACTATGGCTTATTCACTACATCATATACCTTGACCATGTGTATATGCACCAGAATAGAGGGGAACCTTCCTCATCTGCGATGTTTGTTAACAGGTGTAACGATCAACCTTGGTTTCTGATACCTTAGCCAAGATTAGTACTACCATGCTCGATGAGGAAATAAATCATTATGAATAAACCATGGATCGCTCATTTTATCTCATCTATCTATATTGCATTTTTTTGTATATCGCCCATACATTTGTTCATTCACACATTGTAAATATTTTGTACGCATGCATATGCAAGGAATAGAGTTTCTATAAGGAGGATAAGTGCAAAGGACTATCCTTAAAATCATAACAAAGTACTATGATACACATCACCATACTTACATCTACATCTAGCATCTACATTTTTAAGGACAATAACCATTTTGTTAGGTGCATGGATTAATTTGGATTTAGATCTATAGTCACATAAATCTGTCCACTTAATTAAATGAATATTTAGTATTTATTTGATTATTTAACCATCAATTAATAATTAATTAAATTAATATTTAATTAATTCATCTTAACCCTCTTCTCCTATTAATTAAATAAATTATTCAATTTATTTGATTTAATTCACTTAACCAAATTCAGACCATTAATTAAATAAATAAATCATATTTATTTAATTAAATATTCTCTCACATTTAAATAAATTAATATTTATTTAAATCCCCCAAAATCCCACCTCTCACATTTAAATAAATTAACATTTATTTAAATCACCTTTATCCTCTACCCACTTGCATTTTCCTACAAATGCAAGTTGCACAATTTTTTTAAATAAATAATTTATTTAAATCACCTTTATCCTCCACCCACTTGTATTTTCCTACAAAAGCAAGTTGCACAACTATTTTAAATAAATAATTTATTTAAAATCCTATTTATCCTCACCCACTTGAAACCTTTAATGGTTTCCCTTAAAGTCTTCAAACTTGATGGCTTTAAAGTCTTCAAACTTAATGGCTTCCCTTAAAGTCTTCTTAAGACTTTAATGGTTCTCCTTAAAGTCTTCAAGCCTTTAATGGTTTCCCTCAAAGTCTTCAAGCATTTTAATGCTTTATCTTCCTTTTTCTCATTTAAATAAATTAATATTTATTTGAATATTTATCCAAATGCAAATTACACCATTTAATTGAAATAAATGATTTTATTTTAATTGAAAATACCAAAATTTCTCCCACTTGCATTTTCCTACAAAATCCACTTGCATGCCTAAACCCCTTCTAGATTCTTCTAAACCTTTCCTAATTAACCTAATCCATCCCCTAAATATTGTCATATTCCTAAGCAAATTGGAGTCACTTCTCAAAGACTCCAAAGTCTTTGAAAAGCAATTAATGATTTGTGTGTTCAACAAATTAACCTCTAAAGTCTTCCAAACCACTTATGGCTCTTACATTACCATTAATGGTTAATTCCACTTGCACCCATGGTTAAGGACTTTGACCCCTAACTTAACCCTCATGTAACCCATGTGTCTCTTCAAAGCATTTATTTCTTTGACTAGGGTAACCATCATGTCCCCTCAAGCATTTAATGCTCCTTATCTCTCCTCTCAAGCCTCCTCATGGTGGCACTTGTCAACATGGGATTGGGTTGAAAGTCTCACATGGATTGAATATCTTTCAATCCTAACCCTTGTTAAGATTGCTCAATCTTAACCCTTCATTTCCCCATTTCTTCTATAAATAGAACCCTTCTCCTCAAGCAAAGGAGGGAAGCATTAGAGTATTGTTGTTATACTGGCATTAGCATAGAGCTTTCTCATAGCATCACTATCTACACTTGCATAGCATTTGCTTATCATATTCAACTATCTTGAATCTCCATATGGCATCCATGGCTAGTGCTAAAAGCTGAGAGCTACACTCATTTGGGACTTGGAGAGGAGAGGAACAAGGGAGGAGCAACTATGAGCATCTTGATTAGCTATTTTATTCTATGTTTATATGCTTTCTATTTCATGCTTAATATCTCTCTTGATATGCCTGTTCAGGATAATCTTTTGTTGCTAACACTAACGTTTGTTTCTTGTGCTCTTGTGTGTGTTGCCATCAAACAGATTTTCTAATCCTTTTTGCAGAGCATCAAGATCCATTCATATTTATGCATCGTCATTAATATTTTAGGATCATTTGCATTAGTGGATTTCATTTCATAATTTATTTATTATGTAAGATAATTGGCATTATAAATAAATGCATAGCATTTCACATCATTCATTATATCATCATTGCATTCATTAATTTATATGATCATTTATATCATTATTGCATTCATCATTAAATATCATCATTTATATTCATCATTGCATTCATTTACATTGTATCATCATCGCATTCATCATTAAATATCATCAGTTAGTGTCATTAGATATCTCATTCATTACATTCATCATTAAATATCAACATTTATATCATTCAAATCATTCATCATTAATATCCTCATTTTATTCACGTCATTCCCTATATCATTCATTGCATTAAATATCACCATTTAGTATCATTATCCATATCATGCATTGCATTCATCATCAAATATCATACACCAACACATTACATTTTTATCATTTTATCCAAATCAAAACATAGCGTTTATCACATACCATTCATTATGTCAACATCATCATATCAAAATATAGTATTAATCACATCATATCAAATCAAGTCATACATCATAGACATATGAATCCACATGTATAGTCATCATCAGACTAAGTCATAAGAATCATGTTATAAAACAAAATAAAATGCATTCATCTGCATTCATACATCCACATAAACATTGTGGCATAAATCAAAATCATCTGCATCCATATATCAACATGAATCATCATATATATAAAAATGACGCATACACCATATACATCGTGCATAAGCCATAAATCATCATATACACATCATATCATCACCACCAAAAAGGAGATCTCATCATATATATCTCATCAAAAGAATACATGTGTATCAAAGTATAATGATGTCAAAAATATCGGCTACCAAGAGCCATCCAAGTATCAATAAGTAACAATGTATCAAAATAAAAAATACAAGGGGCAATAAAAGTCAAGTGGCACTCTCACCAGATCTAGAAGAGGCACCACCAACTAGAGGTTGCGGACGAGGGGGAGGACCCATGACACCCCCTCTACTTTGTGCTCTCTATGATCGATCTTATCTGGTTGCTCGCATCTATGAGTACTTCATGGCACACTAACTGTTGGGCACTGCTTGCTCATATAACCCTCACCAATAATCAATCTCTGCACTAGCCCGCCACATCTCCCTCATAGTCTTAGCAGCGAGAACATGATTCTTCACCTTCTCTAAGACCCAAATCCTACCCTACACCTATGTCAGTCAATCCATAGAAACATTGCGCTCTCTCAAAATAGCTATGACCTCGACCCCTCGAGCGAATAACTGAACATCCTAGGCAGCTATCTTTGCAACCCTGTCATCAAGCTTTGCCTCTAGGGCATGGATTTGAGCCTCAACAGTAGTAAGGAAGGCCTTTAATCAAACTAAAACAACATCCCTGAGGTCCCCCTATTCTGTTGGACCTGTTGCCTCGACTGCCTCTCCCTTTTCCATACTAGTCGCCTCTGCTAGTGTTGGTTTTGCTACCTTTACTGGTGGAGCCTGTAAAAGTTGGATTTGGCATGCAACCCTATCTCTCCTACCTCCTTCACCTCCTCCTCCCCCATCACCTCCTTCATCCAGTCTCCTCCTCCTCCTACCATGTCATGGGGTCTGTTCATCCTCAAAAACTGGTATGGGATCTATCAGATCTAAAATGCGTGGACACGGGTGCATGGCCAAAAATTGAGCATACTCATCTATCACCTCAGAATTTTCATTGTCTTCCCTATACACCCATGGCCTCGGTTGTACACTACAAAAATTTGTTAAGGCCTGATCATACAATAACACCGGTCCCCACTAATACCTCTCTCATACCATACGAGCATACTCCCCTGATCCTCTTGACATACCCTACACATGCTCAAATTGTCTCATCACTTGGCTAGGTAGGTGCCTCTTAATGATGTATGATGTTCGGGCAATAAAAAATGAGTAGAATATACATACGACATAGCCTCGACATCATCCTCCCAAGGCTCAGAGTCTAGGTATGGTCGCCATATCACTGAATCTAAGTCATCCAATTCTTGCCGCCAATACTCAACCTTACCCAGCTAGGGTTGCATCATCATACCTCTGTACATATATAAATAGGGTTGATGAATCACACTAAATATCATACATATTGGTCTGCACACTGGCAAGTGCTCCCATGCCCAGATATGCAGTAGTGTGATCCCCACTCCCAAAGAGGTACTGTCATGATAAACCACACCATGCAAGTCAATGTACAAGTGGTCTAAGACACATGGGCCCCAAGAATATTTGGTCCCCTCAATTTCCATCCGCTTTATAACCTATCCCCAATCGACAGATAGTCCATGGGATCTTTGGTCAGGACATAGTACACCGCTAACAATACCAGTAAGCACAACATGAAGTGGCTCGTATAGCTTTGCAATATCCTCCCATCACATTGAATTGTCATGCACCTCTAGATAAGGAGTTGCGAAGATATGTCACAGTTTTGCATCACTCATTGATATGTCATAGGTCACTAGCTCACCTATGATAGGAATATGCAGAATCCTCCATATGTCCTCTAGCATGATTGACATCTCTCCCATCAGTAGATGGAAGGAGCAGGTCTCATTGTGCCACCTCTTTTCCAGTGCAATTAGAAGCATGGTTTGTCTGAATCATGAGTAAGTGCATCATGTCATACAAACTAGTCGAAGCAACACAATCAATCTCTAGCTTGGATAATTGGTCCCACAATCGCTGAGTGGCGAGATATCTCTCTCAGGCCTGCAATACACCTAGGTCCTCCTACAAACATAATCAAGTGACAATATCAACCTCTTTGCTAGCATAATCAGCTAATACCTAGACTTCATCAGGTAATTTTTTATCAAGTATCTCAAGTCTCAACTATTAAATCGACTCACACACACCTAGACTACAACAAACATTAACATCAATTGCCTAGTCTCAATAGGTACAATGAGTCTAGAAATCCCACCAAATAGCCTATAAAGAACAAACTGACATCAAGATAGAACAAGGACGTTGCCTATGATAAGCACTGCTTACCGAAAGGATAAATCATAAAAAAGAGATATTTTAGATCCCTTCGACAAGGAAATAATTCACCGCTTCATGTTTAACATGTCTATGGATCAGCTTGGTCAACAGTCTTATCAGACCTATTGTGGAGACTAATGTTCTATTTTACCATGTCAGCAAACAATCACCATCATTTCTCACTAACCAAAATAGACATGTGTAAGAATCTCGTGAGATCGTAGGGATTGGACATGCTCGATCTTTATCCTTGCGATGATACACATTGTTCATTTCTTCTAAGCCCCATGGGCCCTGGCACAACATGTGACAGCCTCTTGCCACATCACAGGATAACATTCCACTATCATCTCCAAGCCATGAGGATGCAACGTAGCATCTTCTGCGATCGTTCATAGTTAAATTGCAAGGTCGGGGGGTATAGTAATGGTTATCTCTAACCACTGTAATTGTGCGTCTAACATCTTTTGTGGATGTTTATGGTTTGATTGCAAAATTATAGCCTTCCCTATTATTTTGTTTTAACCATTGCGAACTTGCGCCTAACACTTCATGTCACCTTGACACGTGCTATAAGTTGAACGACAAGAGACATCTGAGCTATTTCTCAGTTAACCTATACTTACCAAGCAGAAATAAGGAATCAAAAGCACCACCACACAGACAATGTGGGATGAATGAAACTAATCATAAGGGCAAGTAAATTTCTAGGGAAACATCAGGAGTATCATGATGAAATAATCAAAGACTTAAATTATTTCAATGAAAAGAAAGATGTGGAGATACCACTTTTTTTGGATGATGAAGACACAACAATATCACAGGAAGAATGGAAGGAAAAATTAGTAGCTACATTGCCTGAGGCCTTAGAGAATATAAATGATGAGGATAATATGGAAATAAATACTGAAAGCAAAATGCATGATATGCATTCTCTAGAGTATACCATGAGGCACCTGTTCCTAAATGTTGATACTTACAAGAGCCCAAAATACATAGACCACATTGGGGATGTTAATCTCTTCATCACAAGACAGACATGAAGACACTAGTAGGGAATCAAGTGCCATCCAATAAACGGGGTTAACGATTTTCCAGGCCGAGCATGACCATGGGCATTCACCAAGGAGATTGAAGACTACGGATGAGCACTTATAAATTTGTTATCTTATGTTTTATAGGTTCTTTTATGTTAATGTTTTAAACAAAATTTTAGTTTTGTAAAGCAATGCAACTCTCAAGGTGATGATTGGAAGGTTGTTTACTCTCTATAAAGAGGACCACAACTACTACCAAGAAAAGGGGTTTACTATCATCATTTTAGAGAATACAAAATATTGGTTATTCTTTCCTTGCAAATTGTGAATGAATGCAATTGAATGCTTTCAAAATTTGGTTGCACTTGTTATATTGGTTAAAGTAACTAAGGTTGTTTGATATCCCAATGTGTGAAATTTTTATTTCATTGATTTGAATATTAAGGGTATCCCATATTGAGCGAAGAAGTCTTTATCTATATGATTTATTTGCTTGGTTCTCTCAAGGAGGGATTAAAATCATTTAGATTTAAGTCATAATAAAAAATGACCACTTCTTTAAGGGAACAAACAATTGGCAGATTCATACATGGTATTGATGTAAAAATTGTCTAACAAGGTGATACAAAACCATTGAATAAGCAACAAATTGACTCCATTGCCCAGTAAAAGAAAGGTGCTAGTCATAAAAATTTACATTACACAAATAAATTTACTTTCCTTTATTTATTATCATTAGGAGTATAAATCAACTTATAAATTAGTAGAACATATGCCAAAAACATTCTTTATATAACCATAAATTTCTACAATTATTCTCAAGGTACACCCACCTAGCCAAGCAAATCCTGAAGAGCAAGGAATTGCAACCATCTAGGTTCATTTCGTTCATTGGCCAAAATTAATTGCTAAACTTGACAATAGAGCCTAGCATACTCTTAAAGTTTGACAAACCTACAGTTTTGGGAACCAACTTATCCTATCTCACTTCTATCAATTACACTCATGTACACTTCCAAACCGAATCTTTTATCCCACATTCATATTTCATTTTGGATCCACTCGGAGGACACTTATAAATACATTGCTTCCTCTTATTTCAAAATCCAGCAATTAGATCCATCGTTTGTATTTGTAGACACATAAATTTGTCCGCTATAATAAATAAATATTTAATATTTGTTTAATGCACTAATGTTCTTCTATTAATTAAACTTACATTCAGTTAATTCATTTCAACCTTATTCTATTATTTTAACTCAATAAATATCATAAATTTATTTAAATTAAGATAATTAACTATAGTCCAACTACACAGTAGGGGGCCCCATCCCCATTACATATCTTTGAATTATTATTATTATTATTATGTTTGATTAGATTGACCCCAAGACCTTCTCATCCTATGGAAGGCCAAGAGTCACAACTTAGAGTTCCATTAGATTGACCCCAAGACCTTCCCCATCCTATGGAAGACCAAGAGTCACAACTTAGAATTTCACTTCAGATGTCCCTATCGGGAGTTGAACTTGGGTCTCCATAGTGAGAACCCAGTGTTTTAGCTAGTTAAGCTCAACCCCTTGGACAACTATAGTCCAACTATTAAATAAATCTATCAATTTATTTAATTTGCACCTTTCCTCTCATTTAAATAAATTAAACTTTTATTTAAAAACCCCCAATCAAAATCCCTATTTAAATAAATAAATATTTATTTAAAATTCTCATCCAATGCAAGTTGCACATTTAATTGAAATAAATGAATTTTATTTTAATTAAAATCCTATTTACCCTCACCCACTTGCATTCTCCTACAAAGCCCGCTTGCTCACTAACCCTTCTTCTAGATTATTCTAATCCCTTCCATTTTATCCTACCCCCCCTCCTAATCACTTGCACAATCCTAATCCCAAATTAACCCTCAACCCATCATCTCACCCATTTAGGACTCTTACAGAGTCTTAAAAGCTTCCCTTATTCAACACACTAACCCACATGGGTCTTGTCCCTTTGACCAAGGCCTAACCATGGGTAAACCTTGCACAAGAGTTTACCCATTGGATAAAGGATTTATCCAATAACCCAACCACATGAGGTTACCCTCATGTCCTCTCAAACATTTAATTCTTTCTCCCTCTTCTCAAGCCCTCTCACGGTGCCACTTGTCACCATTGCATCAGTGGAAGTTGCAAGCATGGATTCAGGATCATGCCTCTCTCATGCAATCCTAGCCCTCCATAAGCCATATCAACCTTGACCCTTCATGTTAGTCTCTTATCTCTTCATGCATTCTCTCTTGATGTGAAAACATGAAAATGCAAGAGAATGTGAAAGCCACGATGCGATAATGCAAGAGTAATTTGAGGATACAAAGAATGGATGCAAAAGATTCAAAGTTGTAAGAGATTCAAGCATGCAAGAGATAGATTAAGAATGAGAGGAGAAATGCTTTTATAGATGTCATCAGAGGGGATCCAAATATCAGGATGAATGTCAGATAAAAGATTTGGTTTGGAAGTGTAAATGCTTATCCCATATGCATTATATGAGTGCAATTCATAGAAGTGGGATAGGATAAATAGTGGATGAAATGGATAAGAGAAGGGTTAATGAATTTATTAATTTAATGAATAGTGATGGAATGTATACTATTTAATGGATTAATGAATTAATGAAGAAATGGATATATTATCAAATTGTTTTAATGAAATAATATTATCAATATTAATGGATAATAATAATATTATATAATAATGATATGGATCCCCTTAATGATTGGAAAATTAAGATTAAATAAGAGGGCAATTTTGATGAAATTTTTTATGTGTCTACAACAGTGATGTGCATTCACCATTGGATGGTGGATGATATTCTTAATGTGCATATGTTAGAGGAGTCCTTATATCTTGTTGTTGAAGAAGGTTCTCTCACACTTGTAGGTTCACTTGTAAGAGATGGTGATCTTCATGATATTTGGGGATATGGACATCTTGGAGTATTCATTGAGTCCTTGGTTGAGGTGTGGTTTATGCTTTCATTTGACATGTTATCCTTACTTGATAGGATGGTTTTACTATTATGTCATGGTTTACTCTTGATACGTGTTTAGAGTTTTGAGTGTTAGAATCAATGAACACTGAGAGGGGGGGTGGATAAGTGTTTTCTAATTCACAAACTTATCAAGTTGATTCTTAAACCACCAGATGCATGATAAAATAATCAAAGTGCAAAAACATAAAATGAATAACCACACAACCGTAGCACTGAGATTTTTACATGGAAACCCAGAAAGGGAAAAATCACGGTGGGATTGAGTACCCACAATATTATTATACTATGGCCAGTAGTAAAACAATATTACAATAGTTGGAATGCACTTGCATTCAGACACACTACCTAGAGCTCACTACTCAATTACAAAATAGGGTTGCAACCCCAAAGGAAGGGTCACTGCCTTACAAGATATTACAAAATGATTACAGTGATAAGTGAACTAAAGAATAGCATCTAACTATGCCAAAATATAGTTTCGATTATGTTCTAACTTATCCGCTATCACTAATCTGAGAAACTACTATGTTCTTCTCTGCTACATGTACTGGATCATGAAAACACAAGATGCGCACGTGAAACTGTGCCCAATCGATTCCCAACACTATCTCGCATACATACCATCATAAAAAATGACCATCCAAATAGATCTTATATATCCGCATCAACAAAAAGAATCATTTACTAAGTCGGCTTCCAAAACTTGCATAACACGCAACATAAAACGTGTTACACCAAGTCGACTCAATTTGATCACAAATCCATGTGTGGACCAAAATAAGATGATAAGATGATTCTCATAAGTCATCCCAATCACCTCAAACATGAAACTGATCACCAGAATCATCCCAAAAAATCCACAACACACATTACTCCAAAATAGCTCTGCCCTAACTGAAATACCAGATACCAGAGCTCTAAACTAGCACACGATTTAACGTCAAATATCAAGATCACAAAGTAATTTGTCTTGAACCTTAAATCAATTGCCTTGATCACCGCAACCCAAAATACATCACCGAAGTCCAGATATACACCATGATCTTATACTCTACCGATAACTATGTTCCAACTTCCAGACTTATACCTTATGAACAATAACTTTCGATAAACCAATTCTATGTACACTAGATGTGATCTACGAATTGAGTTGCCATCAATGACAACCCCTGAACCTCTGTCATGCACCAATCTCTACTGGAATCACCAGAATGGTATCTCTTGCCAACATTGACATGGTACATTTATGTGATATTATCATATGGAGCATGTTATCTCTTAGGAGGAGAAAGTTAGATCATGTCATCATGTTTATGTTCTTAATTCTGTGGTTTGAGCTTTAACATTGATCTTTATTCATTCTCTTTGTATTGAGTGTGTGATCATTTTCTTGATTAATGCATGACAATGATATGTTGCATTTGGAGTTTGGCATGGATACATGGAGATGTAGGTGATGTTGGTCTTCTCTTGTGATTACATACATGTATTGAGATGGTTGGTAGCTTCAACAAGAAGATCGAGGAGCATTCACCTAGTATGGACTTGAGAAGAGATTGTTCTTAGTGTGATTCATGATGACTTGGATAGCTTGATGAGCATTCATTCCGCACTCTTGGTCTACTCGGTGGTTTACTACTTGAGAGGTATTGATCATTATTCCTTCTAGGTGCATTATTATTTATACTTATCTTTCATAGATATTGACCTTTAGCTATGGATAGATGGTTAGTTTCAAAGGATTCAGTTTGAGAGATGTTTGACATTGCTTATCTCCTTGTGCATTAATTTTTTATTATGATGGCATTCATTGATGTTGAGTTTAAGAGGGTTTATTGGGCCAAAATCCTTAATTGGGAATGCTTACTTTGGTTTTCTCTTCTTGGTTATGAGAGGCTTAAATCCATGTTGATTACATGATATATATGTTTGTTTGGTCTAAGAGATTGAATAAGTTTTGGTGTTGTTATGGCTTTTCATTTCAGCTTGTATGGAAGAAAGTTGGCATTTAGATGTGTATGTAGAAGGACATGCTACATGTTTTGATTTGTAGTGTTTCTCTCTTTGGTCTTGGTTGTCTTCCTAGATGTTTAGTTTCACATTACATTGGATTTGAAGTTGTTTGGAGCTATGTGATCACTAGTTTGTGTTCATGTGTTGTCATGTGGGATATGACATGGAGGTTCCTTTATCTCTTTTCTTTTGTTGAGTGTGGAGAAAATGGAAGAGTTTGGAAACTTGTGGTGAGAGTTACACTTGTAGTTTATTGGTTTACATGTTGTACATATTATTGTGGATGATCATTGACACTAAATGGTTGTGATTACAATTTCTAAGTGATGCTTAGTGGACTCATTTCAAATTTAACATTACCTATGCAGTGGGAGTTTCTAGGTGTGTATGTGACATGTCTTGCACTTGGAGCTTATGGTTGCATGTTATGCGTTGTATTTATCAATGACATGAGATTCACTTGATATTATTTGTATACCCTATAGGTATGGATAGTTGGATGTGTTAGTACTTGTTATGGATGTTATTTTAGCTATGGTTATTGGTTCTTGACAACTACTGATGCATTTGATGCCTTTGGAAAGAGTGCTTGTGTTTAGGATATCATTTGAGAAAAAACTTATATTTTGTTGTGATAAATTGCATGACTTTTTCTTTGGATGGCCTCTTATCTATGTGTATTGGTAGTGGCATGGTGGAGGGTGAGAGAATTCATGTACGAGATGGTGGTTACTTTGTTTCATATTGCAAGTATCTTGATGGAGCAATTTGATTCCTTGATGGTATATGTGGCTAGAGGGATTGTTTCCTTGTTCATGTTTGAGGTTACTTTTTTTCCCTTATGCAATGTATACAACAAGTGGGAGAATGTTGAGGAAATAGATATTGTACAACTTGCATAATAATATTTATAATTGTAATATATAATTTATTATGTGAGATGCACATGGACGTGCATTTTGTAGAGACTCCTTTGGAATATACTTGGAGCCACTTGATGTTGTATTGTAATATTATATTATAATTATTTAATATTGGGGAAAGATATTTAAAAAGGGAAAACTTAGTACCCAATACTAAATGTGGGATCAATGGTTAGGTAGCCCATGGTTTTGATGTAATACCACAATGGTTTTATGGGAGCTTGACTCTATAAAAGAAACCATAAGGTAGTTTTTTAAGGTTAGCAAGTTTTCTAACTTAGCATTTGTGGAGGTTGGAAGCATGGCATGGGATGTGTGGTTACATGCTTGTTCACAAGAATTCCTTGATAGTGGCTTGTGGTTCAAAGGCTTCCATGGATATATTTTAATGTTGTATTATTGATTAATACATGGTGAATGGATTCTTTTGGAGGCTGGGTTTTTTCCCCATGAGGGATTTCCAGGGGTATATATTGTGTCACTCTTTTATGGGCATGTTCTCAATTCTTTGAATATGGATTCTAAGTGCATGTTTCCTTTGATTTCTCAATTGGTTTATGTGGAAATTATCATTTGTATGGCTGCAAGTTTCCTTTCATAATGTGCTATACTATCAAAATATAGAGTGACAAACTTAATTGCCCCATTCTCATCCATTAGTCTAAGAGCCAAAGACGCATCCAACTTTTGAACCCAAAATCTAGCTAAGAATTTATCACTACCATCAAATTGAGAAAGAGTAACCTATCCCAAGACTTGTTGTAGGTCTCTTTGTACTAATGGTCTTTGTATACGGTGAAAATGGATACAACAATATCGAAAGACTAGATGAATTCAACCACAAAACCCTAGCCTAACAACAACAAAGATCCACCATAACATATGAAGAATACCTAAGACAATACGAATGAAATGAAACCACAAAGATTATACCATCACATGTCCAATAGGGTTTGGATCTCCATTCTTCCTATCTCCATTGATCTTGTTTGATATATTTGCTCTCAGATTTTGTGTGTGCACAAGAGCTCAACAATGAATGGAAATGTGGTTGCAAGTAGGATCACATTTGAAAGATCGAATGCTAAGATGCTTGATTAGAATGTATATGTCCAAGGGTTGATAATGAAGGAAGCGTCTCCTTATATAGAAGACACTATAAGAAATGGAGGGATAAGATTGAGAGATGTAAGAGATAAATGGTCGGCTATGATTAGAGGGTAGGTAGAGAAAATAATAAAATATTGAGAGGGTAGGTAGTGTAGGAATTAAGAGATGAATGACATGTGTCATAGGTAGAAAAGGCTAATGAATTAATTAAATAAATAAAGATTTATTTAATTAATAGAAGAAGTGGGATCAATTAAATAAATAACAGTATTTATTTAACTTTAAGAGAAAAGGATAATTTAAATAAATAAATGTATTTATTTAAATGAGAAATAAGGCTAGAAGAGGATAAATGAATTAATTAAATAAATAAAGATTTATTCAATTAATAGAAGAATTAAGATAAAATAATTAAATAAATAAAGATATTTATTTAATTATACTAGACAATTTTAGGTGTCTACAGTCCTCTATGATTAATATTCCTCCTCCCTTATTTTTTCGATCCATAAACTCTTTAAATGTTAAATATTGTTTGATCACCTCAGGAAGGGTGTCATAATGTACAAAAGCATGCATCAACTCATCGACCAATTGAAGTGGTGTCTCATGAGCAACTTGAACCTTATTTTTATGTATGAAAGTGGGTTGTAGGGACCTAGGCACTACACTTGACCATGTTGCTATAGTTTGCCTCTTATTATTACCCTACTAATTAGTAGAACTAATTTCATCACTATGTGTTTGATTGCCTTATGAATTATTTTTTGTAATTTCAAATATCCTCATATGATTTAATACACATTTGGGGCTCACACTATTGTTTCTCCTTCACTGACCTTGATTATGATTGATTCTGCTCAAACAATGCCTAAATTTGAGTTCTCAACACCCAATCTCTACTTTTTGACTCAATTTCTAGCACAAGTGGATTGGACTAGGGCACCTAGCACCACAGTCCATCTAAAAGGGGCCCAAATTTAAACCTTCTAATGGTACATTATGTTTGACAATTGTGTTTCATGGTAACTGCTCTAGTTCGGTTTATATAAGTTGTTCTTTTGCTTGCAGTGTATTCTTGGGTGTCTTTGCATATTTTGAAGATTGTGTTGCATTGATTTTGGGTCCTTCCTTGGCATGTGAGGATCCACATTGGGCTTGTTCATCTAGAATATATGTTTTGGGTCGACTAATGATGTGTTGCTTGGTTTATCTACACGTTACCTTGTTGTCGAGCTTGGAGGTTGTGTGATAACATGTAAATTATTTTAAAACTGCTTAGAAAGAAGTGATATGATGATTTTAGCTCCTCTCTATCTCTTGGATTGGATGGCCTTCACCATATTTATGTCTTGGTGGCCGACATGATAAGACCTATGTTTTTCTTCTTTTCTGGTTGATCTATTTGATATTTGCAATGAAGAAGGTATATATAGAAGATAAAATCAATGTTGATGGTGTGGATGAGTGTGTGAATCAATGTGAAGACTCTGCTTACTTGATTATATCATTTTTAGAGTCAATGATGTGATGTTAAGACATAAGAAGAGAGTGTTGAATATTGTCAAGTTGGTTGCTTGAGACAATGATTTAAGGACAACTTCATGCTTGAAGATTGTTGGAGACACTGTTGCGGAAGGCCTGCTCATTTTGATTCATATGTTCATGTACCTTGCTTGGAGATAGTCAGTATTCTTTGAAAGCTTTGTATTTTTCCCTGAGGAAGTGTGTCTCAGCCTGCAAGTCCCTTGTATCTTTCCCTAGGATAGTGCACCTCAGCCTACAAGTCCTTCAAGGAGCAGTTCTCTTTCTTGGTAGTGAGCCTAAAACGGTATTGTAATCTTAATCATATAGTGTGAGTTGAATTTCGCCATGGTTTTTCTACTTTGGTTTTTTCACGTAAATCTAGTGTTCTCCTATGCAAGGTGATTCATTGTTTTATCTTCCATTGTTATTGATAAGATTGAGACTAAGTTGATAGTGAATAAAGTTTAAGTATTTGTTCAAGATTAATTCACCCCCCTCTTAGTCTTAGGGTGTGCTTAACAGGGAGGACACTTGTCCAAGGTAAAGATAACAAAGTACAAGAGAATAAGCAAGTTGATAAATAACAAGAAGTGTGTCAAGAAAGACATACATATATGTACATGCATTTTTGAATTCATAGAGAGAGAGTCAACAAAAGCAATGAGGAGAGGGAAAGACATGATCTTTTATTTTGCTAGATATAATCTCATGGCACCAAAATGGATGTGTCCAACATTTTTATTCTATCAAATAAAACTATATAGCTTATTTTTATCTCTCCTACACATAGAAGAAAATGATAGGATGGTAAGGCCAAGAAGATGACATACAATCTAGTTGATGTCAGTAGAGGAGAGAAACAACATAGGGCATATCAAGATCATTGGCAAAAGCTTACATCCCTATATCCTAGACCTCCATATAAATGTGTGAACATTAAACTAGAGCTTCTAGTTTGACAATCAAAGGGTTGTTTTATAGTAAAATCATGAAATTGATCTCACAACAATGATGAGATGACACCAAAGACCTAATATTTTCATTTAAAAAAACACAAAGAATGGTGTTAGGTTTTAATCCCAACCAAGAATCATTCCAATTAAGCAGTAACAAGATGAACTAATGTGTAAATTATTTGGTTACTTTTTTTTCCACTTGTTTTTCTTATTAATATAGTTTTTAGTTCCAATTTTTTTTTTCTATGAACAATAATTTCACTTGTTTTCCCTTATTACTATACTTTTTAGTTTGAGGAATTTTTCCCAATGTAAATATATATAGTTTTCTTTTATATTTTTTATGGAAGACTAATTTTCTAAAGAGTTTATGGAACTTGTATCCTTCAAGTTTCTACTAAATATAAATGAGTTATTTAAGAATTTGTTGCATCATCATTTAGGTTTATATAATTAAAGATACACTCGTCTGAAAGGATTTATATGAAAAATTTGAGATACTCAATTGAGAAAAATATGGTGAGTTGCACATATATTTGAGTGAGAATGGAAATTCAATCTATATTGTATGTTTCCTAGATGCACAAATTCTAATGCAAAATATCATGAGCTTGAATAAATGTCTAGTATTAGGTGTTCTTGTGGAGCTAAACACTCTCTAAGAAGGATATTGCCCCTTAAAAGACAAAACATAGTTTGAAGAAATCCAAGGAGAGATTGATCTTGAGATGATGAAGAATTTTACCCCTAAGAGGATTTTATCTTTGTTGTGAAATCTCATAGCCAAGTTTTTAAAAATTTCTTGTGTTGTTTTGGCTAGTCTATTCACCTTTTTGTTGACTTGTACAACTAGTGTAGATGTCAAGGACCAACATCAATTGAAGCCCTGAAATCACAGCAGTGTGATCTCTTTGTGGAGATGCTTTGGAGGTCCTTAACTATAATGTTTATTTTTGAGTTTTAATTGGTTAGCATGGGTTTGGAGTTTTTTAGTCATTAGAATAATTTTTTTTTTTTAAATCAATATTCATTCATTAGTAAAAGAAGGAATTCTTAGAATTTCTAATCCAAGAATAGAAGAATTGCAAAACTAGAAAAAAGGAGTAGAGGAATTGTAGGAGATTTGCAAGTAGGGGAATAAAGGAATGACAATTCTAGGAGTGAAGGATAGGAAAGGTAATATTCACTATGAAAAGAGAAGATTTGAATTATATAGTATAAGAGGTCCATGAATGACAATGATATTTAGGTTAGCATTGGATTTCTTATAAAAAATTTATTTAAATATTTAAGCACAATATTTTCCACCTTCATTAGAAGCATAGTATACATATTGTTCAAAATCATAGAAAAAAGCCAGATACTCAATAAGTGCAATTGCTTAAGGAATGAAATCTAATATTAATATTTATACTTACATAAGTAAGGTTTGCTACTAAACTTCTTCCACAAAAAAGTATTTTGTAGTGTTGTAACTGTACAATATTTTGTTATATACAAATAATTGTAAATAAAATCATAGGACTAGTCCTTTCGTTTAACAAACAATGATAAAATTGTTTAAGAATGAAATAAAACACAATGAAAAATGATTTGGTTGCATCTAAAGTCTTCTAAAAAAATACTCACTTAAACCATGGTAATTCAACACTATTTATAGGGACTAAGACAAATATAACTTTTGTGTTAACTATATTCCTTTGTCTTGGAGCTACCCAACACACCCTTATTGGCCACCATGAGGTTCAAATTGACATTTATGGAAATTTCACTCCTTTTTCCCACCTCCTCTTTTTACCGCTTCATTTCAATGGACAAGCTAAACATATAAAGTGCACTTAGATTCCCTATTTTAGTAAATGATCATTCGAGATGTTTAGTGTGGATTTCACATATTAATGATGAAAAAAGAATGATCCGCCATGTACATATTCTAAAAAAGAAAAATCATTGAAACCATGATAAGTGACTTACCTCAAGATTTTGCATAAATTGTGTTGTGTTGTTAGTGATGTTGATGAGAAAAAATGGTTGCAAGGACAAAAATGAGACAAACCAAAACTAATCTCCCTATAACCATTGCTTCAATCCATTCACAATAAATAAAATGTGGATTTGAAAATATCAGGGTTTTTGTACTTGAGACAAGATTTCACACATTAGATGACTAAAATCCAATTTAATTTGAAGGTTTGATGGTCCACAATATTTATAAATGAAAATATCAATTATAAGCCAAAATTTGTTTTCAAGCACGAGACCAGTAATGTTTCAATCACCCTAAAAACTTATAAACATGAGAAAGACTTAATTATGAAAAAAAATACCCACAATATATAGTCTATTGACTAAAAATATTATTTAATTGTTTAATATTAATTAATTTACTATATTTACTTATCAAATTTAACCAAAACAAATCCATTTACTTTTATTTAAGATTTTAATTAGTTTAATTTGCCTAAGAAAAATAATAAACACATCATTCAAAACAAAATAACACATTTAAATATTCATTCAAATCAACATCCATGGACCATTTTGATTTGGTCTCACATGTCTCAAATTGAACCCTAATTTGGTGATGGATATTGGGGAGGCTCTTCCTTCTTCGTTTAATTTTCTTCTTGAACAATTAGTTATTTTAAACAAGAGTTGCAGAGTAGCAAAGTTCCTGCCAAAGCGTGGATGAATGGGTTTGTTTTTGTTTGTTTTGATTAAAGTTTTTGTCAAGCTTTTAATTCAACTTCTCTTGGTTTACTCCTGGATATGGAATTGATGGATAGTAGCTTGAGATCATCCGTGATCTTAGAAAAATAGGAAATGTTGTTCTTACGTGATGAACTAGTTGTATATCTACATACCATAAAAAACATAAAAACTCTCTATTGAGGCAATTGTGTAAAGAAAAATGTAAATGTTGCACTTTGTCCTAGCTATTCCATTCCCTTGCATCTTGAGGACTCATACTATTTGAAATATTGTGCTTACATGATGAACTCATTAAGGGAATTGTGTAAAGAAAAATGTAAAGGTTGCACTGTTATCCTAGCTATATCATTCCCTTGTATCTTGAGGACTCATACTATTTGAAATTTTGTGCTTACATGATGAACTCATTAATGGAACAGTTGTATATCTACATACCATAAAAACTCTCTATTAAAGGAATTGTGTAAAGAAAAATGTTTCTGCATAACTAATAGACATGCTTGAATATTCTCAGTAGTCAATGTTGTATTAAAATCTGAAATGATGGTAAGATAACTCTCTCTGAGTTATTCCTTTCCTTGCCAATGAAGTTTAATGTATATTGGAACTCTACTAATACTAGTTATAGAGGTTAAATGGCTAATGAAAGGTCATTATAATCCAGTTAGGTACAACGCAGGGCCAAGATAATACTGAACCTTCTAGATCTCCTCAACAAAAGCATAATAATGAGTAATACCTTTTAAGTGTTAGTTCATCCATGAGATTAATGACATAAGGCTTTCGTAAAAACTTATCTTTGAATGATTTAACAGTCACATGAAATGTGGCTGGATACAATAAAATTTGATGATTTTTTGGAAGGAAAGTAATTAGATGCTCTAGCAATGGTTGAAACTCTCGAGAAAGAAGTTTATCTGCCCAGAAAATGAGCACTACCATCAACATCTAATGTGAAAGAACAATAGCCAGTCACCAACCACATTGCTTTGACATAAATTACAAAATAAACAATGAGCAAATATGCAAAACATTCAAAAACATGAACATAATAGTAAATATTTGTTTCGGATGCATCAAGATTCCCAAATAAAAGTGGTCCATATTTATGGCATTAAGGTATAGATACAAAATTATTATTACAATAGAAATTAAAGTGCATATCAAGTTCTCTTAAAACATATAAAACTCGCGAGATTTGGTATTATAATTTATTTTGATTAACTTTTGTTAACATAACAAGTCCTAACAGATGTGATCACACATTTCTTTCAGGTTTTGAACTCTTGGATAATAAATATTTTATGATAAACCAAAAGGATGTTTTTCAAAATCCATAATCTGGAAACTCAAACAAACAAAAGGCATAACTGAGACCAAGTTCAAAGCCGTAGTGTCAGGCTTCACATTTTCTTAAACTAGCAGCTCCAAACAAAAAGGTGTCGATTGAAAACCCCTATGCTAACAATCAACATTGCACATATAATGGTATTCAATCAACATTGCATATATAATGATGATCAAGTATTCCATTGATCTAATAAAATGTTGTACCTGATTCAATCAGGTTATTGTCTAACCAAAAATTCCCATTACCTCATCAATTACAACCATAGTACAATTTTTCAAGTTGCAAACACCCTTTCTCACAAGATCCAAAACCCTGCCTAGTGTTGCAACTAGTAGTTCCTCTTGTATTAACCATTATTTGAATTTTCAAATGCTTGGCAAGATCTTTGCATAGTTCCTTGTGTACTAACCAAAAGGAGAGTTACACAAAAAGTTCATACAACTAAGTGACAGGAGAAAGGCAAAAGAAAAGCAATGCAATTGGATAATTATCTACATCCGCAATCGAACACTAAAACCAACTTTTCCAGTCCTCTATGTTTCCATGATTTAAACATAAAATCATAGGAAGCCAATATGAATCCAACCTATAAATGCCCTCGACAAAATTTTTGCCGTAACAATACATTACAGGTCTGCAATATAAGAAAATAATTGTTATCGTTCATCATTTAGTTAAAAACATTTATAATTACCGAACAACTGCTTAAATGTGGTCATTTCAAAGAAGAAAGAGCACATAATTTTTTTTTTCACAATATTAAAATCATACGCTATGCTTCATTCCAAAAATTCTCCTGTTTGTAACCTAGATTTCTAAAAACAACAGGAAAAAGCACCAGTATTATTATTTAGAGTTGTAGTACGACACAGTAATTGAGAGGTGAAAGAAAGAAGTTAAATGAGTAATCTTTCAACAAAGACAACAAATTTAGTAGCATCAAGTTGCACCAGAGAGCTTATGTGCCACAAAACACGTAGCTTCAAAACAAAAAACGACAACCTTCACTGATAAAAAGCTAATAAATTTCATCAATGACCTCAATAAGACAAGATCAAAGATGTAAAATTACAGTCATAAAGGATGTATAAAACTAATCATGCAAATTTTTAATTAGATTTAATGATGTCCACTAATAACAAATAATAATTAAAACTGATAAGAGAAAGTATCATAGAAGAAATGACTAACAATGGAATTTAACTGTCAAGAATGAATTGTACTACTAAAAAAATTCAGATCCTTTTCTTGCTAGAACTCAAATGAAACAACAAAAGTAAAATAGAAATGGGCTTACCTCAAGATTCTCTAGAAATTGTATCTACAATGCTAATAAGGAAAAATGGCTAGAGTTCGCAAGAAGCAAAATGATCCTCTCCAAAGGTAGGGTTCATTTTGTCTATAATTCTTGGGTGTATTCTGCAACCAACCTATAGTGACTTCCAAATTGGTTGCTCGAGACTGAAGAACAAAGGCAAAGTAGCAGCCAAGGAGAATAACACAAAGCAACTACAAAATAATACACAATTTACTTAATTACAAGAATTTACTTAATTGTGTTTTAAGTTATATAGCAAATCTCAATAAGGAAACTTGTTGATGTTTCTTTCCCTTTACATTTGAGAGTTTAACATTAAGATGATTGCATGCCTCATACTTGTACTTTGCACCTCCCACTAAGTCTTATTCCATTGAGATACACAAGGGAAGCCATTGAACAAGCTCTCAATATAGTCATTTGTAAGTATTAAAGAAGGAAAAGAGAATTACAGTTACAAATAAAACATAGCTTCTTCCACTTATCCAATGGTGAGCAATTACAACAATTCACTTATTCAGTGGGGTGAGTATCAGTAATAAACCAAAAGTTATATCTCACTAGCAGTATGACCATCCAAAGTATTGCAATATTGGTCCATATGCAATATTATCACAAATTAAACGTTGATAAAGGTGCTGATAGAAAATAAACTATTGCAACACACCAAATAGAACCCCAAAATCATTAACAAACCCTCCCAACTTGAAACAACAGCAATATACATTAATGATGTTGAGTGCTATTGTTGATACAGGTCTGAAAAGCACTACAAACATGTTGGAC
Source organism: Cryptomeria japonica (assembly GCF_030272615.1). Taxonomy (NCBI): domain Eukaryota; kingdom Viridiplantae; phylum Streptophyta; class Pinopsida; order Cupressales; family Cupressaceae; genus Cryptomeria; species Cryptomeria japonica. The sequence goes on along the minus strand of NC_081414.1, from coordinate 88,051,889 downwards.
AAGTTCAAATAGCATGTAAAATGCTCATAAATCGCAGCAAACTCACTCCCAACACACCACCAAATATTTAGTAAACTGAAAGACACCTTAAGATACATCCAAGCTTCAAATCAACATACTGGAAGGAAAGATATTTTAGTTTGATGTAACAGGGCAGGCATAACAAGTCTGAAACTAAACATTACTATTGTTGATGTTGTGGGATCAACAAGCACAAAATCAATGTATCTCATAATATGTTCTCTTTTCCACACAAAAATTACATGGATTCTTCAAATAAAATCAAAGCGACTCTAACCTAGGATGAATGCGCCCCAAAACATAGGGGCTTCAGTTGGTTCTTTCACATACATTCCTCTTTTGATGTGGTATGGCAAGATATGGCATATTCTGCATCTCACTATAAAAAAGACAAGATCTTTTTCTCCACGAGGGTAAACAAAGAGATCATTATCATAGATTTTAAAAAAAAAATTGAGTAGTAGAAGAGAAGGTTAAAGCATTTTTAAGTACAATGTACATGATTCAGAAGAAATATGCTTTTCTTTGTAGAGCTATCTCCCATGAGACTCATCAAGCTCTGCTAAAATTGAGGAATGAAGAGTTGATAAGCCTGAGAGGTGAGGGAACAGGGGAGAGAGAAGAGTAATGCTCATGGAATGTCATGATTGCAGGATATGCACAAAAATATTTCAAGCAAATGTAATTGGCATGTGTAAGGAAAATTTTCACAGCTTTGCCCAACATTTTGCCTCCTTCTACCACAATGGGAGCTCTAGAACAGGATATGCAGGATATGTACATTATCAAAGCGGTGGAAAAATTAATTTATAAGTAGAATAAAAACATCGTTCATTACCTTTTTTTGTATTCTGTAGTAGATCATTGTGAGAGACCTCGCAGGATGTGCTTCTGCCCAGAACTAGTCTCTCTAAAATTGTCGCTTCAATCTTTTCATCATGCTCCAGTAGTTCCACCTAAGGAAACTTCATTATCTGTCAAGTAATTTCCCCATTTAAGATTCGGGGCACATATAATTCATCCATCGAAGCCTGAAATTCTTCTTTCCTTTATACCTAACCCTGTTCCAAAGCTCCCATTTTGGCACAAATGGATTACAACAGGCAAACATACAAATAGAAATAATTGTAAAGGGTGGATCACGAATAACACAAAGATATATCCATTTGATCAACAAAGCAAATAGAACTAGACCAACTTTCTATCTCAAATTCGCAAACATAATTAAAGCTTACACATTGAAAACCCTAAACTACAACAATGAAATGCATGCCCACAAGCTCAAAGTCTACACATACAAATGCACAATTTTGATAGGAAATTTGGACGCACAAATACTAATCTTGAAAATTAAAACAATTGCAGTTAAAAATGGCTAATGAAATTTAATCATATTCATAAAAATGGAAAGGAAAGAAGTTTCAACAATCAAAATACAGAGTGAAGAGAGAGAAAAGAGTACCATAATTGCTAAGCAGGTGACGAAAACAAAGTTATAAGAAGATAAGCTTGATGAGCCTTTCTGGACCCTAATTCCTTGGCATCAAAAATATTATAATTATTATTGCTTTGTTGTCTACACACTCTAAGACGACTAAATGAAATATGTCTCCTGATTCTTGGTTTTAGAAAGCTTGTTAGCTCATTTGCACAGAGATCTCTTCTTCCACTTGCCATAGCATGAAATCTTATGATCTTCTTCATCAAAAACCTGAAAAGGCACAAACTAAACAAGTATGCAAGATTCTGAGGCAAAATCAAGGCAAGATGTCGAAGTAGAGTGAAGGCATGTGGATTAGAACAAATTCCATCTGGTCCTTGAAACCCCCATAGCTCTGCAATGCAGAGACAGACATATAGGTTTTTGTGCGTTCTCTCACGTTGATATTTGAGAATACATCTGCAAATAATCTGACACACCAATTAGAGGTCGGCAACCCTTACTAACATCCTGCAACCTTTTCCTGACACGTTGCAACCGTAAACCTAACCAATAGTAATAGGCTAAATACAATTCAAATTGATATATGTCTTAAAAAATAAGCAACTTCACTTAGGAAGAAGCTCATATATATCAAATCTGGAGAAAAACTAAAATTTGATTGGCTCATAGCATTCAAATTAATAACTGTTTAAGAATTAAATTCTCAATAGTTCCATGGGAGGCAGGAACTAAAAAGAAACCTCCACCTACAAACATCACTTTCTAATGAATTCAAAGAATTTCATAGTTTGTGTAAACAATTCAAATGAAAAACAAGTCACCCCTTCAGTCAACCAACTTTTGTGACATTTGTAATAATGAACATTATCCCATTTGATTATTGTGAACATGTCTTCATGTATCCATTTTGGTGTATGAAGAGATATAATCATATTGGTAATTTAGGTCAATATGGAGAAATTCATAAGAAATATGTTGGACTTGGATCATTGAAAATAACTAGATTTATATTTTAAAAATATATGTAAAAATAAATGTTCTTCTAAAATACTAAATACCAAGAATACATACAGTAATAAAATAACACCTCCACAAAAGCTGAAACATGATATATTTCATGCATTTACCTATCATTTGCATCTCCAATTGTTTCAAAAATGATTTTTTGTTTGGGACATTTTGATATCATTGTAGATACCTCTCGACATAATGAAATATTACTTAGATTTTATAAAAACTCGAACATCGTTCAAGAATAAATTGTGCCCGATCAATGAAAGTGCCTTTGTGACAAGAAACAAATAAACACAACTACAATAATACAACTCCAAAGTCTACAGAGTCAATAATTAGCTGATAGGCTATTTTAATGTGGGCATAGCCCACTGGGATGGCCAAATTGTTGACTCTAAGATTGGCCGGATTTACAGAAACACTGATCAATTTATTGCTAGAATTTCCCCCAGGAAATCCATGGTAGAGGCACCATGATATGAATATATGCTAGCACTTGTGGGCAATCTGTTTGTCATCTCTTCCCACTGGGGTAAGCTACTCTTTCAAATCCATAATGCATATTTTTCCAAAGAGTTTAAAAAATTATGTCTCTTGTCCAATGTGAATATATTTTTTTTTGGCTTTAAGTGTGTTTACAAAACAACTAATATTAGGTTTTTCTTTAACAAGTTAAGTAAACTATCTCTTCTCTCAAACCTAAAGGCCATTGGATTTTGATATTATGCATAACTAATACGAGTTTTGGATTTTTTCACTCAGTTGATTTTAGTAAACACAAGTTATATATTCTTGTAGTAGGAACCATATAAATCCACAGTGGTTTTTTGGGCCAGTTTTGATTTGTTTTCTATGAATTTGGTAAATTGAGTCTTCAGTCAAATGTGAAGATGTGCAATTGATATGAGTCATAGGTTTTTTTTCAACAGAGTAAATGGATGCATATTCCCAATTTATTGTGTGGTTTGAGGATGTGGTTTGAGGAAACATCTATGTTTTACTTATGTGTCTAGAAATAGTAGAAATATTGTGTCGTGGACATCCAATCTCCATGTTTAAACTTTTCAAAAAAATAAAATGGTATTATTAATTAGATCAATAATTGCTTCATAGGCTTTTCTTTTGTGCAGTATCGTTGGCAGAGGTTTAGTTTATCTAGAGTAATAGAATACATGCAAAACATAGGGGAAATACATAAGCTGTTAGGCATATTAATTAGATAAGATGCTTAGATTCTAAAGAAATAAGTTTGGCGTAACCAAACATAAAATCTTTTTCAAATTCTAATCAGAAAGCTATCATAATTTTTTGGATTTGAATAGAGGATTTCAAGGTTCAAAATTATGATTTTGTTTCATGGTAAAGCTTGGGTTGGGGTGACCATACGCAGCACTCCTTGGCAAATATGGAGAATCGTGAGTCTTCTCTAGGCAACCCATTTCTTAGAGGTCTTCTGGGCACTGCAATCTCCTCTGAACTCTGAAATTTGAGAATCCTCAGGCGCCAAGGCTATGGAATAAATATGATAATTGTAGATTTAAATTTTGCATACAAATATTTGGTATTGTAATAAATAAATTAGATAAATCCTAATTAAAATCTAAACTCTAATAGTAGAAACAATTATCTTGCCACCCAATGGCTATCACACAAGGCCATCCTTATCATATAACTTACAGAGAAATACATTTGACAGATTTGACCTACCCCATATTTGCTGCTAATATTAGGAACAGAAAGAAGTATCAAAGATCAGAAGGTTCCTCCATACCATTCAATGCAAGATTTTAAATTCTATGTAAAGCATCGTCGCCATAAGATATTGATCAAACTACATTAAATACCCTTACAACTACTGATATGAAAGTTTCTGTTAATCCCAAACATAGAAAGATGATACATTCAGCTGCCTTTAAAACTGAGGTTACACATCTTTGGACAATCTTAAGTAATTATGACAGTTGTCACAAATTGGGAATGTAATGGCATTGGATATGCATATGGAAATGTCCAGGAAAGACACGTTGTAAAGCTATCAACCATTGTTGAGTTTTCTGTAGTTCAGAAAGTGTGTTTATGGAAGTTGCTTAAGTGCAGGTCGTGTTGGATGTTTAGCAAGAGGATATTTTTTATTTTGTAAATAGAATGTTTCTTAGAGTTGTGAGGTTATTACCAAGAACGGTTTTATGTGTGGATAGTTTGAGTTATGTAAGGTGAGTTTCCTTTCTCTCACTTCATGTAAGGAAAGTTCCAGTTTGCATCATGCAAGGAATATTTCTCTTAGGTTGTGTCATGTGAGGAAAGTTTCTATTCTCTTGCATAATTGATATTTCATCAAGAAGATTATATATGTAAGATCATTGTAGCAACTAGGACGAGATTCTTGAAGGAAATTTTTCTCTTGAAGCTAAATAGAAGATTGAACATTTACAGGTTTTTCCCCACATTGGGGTTTCCTGGTTATATCAGTGTTATCTGTGTTCATGTGTTTGGTTTCATGTGAATTTTCTTCCGCTATTCATTATTGTTAATTAGCTCAATGTATTAATTGTTACAAATCAGATAGTTTCTTTTCTGTGATATTTGTTGAACAATTGATTTGTTATTGGGTTGTAGAAATTAACATGGTATCAGAGCTGGAACCTATGATTACGAAGCCAAGTTTTATATCACAGATTTCTTTAGTATTCATTTTTCAATTCCTTCAAGATATCTCCAAGGCGCAGTTGATTTAGCAGGATGGAGTGAAGCTCGAGGGGTTTGTCAATGTAGATTGGGCAGACAATACAGCTGACAAGAAAAGCACTTTAGGGTGTTGTTTCAGTTTGGGATCAAGAGTTGTCTCTTGGTACAACAGGAAACAGATGTCAATTGCACTGATTTCTACAGAGGCTGAGAATATGCCAGCCAATATGGCTACATGTGATGATATCTGGCTTCGGAAACTTCTAGTTGGGCTCTTTGATCAAGAGCTAAATCCTTTAGTCAAGTTACAATACATTCCTACGAATGGACATATAGTAGACATCCTAATGAAGGCTTTGATGAAGAGTAAGTTTGTATCCTTCAGGGATAAGCTAAACACCTTCCTCACTCAAGAAACAAGAAACCCCCAAAATGGTGATTTTGGTACTTTATACTTAGTGCGTATACAATGGGCCACTTGCAAAGCAAGGCAAAGTGGACTTCTGATTTCATTTTACAAATTCTCAAAATGAGATCTACGAGACTTCAACAAATACTGCTAGTGATCTAAAGTGAGATCCAAGCAAAATGCAAATACCAAATATGCCAAAAATGGCTAAATACTAAAAGTACAATTTCTACTTAAAATCACTACAAACTAATGGCAGATTATGAAAGTAGACAAAAAATTGTGCAATCTCAAAAAAAACGGCACCTGAAAAGGAGTCCATATGAGCCCAAATGAAGCCTCCAAAGTTATAAAAAATGGGATTTCATGATTTTCGAAAAACCTGTACTTGAAAAAAAGAAAACTCCTGCACCACTATACAGATCACGAAATTATACCCCCAAAAAAAAAAACTTGCTCGAAAAAAGGAGTCCGGATGAGTAAGATATCACTATTTGAAAATTGCCTGCAAAATTATAATTTCTGGAAAATTTCTGTCGCAGCTTCAAACTTCAAATGCCTCTAGATTTGGCCTTCAAAGTCCGATTTGGATGAAACAAAGGAAAAACTGACTTTCTTGGACCTCCTCGATCCAATGGTGACCTCATATTTGACCTAACAAGCTCCAATAAAAATCTGCAATAGAAAGCTCCAAAATGCAAACCCCAAATTTCTCTCAATTGGCAAACCAATGGTACTCTAATGGCTCTGATACCATGTGAGATTTTGCCAAGATCAAGAGGCAATGGAAATCACAAATAAGAGAGACAAAATAGATGATAGGAATAAACTATATTCTATCAAGATGAAAATACTTATCAACTGGATCATCAATCGTTACATACAATGAACATGATCCTGCTTATATAGGCAAGACTATATGGATATGTGAGCACACAAACATGACATGTGGCTCAATAAGAAACAAGGGTAGGTAGGAAATAGGTGTGGGTAGGTAGGAGAAACAATATAATATTCCACATGAGGTAGATCACCCACTGAATGTGGAATGTAACAACAAGATAAGTCCATAAAAGGTGGAAATTCTCCTACACACACTATCCCAATGTGGCACAAATACCCAAGTGTCTCATACCCAAACTACTATGAAATGCATTTCCTAAGTAAACTTAAGTAAAGTGTAATAATATCCATGATGAATAATTATTTACACCAACAAGAGGGAATGTTGAGTTTTATGTAGTTCGGAACCTATGTGTTTGTGGAAGTTGCTTAAGTGCAGCTCGTGTTGGATGTTCAGCAAGAGGATACTTTCTATTTTGTAAATAGAATGTTTCTTAGAGTTGTGAGGCTATTACCAAGAACTTTTTTATGTGTGAATAGTTTGAGTTATGTAAGGTGAGTTTCCTTTCTCTCACTTCATGTAAGGAAAGTTCCAGTTTGCATCATTCAAGGAATGTTTCTCTTAAGTCGTGTCATGTGAGGAAAGTTTATATTCTCTTGCATAATTGGCATTTCATCAAGAAGATTATATATGTAAGATTGTTGTAGCAACTAGGATGAGATTCTTGAAGGAAAGTTTTCTCTTGAAGCTAAATAGAAGATTCAACATTTGCAGGTTTTTCCCCACATTAGGGTTTCCTGGTTATATCAGTTTTATCTATGTTCATGTGTTTGGTTTTGTGTGAATTTGCTTCCACTATTCATTGTTGTTAATTAACTCAGTGTATTAATTGTTACAAATCAGATAGTTTCTTTTATGTGATGTTTGTTGAACAATTGATCTGTTATTGGGTTGTAGATATTAACAACCACCACCACGGTACACTTTAATTATTGAATTGATATTTTAATTATACTAATAAAATAATTCAATTTCATTAAATTCATTAATGATTCATCTATACCTCCATAAATTTAATTATATTCAAATTTTAGATAAATATAATTTAATCTATAAAAATAATATAATAAATATTAATAATATAATTTAATGAATAACATAAATGTTTTTGATTAAAAAAGCAACGTGAACCAGGGCGCTGACCCTTAACATAGCCAGAGACTATCAAAACAACAACAAAAGAAAGGGTGCAGACCCTTAGAAAGGAACAGAGAAAGAAAAACAACCCAAACCCACTCAAAGAAGAGGAGGGGAGCGGGGGAGCAGGGAGGACTTCCTCTTCCGCCTACGACAAACCACATTCCAGGCGATACAATTTTTAGGACCAGCAAGAGATAGGTCCAGCGGGGAGGACCCTGTAAGGTTACAAATAGAAGTGCCAACAGAGTGTTGTTGTAGAGTAGCAGAAGGTTGTTGCAGAGGGGTAGCAGTAGCAGAATCAACAACATCAGTAGGAGAGGAATGGGGCAGCGAAGCTGGAGTGAGAGGAGTTGAAACCACAGGGGCAGAAGAGGAGTCCACCAGAGGGGCCAAAACATCGACAACAACATCAACAACAATAAGAGGCACTTCATCCTCCTAAGAGGAGCCATCTGAAACAGCTTGGATGGTCAGGTGATCAGCAGTAGCATCCTTCCACCAAGTAGTAGCACCTTTGTGGCGCAAAATAGAGCAGTCCAAAGCAAGATGACCCGTAGAGAAGCATTATGTTAACGAAAGGGGAGGCCCTCAAAATTCAACAGTTGTGTCCAAGGCCTATCCCCCACCATGAGAACAACATCCCTGGGAGAGGCAAGGAGATGTCAATGTCCACAAGGATGCGGGCAAAGGTAGTGTGGTCCATTGAGGACATAGCATCATCGACCTTCAAGAATCGGCCAAAAGTGTTATTGATAGCCTCATAGCAAGAGTGCTCCCAAAAATGAAGAGGAAGATTTGGGAAGCGAACCCAAACTAGACGCACATTAAGTGGTTTAGTGAGCGAATTCAAAGAGGGTGACCAGGGCTTAACAGAGAGGCAATGCACTCCCCAAGCCCACAAGGTGTCCAAAACCAAATAACATAAATGTTGAGTATCAACATGATATTTTAATTATACTAATAAAATTATTCAATTTCATTAAATTCACTAATGATTCATCTATACCTCCATCAATTTAATTATATTCAAATTTTAGATAAATATAATTTAATCTATAAAAATAATATAATAAATATTAATAATATAATTTAATGAATAACATAAATGTTGAGTATCAACATATGTAAATTATATTATAACTATAATATTTTTTTTTTCCAAGTATTAGTTAATTTTTATTCATTTTGAAAACAATCCATTTACAATGAAAGAAATGAAAGCAATCACACGTTTTTTTATAATTAGCACATTAACATATATTGTTATCGGTGAAACCATTGCACCTCATAAAGCCTATTAGTGATAATTTGATAAAGCCCACTCGCCTGGCAGTAAAAGAAGAGATGCAATGTAGATATTTTTCATACCTCTTAATGTGTCTTCCTTCAACTATCGCTCTCTCTTTCTTGGATATTGTGTTAGTTGTGGTTATATAATGAAAAGGTTGGACAAATCATTAATTAATAATTTAAGAGTTCAAATGTATGATGTTGATAATAGCTAGTAGTCAACAAAATTATGTGGGTTTATTACTTCTTTCATTTGAATGGTTTTCTTTTATTCATTTTGAAAACAATCCATTTACAATGAAAGCAATCACACACTTTTTATTATAATAAGCACATTAACATATATTGCTATCGGTGAAACCATTGCACCTCCTTTTGGTGCAAGCGCTAGTAGAAGTCTTTGATGAAGACATACGTCGCAATGGAAGAATGTCACCAGTATGCTCGGACCAGTGATATCGATGATCAAACTGGTAAATAAAGGGTCAGATCAGAATAGGGTTTGGGTGAAATAAAAATTTAATGAAATTTTAAATGCCACAAACAATATCGTACTAAGTGTAGAGGATATCAGCCTCTAAAAAAATTAAATGTTGTTTCAGCTAATCATGCCCTCAAATAGTAATCCATCAAACAATAGAGATCTTTGCTCTGCTTGAAACAATAACACAATTAGAAGGTCAAACAATTGGGACTCAACAAGGCTGGTGAATGGTCTTAGATTGGAAAGAAGAGCATATTGAAAGGTTATAATACCATGTTGGAGCAAGGCTCCCAAAACAAGATCACGACTACAATAGCCTCCATGAAAATAGAGTGATGGAGATAAATATTTCACCAAAAAATGATATATTATTGCTAAGAGAGTTTATAATGTAAAACAACCTTGCTTAAATAGGCAAGAGAAGAAGATGGGAGAACATAGAATGTGAACACATGCCTGAATAGAATGTGAGGGTAGGTAGAAGCCAACCATTGTCAACTACCCAGCTACAAACATTAAATGCAACCTAAAATATTAAATGTTAAATATCTAAGTTGGTCATATGCATGAGTAAATAATATTTACTGTAACAGCAACCTCCTCCCACTTGAAACCCTTATAGATCTAACAAAAATGTTATATTTTGATTAAACAAAGTACAATATTGACTTTATTTGATGTCCTAAACTCAATGGTGAGCTTTGATTTCCTCCAACACATGTCAAAAATAACCTGCAATAGAAGCCCACATAAAGGGAAACCCCAAATCTAATGTTTTCTCAAGTTTTTTTAATTCTTTGAATCACCATACAATGCAGAGAAAAGAATACTCAACTTTACTAAAAGCAACCAAGATCATTCATTTATCAATAGCTCTATCCTTATCTGAGAAGGGTTTTGAACGAGCATTGCTCTAATGCCATGTAGGAGTTAAGACTCTAGGATCACCTAGAAAAATAAAGATACCTTCCACAAGAGAGTAGGCAAGAAATGATATTGATTGAACATCGAGATATGAGATATGGAATCAAATAATGATCAATGGGGATATGTTACAAATGTACAATGACCATTTTTTTATGTTGACGACATGTGATGTAGTATGAACAACTAGCATAACATAAAAATTAAATGACCTTGGACAAGAAGTAAATGAGATACATGACCCTATTCTAACTAACTTCTAGGAATAACACCTAGGACCTAAGTTAACTTAATATGTGGATAAGTCCCCAATAGTAATATACTAGTTACAAAAAATTACTCACACTAACAAAGATTAATGAGAAACCTTTTTGGAGAAAAACTTCACACAAGAAATAAGATATGTATTAATCTTTGAAGGAGATATACATCCACATACTAACACTCTAAACTTTGAAAACACTCTAATAGCACTTTTTTACTTGTAAAATAGTCTCAAAAAACTACTATATCATGTCTCTAATTATAGAAAAATGCAAAAGGAAAACCAAAAACAATTTCCCAAAATTGGGTGTCATCAAACCATGGTTAAATATAAAAAATTTCATGTCGAAATTGATGGGTCCCTTTCAAGAATAATAAACGTAGCTCCCAATAAGCCATAAGAAAAAATAACCTTTTTACTAATAAGAGATGGCATATTTGACTTGTAACTCCATAATGGCACATATCCCAAGGTAGGTATCCAAAATCATCACCCATATCATATGGGATCCACCAATAATATTGAAGATCCTCAACTTCTCAATTCTCACCCCTAAATTGAGAGAGTTACTAAAAGTAGGTTTATAACACCACCACAAATTCTAGCTTCTTCATTAATGTAATAGTAACTAATATCAAGATGAAGAATCTAAATTACAAATTAATTTTTTAGTTACTACCTATGCATTCAAGGACACATTACAAGAGTGTTGGAGACATTGTGAATATGACATAGAATTACAAGGTAAATGGCACCTTAATCATAACACTAACTTCTAGGCTACATCTAGCCTCGTCAAAGTGAAGGTTCCAAAATTTTCGAGGAGGGAGAAGGATTCGAATTCTACCTCAATCACCTCTTAGTCATTATTTTTATCATACGAATATCATTAATCCCATCATTAAGGATAATGGAATCCTAGTTGAATCATGTGTTCCAATAAAATGGGCAATAAATGGAAATATAAATGAGTAATTAGCATTGAGACACTAGCAACATTCTTGGAACATTTCCTCTTTTGGGGCCTAAAATTCTATTTTTTCTCTTCTTTTTTTCATTTAACACTTATTTCTACCTTATGGGTGTAACTTATAGTGTAGGTGTGACAATTGCCACTTAACTGGTAGGCAATTAATAATATATTTGTATCCCCTCCTTTTTAGCTTTATCAACCTTAGCCATATCAAAGGGTCCCTCCCATGAAATTGTTTTTTCCCAAATGTAGAAATCAAACCTCCTAAAACAAGGTGGAGGGAGCAATTTTCATTATTTGGATGCACTGACTACACAACAACATATCTTACCCACTATCCTTGTTGATTATAAAAAATGTGAATCTCTTCCAGCCAAGAGTGATTGAGAGGATGATCTTTCTAATTGTCAAAGTTTTCAAGTTGTCATAACCTCACACTATATCCACAAAAGGTGGAACTCAATTGTGTACACCTCAGGGATAACTTTAAGAAAGCACCCCCCAGGCAAAAGTGTAAAACCTTGGTGAATCAAGCATTATTTTGGGAGGGAAATTTTCATATTGATGGCGAAAAAATTTTCGAAGTAGGAAAAAAATTAATTTGTATTGGCGATTTTTTTCTAGGGTACGAAAATTCCATAAAATTCCGGCGAATAATACCTTGTTCTGTGGAGAAAATATATATTGTAGGAGGCGAATGTTTAAAGGAACAAATATATAAGAGTATGGACGAAAAATTTTACTCCAAAGGAAAAATTTATTTAAGTGTATTGGTGATTTTTTATCCACCGTTTGAAAATTATTTAATTTGTTTGGCTAATATTTCGTTATTTATGGAAAAATATATATTTTATTGGTGATTTCATGAATTCATTGTCATTAATAGATAGGGCACATCACATCACATTGAGTATGGACTGCACAATGTATCGATAAGCGTGACCTCTTTAACACATCACACGTACCTAAAATCCATCGATGATTTTAAATCGTTCGATAATCGTAGATCAATGGCTGAAGTTTTATTTCAGCCCAAATTTCTGAAAAGAACGTAGTTCTCCAGAAAGCACCTAGGATGGAATTGGATTCAATAGACATGTATAAAATATCACGGTCGATAATGTTGGTCATTTAATATATGTCTTGTCACTAACTGCAATCCACTCTGCCCCCACGACTTCCAATATGGTATTTGGTACTGGTTTATAGTTGTTTCCAATTTCACACACTAGTGCAATTATGGGAAAGATTTGCAGAGATATACGAAAGATTCAAAAAAAAATAAAGGAATTAATACAGTTAGAGAAGGAATTATTACAATCAAGAGCTCCAGCTATTTATAGACGGTCTCTGTTTCTTTCATCTTCAATTAGCCTTTGGTAGATAAATCATTGGAGCTCACGATAGTTAAATTATGCCTCTGGTTTAGGTCTATAGGCTCAGGCTGTATAATTTGGTATTCTGATTTCTCAAGATGGACACTCCTATCTGCTTGAGAAGCATTTCTATGGAGGACCAGAGGGCCTTTTTGGGTTCCGTTAGAGACCCAACCCTTTAATCAGTCTATAAGGAGGTTGGTATATTCACTAATGAAGTTGTGGGGATGGTGTTGGGAAGAGAGTTTTTGCATAATGAAAATAGATATCTTGTTAACACGGACGTTACATCCCGATTCTTGGCGTCTCTTCTAGATCTCAGAGGAGACTGCAAGGTGGATATGTTGTTGATGTTAGGGAAGGTGTGTAAACAATACTTCCTTGGAGACAACCTTACTGTTGTCATCTTTGCAGAAGTAGGGGTGGGGATCCCTTGGGCAAATGAATTAACCAAGTTTCTCCTCCCTGACCAAACAATGGCCAAGTAACCATTTTTTTAAACCTAAATGCGGAGTAGTTGACACGTCATAAGAAATGGACGCAGATTGGTAGGGACATTCTCCGGAAATGGTTTCTCCTGGATGACTTTCCAGACTACAACTTTGGCTTGAAGAATCCTCGCAGCCTATAATGTTTAAAGAATTCTACATAGAGGGAGGGCAAGATTCTTAGGGTAAACTATGAATGTGTCTACTGCCTGTGCCCTAGCCCCGACCCCTAGTAGTTTTGTTTTTTGGGCTATTTCCTCGTAACCTCACTCATTTTGGTTTTAAAGTTTTTGAGGGACTCTGACATGTAAAAATTGTAAATTTGTGAAACATATATATTAACGATAATTTTGCAATTTCTAGTTTGTTTTAGTTTGCTTCTTATGGATATAAAAATGGCTTCTATTTCATTTTATTGTTTCTTGTTGCCCTCATGCCATGGCGAGATGCTTAGCATAATCATTATATTTTGAAATAGCTTAAATAGTTATTAATTTGTGTGGATATAAGATTTAATTTTCACCATAAAAAAATAGCAGGTCTATTCTAATTTCTTCTCTAAAGTTAAAGAACAAACTCACTGTCACTTCTAAGATGACCTTTTCTAAAAGATATTTGAAGTGCTCGACAAAGAAGTATTTGGAAAAACATAATGTCAGGGATTGGCTGCAAGTGAAAGCATCCAATAAGGATCACAATGTCTTAGCTCATACATTTTTTGTCTATGAGCTACATTATTTCAATATTTTGTTAAACAATGGAAATAAATATAATAATGTGATATTTTTTATGTAATGTTTCTTCCTCTATATTTAATATATAAAAATAATAATTCGAGTTCATTTCATTAATTATTTGTACATTGATTATTATTGATTGTAAATATAAAAAAAAAAGATGTTTATCTCGCAAAAAACAAATGAATTAAAAGTCCAACTTACTTCTTGTAATTTTCTCTGCATAATTTCAATATAAAAAAAAGTCCAACTAACTAGGTACATGTACATTGAACATCGAAAATACGTGTCATTGAACACTGACATGAAATAAAGGCTATGGCCCATGGCAAGATGAAGTGTCAGGTGACGTGGCGTTTGGGTGGCAGAAATCCTATGTATAATGGGACCCACAGGAACTGACAACGGATATGCAGTGATATTGCCTTATGGTACGCACATCACTAAAAGTGAATGGTTAACATTTAGCCTTTAGGTGGTTGTAATGTCGGCTTGTGCAGACGAATTATGTGGATGAACTAGTACATGTGAAGGAATGATGGCAGAGTTTGTGATTAATACCAACAGTCGTCTTCATTGGATGTCAGAAATTAGAATTGAGTGAGAGGTGGGTGGCTGCAAGAAGTTGAGTCCCACTTTTGGGCAAAAAAGTGGAAGTGTTTTCTCTATTTTTCAAATTTTCTGTCGATTGATGTCAAAATTTGATGCACTTAGAGATTGAATCTCAAAAACTTCAATAATAGAAAATGTAGTGCGCAGAGTCTAATTTTCAAATATGTAATTTATTTTAATACCCACATGGTATAAATCTCTTTTTAGTAGGCATGTTTAAAAACTGGTTTTTCAAAATGCCTATTTCAGGACCATACCACACGTGGACGGCCACCCTTTTTTGATGCAAATAAATGATTTTTTTTCAAATCTTTCTAAGAAATGATACCTAAGACACCAAATATTGATGAGAATATTTTTCCTTTTTTTTTTATTGAATATATATTTTTTTTATTAATTTTTAACTGACAATAAAGTATATTTTCATTTTGGGTCCTTGAATGTTAAAGGCAATGTAATCTCTAAATTTTTTAAGTAATATAGGGAGCTATCCCCATAAATGATAGTACTTATCGATTAAAAAAAAAAAGTATATTTTCAAAACATCGGGTGTACGACCACCATAATTTGATGAAAATTTCATATTTTTCAAAAAAAAAATCAATATTCAAAATAATTGTATGTAGATCAATGTCATATAATTTATTTATTTTAAATCCTAAAAACAAAAAAGTTATTAAAGTTTTAGTGAACCTCGGTATTTTAGGTTTAGGTTCCACTTTTCATTAATAAATAATACAAAAATAGTAAAAATAATCTTATCACTATGAAATTTTCATTTCTGAAATCAAGACACTGAAAACTCTAATGGGTTTTCGTTTCGTAAAAAAATTCAATAAAAAAGGCCCTCAAAAAATTAGGCCAAGGTAGAAATCTGATGTTGTTTTACCTTAGCCATTTTTTTGGAGGTTCAAGCATAGGATTGGTGGGACCAAGCCTATCCCAAAGCAAAAAACAAAGCTAAGGGTTGTTTCCCACCCCTAATTTTAACAAACGGGTGCTCGTTTCGCTTTGTACCGTTGAAAATGAAATGGGCACCCGATTCTAAAACTGGCACCCATTTTTGAAAAGATCTGTTGGGCCAAAATCTGGCCTACAAGCATAAATCCCAATGATTGAACGATTTTTTAATCATTGCCTAACAGGTACGATCTGCAAAGAGAATGCTTTGATTAATCATTCTCTTTTTTTATCTTATTGTCAATTTGGTAAGGAGATCGATTCGAATTCAAAATTTGGTGCAGCCATGGGATCAAATCAACGCAGGAAGAGGCATAGGAAGGTTCTGACAAATGAGGAGATTGTAGCAAATAGGGAGAAGGAGGCAATACATCTGTTGGCATTTTTTATGTTTATGTTGTGATTGTCATTTATGGACACACACTTGCTTTGAGATCACTTTTTGAATGTATAAATTATGCTCAACCGGTATTATATTGTAGTCTTTAGACTATCGGTGTTTTGCAGAAAGTGTTTACCGATCTCAAGCGGAACGGAGCAAAGGAACTAAAAGCGGCAGTTATCATTTTCCCAGCCTTCATTTTTGTCAACCGGTAATCTGTTTAATAATTAAACCGGTATTACTCTGAATTACCAGCAGGTAATCGATAAAGTTGTATAAACCGGTAATACTTTGTGATGAGTTACTAACCGGTATATTTTTTTGATGAGTTACCATCCACTGACACTTTCATAGTGATTTTGTGTCGTGTTACCAAATGTGTCTAGATACACTGAACCTAGGAACTTGCAATGTAATCCTATTGGACCAACATGAAATCAGATTCCTTTTTAAGGACATCATGTCTAGGGTTTTAGTGTGTGTAGTTGTTAGGGTTTTTGGTGGTTGATGAGTTCTTGTATGTGCGATCTTAATAGAGAAGATCAAGTCTGTGTGTTGTAACAGACTGTGGATTTACTAAAGACTATGACCTTAACCGGTTTGACCTTAACCGGTCTGGTTACTATTCTGCAGATAGTTACTTGTAAGTTTCATCTCACCATGGTTTTTCCCATTTGGGTTTCCACGTCAAAATCTCTTGTGTTATGGTGATTATGCTTTTGTGGGTGAATGTCTTACTTGTTGTTTGGTTTGCATTTGTGTTAACCGGTTTGTTAGTTAAATTGTTATACCGGTTCACTGCTAGACTGTTAAAGTGTTTGAGTTCAGTATTTATTGGTATACTAATTCACCCCCCCCCCCCTATTAGTATTCATCAAATGGTATCAGAGCCAACCTTTCTATAAGTCTAACCACTTGGAAATAGATATGGGGGAATACACTGTGAGGGAACTCACTCATCGGCTCACTCGAACTGAGCAAGCCTATGATGAACTTAAAGTCAAATATAAGGCCTCTCAGGCAAAAAGAAGAGAGCATGCTGAAAAACTGATGGAGCTAATTGAAAATAGTTCTTCTGATGAAGCGGACATGGAAGCCCTAGTTCAAGAAGTTGAAAAACTGAATGAGTCCAATGCCAAACTAAGAAGGGAACTTGAAGGACTGACTATTAGAATGTGTCAAGAGCTTGAGAACCAGAGGAAAGCTGAAGATCTAGTAAAAGACAAAGATCATGAGATCTCCAAGCTGAAGCAAGAGATCAATGCACTTACTGCTCATCTTCAAGAAAGCAAAGTAGAAAAAGAGGAAATGCAAGGTGAAATAAACATGGCAATTTCTGAGAATGCAACCTTGAAGGAATCTAATGCTGCTATTTCCAAAGAACTTACTGAGTCAAAGGAAATACTTGCCAAATTCAATAAGAGCTCTGTTAAGATAGAGCAAAAGCTTGAATCAGCTAAACCGGTAAAGAATACTAATGGACTTGGTTTCTCTAAATATGAGGAAGGTGAGACCTCTTGAACAAAAGATGGAGCATCAAAGAAGCAACCGGCACCAAAGAATAAAGGTAAGCAAAAGTTCAAACCTATTTGCTTTAATTGTCTCAAGGAAGGACACACTGCTAATGTATGTAGAAGTAAGGCTTACAATAATTTTCCTTATTTTCTAAACGATAAGCCTAGACCCAATAGATTCAATGGTAATTGTTATGCATGCAACAAGTTTGGGCATAGAGCATTTGAATGCAGGTCTATCATGCACAACACCGGAATATATCCTCAAAGGAGTCAAGGAGTTTTTTCTGAACCCTTTGGGAACTGGAATCCAAATTGGTTTAATACCTATAATCATCAGTCAGGAAGCAGTGGCTATCAAGCGGCAATCAGATGGAGAGCAACCTGTTTGATCTGTCATGGTAGTGGTCACACTGCTGCAACATGCAAAAGGAAGAATGGAAACATGAACAATGGACCTTGGAAAGCACCTGGAATGATTTTCTATCATTGCAACAAACCGGGTCATACAGCAAGATTTTGTAGAACGAGAAAGAACATATCGGATGATATACCGGTCACTCCAGAAGGAAAGATTGATGTTGAAACTGTTCAAGCGGACATGAAGAAAACCGACAAGAAGAAGTCAAAAGAAGTGTCTCAAGAAGAACCGGTTTCTGCACCTAGTGTGGAAGTCACTGAACCGGCAAACTAAGCATCTGAAAAGCTTAGGGGGAGCAAACGGTGAAATGTTTCGGACCCCCGGTTTACACCGGTAAAAGACCTTCACCGGTATGTGATACCTGTCAACTGGCAGAAGACCAGAAATAGTAAAAAGGCAAATTAGGGTTTACGCCCTAATAGTGGAGCATTTATTATGGTAGGTGAAGAACTTGTTTAAAAGGATTTTTTAAGTCATTTTTTACTTATCAATTCTCAAGCGAAGAAGTTTTTAAGTGTTGAGCGATGAAAAGCGATTTGGATTGCGATTCAAAGAATTTTTAAAACCTTGAAGAAGAATCAGAAGCTAATATCAATCGGTCAAGTGTAGAACACAAAGTGGTATTTCAGCAACTGAAGGAGTGTCTAGCGAAGTGTAATTTGCAAGCCCTAAATTTCAATTTACAAAGGTATTTTTCAAATTTCTCTGTTTATCATGGCTTCCGCATCACACTCTAGTTCTAGTGCACCCATTGATTCAGTAGACTTCATCCAACAGAAAGCAAAATATAATGCCCTATCTCAAATACCCGCTGGAGTTATAGTGGAGGAAGGTATTTCAGACTATATTGATTGTAAAATTGAAGACCTAGGATCTCTGATGATCCATTCTCGGTTAAGCTTATTCTGCAGAAAGGACAAGAAGATCAAACTGGAATTCAACGTCCTGGAAAAGAAGAAGCTTCACAGTGCAGTCTATTTCCTTGAAGAGTTTTCAGATGATCACATCCACATCATTCTGAGCAGAGTGCATGGTGATAAAATGTACTTAGAGAAGATGCATGACATCACACCGGAAGTGATTCATGTCATCATCGGTTTTTGTAACGTCGGTGAAGTGCCAGCCCTAAGGAAGATCAGCGAGACGGAAATGACCAAGCTCACTGGTTCTATGAGCGACTAATAGGGAATGACCATCAATCCCATCAAGGATGATCTGGTCAAATATGCATGCATGGTAATAGGTTACCAGACATTTTATGATAGCAAGATCAACTCTATCTTTGTTGTAGTGGTATATGCTGCTTACAGGATGATAAAAGAAGATGCATCATTTGATTTATGCACCTGTATGCAAAGGAAACTTCTGGTAAACCTGAAGTCGATTAAACAAGACAATGCCTTGAGATTTAAGTTTGGACAACTATTGGTTGGGTTATTCTTCTACTTCCAAGGTTACTTCCCAGGAGTCGAAGATATTCAGTGGTCTACCGACCAACCGGTTACAAAGCAAATCAAGGAAATCCTTCAAGCGGTTGGAACCAGTTATCCAAAAGTTATGAACAAATACTTTGATGAGTTCAGATGCACAATGAGCCAAAGAGTGAGAATATCAGGTGATATTGTCAAGAAATATGAAGATGACATCTGCTTCACCATTAAAGTTGATGAGTGCATAATGGAGGTGTTTGAACCTAGATAGGAAGAAGTTAAATAGGAAGTCATTAATTATTTATGTATTAATGACCGGTGGCCATCAGAATTTAAATCTGAGACACCTGATTCTTTATATAATTCTTTAGATAACAAGTGGTGCATTGCCATAAGAAGGAACAGGAAATAAGAGAGGAAGTATTTGCACAATACTTTCCTGATGTACCTAAATCAGAACTTTATGAAGTGGTGGAAATATATAAGGGCCTCTTCTTCATGAGAAGAAGGAGACTCTTGTTGCTAGAAGGAAAAGTCTCGGAAGTGGTAAAAGATACCCACTCCCTTGCTCAATCTGCTCTAAAGTTGCACCAAGTGGCAGAAGCCAACAGGAAAGATGAGCAAGAACTGGAAATCAATCAACCGGATGAGGCATATGACAGTGAAGGAGTACCAGTCACTGATCAAATGGAACCCATTGATGTTGATGCCTTGAACAGTGAAGATATTACTCCGAATACATCAACAGAAGTGGCAGGACAAGAAAAATAGGAAGAAGAAAAGAAGAAGCAGGCACAAGAAGAGAAGAAGCAATAAGAAGAGGAAAAGAGAAAACAAGAAGAAAAGAGGAAACAGGAAAAGAGGACAAGAGAAAGGAAGAGGAGAATAATAGACAAGAGGAAGAGAAGAAGAAGAAGGAAGCGGAAAAGAAAGAAGAAGAAAAATGGAAGGAAGAAGAAAGGAAGGAAGAGGAGAAGAAAAAGGAAGAGGAGAAGAGAAAGGAAGAGGAGAAGAAGAAGCAGGAGGAGAAGAAGAAGAAGGATGAAGCCGAAGAGAAGTGAAAAGAAGAGGAGAGGAAGGAAGAAGAGAAAAGGAAGACTGAGGAAGCAGAGAAAAAGAAGGCAGAAGAGGACAGGCTAAGGGCTAAAGAGAAGGCGGGAGTGGCACAGAGCACTCAAGTGGAGACCCCAAAGGCAACCGGTGGTCAAGCCAAACCGGCTGACATTGCCAGTCCCATTGACCTCCAATCTACAAATGAATCAGAGGTTCTACAAAGCATTAAGCTTGCTCAAGATCATCTGGAGGTGAAAAGGAGGAAGAAGGAGCAAGACGTGATCCAAGCTGCGGTGGACACTCTTACCGGTTTGATACCTGGTACCAACCTCCCTAGTACTGATTCCTCTCTGGCCCAACTGAAACTCTTATGCATAGTTGTGGAGGACTAGGTACAAATCCTAGAAGAGGTTGTTGAAGCTAATGCCAAAAAGAAGCATCAAAAGCCTTTGGACATTGCCTTGGTGAAAAAGTTAAATGAGCTATGGTCCGATCTGTAGAAGGCACAGAAGAACATTAAAGATGTTCTGGATGAGGGGAATCTACTACTTAGCAAGATATGTCAACCCCATCTATTTTGTGATGATGTGCGTGCTCAGAAAGACAAACTACAAACTGATTTGCAGACATTCATAAGCACCTTCAAAATGCCATATGATTCCTTTACTGCTTATGGGAAAACCGTTCACCAGTTTCAACTTCAGGCTGCAAGAATTGATTTGGAGATTAGCAACCGGACCAAGGATTTGCAGGAACTACAACTGATTCTACTACCAAGACTGCAAATACTTCAGAAATGCTATCTCAATCTAGATGCCCTAACGGTCACTCAAGGGATGAGTGCCTTGGATGCCATGGAAGAATAGGTCTATCAGACGCAAACAGAGAATGAGGTTGCTACCTCATTGCTTGAGTCATGGTCCTTATCCATGAAGCAATTTATGCAGGATTTTAAATATGTTTTTGACAAATTTCACTCTTTATTATCATAAACATTTATTCAGCTAATAGAAACAGGGGTTATTCGTTTGTATTTTGTCATTGTTGGCAAAGGGGGAGAAGTATTCTGGTATAGAAAATTATGCTATGTATACTTTCATGTTTATATCTGTAAGGGAGTAGTATACATTGTATTTTCTGCAAAAGGGATAGTGTATATGCATAGGGGGAGTAATTTTGATTATGGCATATTTTGTTATAAAACACTTAGATGTCAAAATTTTCCTAAGTGTTGCCATCAATGCCAAAGGGGGAGATTGTTGGCATTTTTTATGTTTATGTTGTGATTGTCATTGATGGACATACACTTGCTTTGAGAACACTTTTTGAATGTATGAATTATGCTCAACCAGTATTTGTTTCAAACCGGTATTATGTTGTAGTCTTTAGACTATCGGTGTTTTGCAGAAAGTGTTTACTGATCTCAAGCGGCATGAGGACCTCACGCGGTTCGAGGATCTCGAGCAAAATGGAGCAAAGGAACTAAAAGCGGCAATTATCATTTTCCCAGTCTTCATTTTTGTCAACCGGTAATCTATTTAATAATTAAACCGGTATTACTCTGAGTTACCAACCGGTAATCGGTAAAGTTGTATAAACTGGTAATACTCTGTGATGAGTTACCAACAAGTATATTTTTGTGATGAGTTACCATCTACCGACACTTTAACGGTGATTTTGTATCGTGTTACCAAATGTGTCTAGATACACTGAACCTAGGAACTTGCAATGTAATCCTATTGGACCGACATGAAATCAGATTCGTGAGACCTTTTTCCATTAATTTGCTCCATACTTTAATTTTCCACTTTATACTTTGGCACTTTATACTTAATGCATGTACAATCACCTTTTTTTTCATTTTTTTCTTTATTTTTTAATAAAGTTTTTTTTGGGGGCATAATAAATTGTTTTTTCTAGATTTTTAAAAACACAAACATCATTTAATAAATCAAATTGGGAACATTTTTTTTCTTCTCCCGTGAGACTTAGATTGTACCAGTATTTCTGCTATTTTTGAGTATCCAGATGATGCTCACAACAGGTTGTCTCCATGCCTGATCTTCATTTTGTTGCAGCGAGTGATTCATCGTCATCGACTTGGTACTTTGTTTCGTCACAGTTTGACATTATTGGTGCAACATTGGCTCTCTTTCTTCCTTATGGGGAGGAATTTTGGTCATCATCATTGGACAATCTTTGCAGGAGATTCAACATTGAGGAAGGGCTTCATGGTCTCTTCTTCTCTCTTATGGGGGGACACAGTTTTGTTCTTCTCATTCATCATTGAGAGCATTGTGTGCTTTCTTCATCTCTCTTTTGGGGGAGGGTTTTTTCCCATTGGGTTTTTCTCTCTTTCCCCATTTATGGGAGATTGCATTTGCATTTGTACATGGGTACCTAACATGGCCTAGTAGCCGAGACCCATCTTGCATTGCTTAGTTGCATTGTAGACTTAAGTGCATTCCCCTAAGTTGCACTTAAGGGGGGGTGTTGGTGTAAATAATTATTCATCTTGGATATTATTACACTTACTTAAGTTTACTTAGGAAATGCATTTCATAGTAGTTTGGGTATGAGACACTTGGGTGTTTGTGCCACATTGGGATAGTGTGTGTAGGAGAATTTCCACCTTTTATGGTGTTGATCTTATCTTGTTGTTACATTCCACCTCATGTGGAATATTATATTATTTCTCCTACCTACCCACACCTATTTCCTACCTACCCTTGTTTCTTATTGAGCCACATGTCATGTTTGTGTGCTCACATATCCCTAGCCTTGCCTATATAAGCAGGCTCATCTACATTGTTTGTACGGGCAATCAATCTATATCTTGTAATGATCTAGTTGATCATATTTTGCATCTTGATAGAATACAATTTATTCCTATCATATATTTTGTCTCTCTTATTTGTGCTTTCCATTGCCTCTAGATCTTGGCAAAATCTCACACTTTTTAAGGACATCATGTCTAGGGTTTTAGTGTGTGTAGCTGTTAGGTTTTTTGGTGGTTGATGAGTTCTTGTATGTGTGATCTTAATAGAGAAGATCAAGTCCATGTGCTATAACAGACTATGGATTTACTAAAGACTGAAGTAATGTTGAAATGCATTAGCAATGTGCTATCATGGATCTAACCAAACAGACTGTGCTATTTGCTAGATCATTTACTTGTTGATTACTCACATCTTTGACAAGTTAGAAACCCTTAACTGAGTAGGCCCAGAAAATCCTTTGTAAATCCTCTAACAAGGTGATTCATATATGTGGATCTGAAATCCTCTCACAAGGTAGTCTTTAATCAGACTTATCTCCTAACAGAGATTGAGATTCCTAACAGGATCTGTTCTGGTAAAGAACATTGTATGACCTTAACCGGTCCGGTTACTATTCTGCAGATAGTTACTTGTGAGTTTCATCTCACTGTGGTTTTTCCCATTTGGTTTTCCACATCAAAATCTCTTGTGTTTTGGTGATTATGCTTCTGTGGGTGAATGCCTTACTTGATGTTTGGTTTGCATTTGTGTTAACCGGTTTGTTAGTTAAACTGTTATATCGGTTCACTACTAAACTGTTAAAGTGTTTGAGTTTAGTATTTATTGGTATACTAATTCACCCCCCCTCTTAGTATTCATCAATGTCAATGAGAGAGAAGATCAAGAATGAGACAAGGAGCTTCAAGTTCCACAATCATTTCAGAAGAGGAGAACATCAATGAGACCATAAATGTTGATGAAGGAAACACAATAGAACCATTTAATTCAGGTGCATCTTTTAATCCATTATTGGATACATGTATGTCTTCACAGCCCTATGTTTTTTCTCATGAATAAATTGGTGATTTAGTAGAAGCAGGTTGCTTATTAAATCAAACGCCAATTGAAAATCAAACCCCAGATGAAATTAGAACTCAAGTTGAAACTGAAATTGAAATCCAAATTGAAACCCCAAATGAAACTCGATCTCAACTTGAAACCGAATTTGAAACTCCAAATGAAATTGAAATTCCACCTACAGGTGAAACCAATAATGTGGATGTAGACATGGAAACACCAATTGAAAATGAAAAATTGTTTGAATGATAATCAAACAAATAAAAATTTTGAAATTAAAAGTGATGTACTAGTAAACCTTCCTGGCTTGGTTTCATGGAGACAGATTAGGACACATACAAATAGATTGTTAAGACATTTTTTTATAATAAGAAATTTGGGTTTCAATGTCAATTAATGGTACAACTAATTAAAATGACTAAAATGCAAAAAGTGATGAAGAAGTTAGGCTTTTATGTCAAACCCAAGAAGAAGGATGAGTCTTTAAAACAAGTTGTATCGACTGTTGCTAGCGCCTTTGATACAATCGGAAATAAAAGTCCTTCTAAAGATAAAAATGTGGCATGACGGGCAATAACAATAGCTTTAGTAAGCCAAACAACTTTTGATAAAAGAATGATGAGTAACATAAGTGGATATCTTAATATTCATCTTAAAACTTTGTCAAGAGCTGTAAAAAGAAGAGTTAATTTTGAAAGTGATCCGGCAAACAATTTGTGGACTTTTAATGGTAGACTACCAAGGTTTGATATGAAACTTACTGGTGAAGTCAAAACTTTGATCAAAAAATTCTGGCACGATAATACGAGAGTATCACCTAATGTTAGAGATGTTCTTAATTTAAGAGTTGGGTCAAAAATTCATGATCCACATCCAAAACACCTATTGGACATGAATCAAACTGAATTGTACAAAACAAATTTGGATGATAAGTTGTTGACTATTAGCATTTGTCAAAGGTCTTTTGAAAAGTGTAAACCTTAGTATGTTCGAATTAATAAGGAAAGAGTCACATGTTGTTGCAAAACTCATGTTCAATTTCGCTACCATTATGATGTATTTCGATATATACGTGTTACCATGCATAGTAACGGAATGTTCCAAGAATGTGGTATAAATATACCACCTGAAACTATAAAGGAGTTTATATCAAGTTTGTTTTGCAACCCACCAAATGAGCAAAATTTTCTTTTCAATGCATGTCTTTCCGGTGTATATGATATATGTGGCAATCTTGCATTGTTGGATGAATGTTTGCATGAAAAATCTTTCAAATGATTTTGGACAACAATTAGTTGATGTTAAAAGATTTAAAATTGTTGAGTATCCATTGAAAGATGGAAAAGTTGGAAGACGGTGCGATCTAATCACTGAAAAAGTTAATGTTCATGCATTTATGAATGAATTTAAGAGTAAGATCGTACCTAAATATATTAAACACTCTCAAAATGCTAGATGGCTCGATGGTTAGTTTCGAATATGTAAGGATACATTTCCTATTTGTAGTATACTTTTGGTCATTGACTTTGCAGAGAACTACACGCTTGCACCACAAGATAAGGTCCAATCACAATAGTACAATTTAGTGCAAGTATCGATTTTTGTCCATATTGTCTATAGGCATGCACCAGATAGTATAGAAGAGGATCGTAAAATTTTGAGAGAGTACCATTTCTATATGAGTGATAATAAATTACACTCATCTGAGTCTGTCCAATATTGCTTCAAGACCTTTTTTGAGAATTTGAGGGAGAGAGAAATTCAGATGACACAACATCTAATATGGTCAGATAATCGCATAAGGCAATTCAAGAATGCTAGAATGTTTTATTGGTTGAGTAGGATTCATAAGAAAACTAATATCGAACACATGGAGTTTTTTTAAGGCTGGACATGAGAAAGGAGAACATGATGGTGTCGGTGCATGTGTTAAGAGAGCCCTTTGCATAGAGCAACTCAAATTTGAGGAAAAGGCTAAATTTAAAAATGCAAGTGCAATTGTGGATTGGTGTAGTGCAACTTTATCCATAGGATCAATTCAGAACTCTACAATTAGACGTTTCTTTTGGCTAGTTAGAGAGGAGAATATCATTCCAAGATATGATTGTGATACAATCAATGGGTCAGCTAGATGGCATTCATTTAAGAGTTATAATTCTAACACTTGGACTATTTGGACTAGAGAGCTTGCATGTTTTTGTCAATTTTGTATTGCAGGTGAATGGGAAGAATGCGAGAATACAGAATGGGTTGAAGAATGGCAACACAAATCCTTAACACCTAGTGAGACACAATATCAAGACATTAGAAGAAATGAAGACCCGGATCATGCATTTGCATCAGAAGATTATGATCATTTTTCAGACCTCATACAACCTGGTAATTTAATTCAATTTCTTGTTTATAACTTTAAATTATATATTTTTTTGTATTGCCATATAATTTATGATTGTATTTGAATTATAAATTCTAACAAGTTTTATTTCTACATGTACTTAAATTTATTTTCTAGGACATGTGTATGATGTTGTTGCACCTGAGGATAATGATGAGCAAGTTGAGTATTGGCTAGCTAGATGTGTAGAACCTAAGAAAAAGTTGATATGTGATCGAGTAGATGATTATGGCTTTCAGTATCCAGTTGGGTCTGTTGTGGTAGTTGGCACATGGCTACGCAAATACTTAACAAGAAGGAATGGCTTATCAACTTATGAAGACTACCAATCAAAAAAGAAGATTATACACCATTCTCATTTGGTGGTGGCAACAAACATCAAATTAGAAAGATACAAAGGTAGACCTGCTAATAAGGTATTGTGGACACTCTCAGTAGAAGAACATGAGGCAATCATAGATGCATTGCAGAAGAGAGAGGATGCAGATGCTACATTAGGCTGAATCAGATTTATATGCATGTAAGTTTGTGTTACTTGTGTGAACTCTTTTATATTTAATTATGATTATTGTTTTTGTTTGTCCCTTTAACATTGTATTTGTCTACATTTGATACAATTTTGGTTTCATAAACAACATTGTATTAGTTATCTTCTTCTTAATGTTATTTTGTGCACATTGTAATTGTGTTACAATCATTCTAATTTTTTGTGATATATTTATTTTATCGTAATCTTTTCATAGATTAATTGTAAGTTCTTGATTTTATTATTATTTTAAGAATAGGATGTTATTGTAAATTGGGATAATAATTTTATTAAATTATAAACTGTTGCACTATAAGATGATCAATCACAATGTTAAAATATAAAGTCATAAATAGATCATATATAATCACTAGGGGGCACCAAATCACAAAACAACATCACATATATAATTACTAGAGAGCACCAAATCACATAACAAGACTTGATATCATAGTAGAAACGAAATGACATAATAAAAAGTCCTATATATAATCACATAACAATTCATGATGACATAATAACAAGTCCTGAAAAAATAATAACAAGGAAATGACATTAAAACTAAGTCCAAATAACATAATAACAAGTCCCGGGATAGCATAAGTGTCATCATAAAAAGTCCATAATACAATAACATGACATGATCTAAAATATATAATCTAATAATGCATCTCATCTGCAGTCCTCTTCACTCCATGTGAAGGTGGCTGAGATGAATCATCATGTTGCACGTGGTCTTGAGATGCACCATCCTGTGTGTGTGCAGTATCAATGTCTCCACCCTCTTATACGTTATTAAAATATTTTACATGAGAAGAAGTTACTTGCATAATTCACTTATAAAGTAATTAAATACTGAAAATTTAAAATAAATTACCATACGACCGTGCTCTACAATGCCCTCACTGGTACGTGGAGGTCAACTATAATGAACAAGAAAAGTGGTTGTAGTCAAGTCCTGTAAAAAAAACATTGTACATCAATTTTGATAATCCCTATAAAAGCTAGGTACATAGTATAAATAAATTAGAAATTATTTTTCTAATCATCACCGTAAATGACAATGTTGACGGTTGCATCTGGCTCAATCCCATAGCCATACCAATACTGGTAGTGGTATCGACCTGAACAACGTATATAAAGCATGAATCAAACTTGTATATATACATAAATTATAAAGTATATATATAGACTAGAAGTTTATCGCAGAAAAGCATACATATGGTGTGTCATGTGCAGGCAAAGTAACTGATGGGTGAAGACGTACATGTGATGCACCATCAAACAATCCAAAAGCCTACAATTGCAAAAAATAACGAACATGAATCGGAGTTGTACATAAATTAGTAAGCATATAAACACTTCAAATTAATGGATGAAAAACATACTAGTGGTATATGAGGTTGCACCTTAGCAGTTGACGGGTCACATGAAGAACTACCCACCTCGGTGCTACACGAAGCACCCTACAAAATTGAAAAAACATATCATACACATCATTACATTAAATTTGTTATTGTTTATTTTAAATGTACATATCAATACAATGTATCTAGATGAAAGTGCATACCGTAAATGGGGCACCGACATCTCTAGGTATCGAGGTAACATGATGTCGCTTCCTCAATGTTGTGGTATGATCCATCCCTTATTCAGAAAAAATTGACTCATGTTATGGTTCATGTGTATATATAAGGAATTTAATATTGCACTGTAAATTATATAAATAAATTTGTACCTCTGTAGGTTGATCATCGTCTGCCCACAAGAGATCAACATATGAAGAGACAGCATCAGCATGTGCAGCCTCCTCGGCATCATCATAACCACCATGGGCAGCAACAACATCATCAAAATCACCATCTGCTCCAAGGGAAACCTCACTCTATGGAACCATACATACATTCCCGCAACTCATGCAAATATGTGCTAAGCTGGGGGCAACCCTCACCTCACGCAACGGTTGTACCAAATTGTCGACAGGGCACTCAATGAACCAAGAGCAGAATCCATTGCTCGATGATTGGCAGGTGTTGGAACAACCGGTGCAGGAAGAGGAACCAAGGGATCATCATGCACATTGTTTCTAACTCTGTCGCTCAATTTGGCCCCCAACCTATCTTGGGGCATGCCTCTCCCAACCCCCTGAAATGATCTAATATCAAAGTAATTGGGTTTTTTACCCAATTCAAATTCGGCCCACAATTTTTTTCAAAAATACATGGGGACCTCATGATTGGAGTGTGGCGGATAGTTAAAGACCATCCACCATCGCTCCCAAAAGCGTCTAGCTATGCTTGGGTGCCTACAACATTGAATTGATATATGTGACTTCTTCGGATCTACCTCTTCACCCGTCTTAGGGTTCATAAAATATTGTTTCAAATCCATTCACTAGTACATTCAGTGCTAATTTCTGACGGCGGTTTGTCGGAATTGCGACTACTTTTTGTCGGAGTACCGACAAAAGTAGCCGTCGAAAACTCGTCGTTCGACTTGTCAGCGATGCCTCTGACCATCGAAAATACGACAATCCCCTGGACTCTGCCGACAGCGGGCATGATCGCTCTTCCAATCAAAAAGGTTGTTGGACATACAGCATCCTCGTCGGAAGTTTGTATAGACGGTGTCGGAAACTCAACAGAAGTCTAAAACTTTGCACTGACGAGGATGTTGTTTTTCTGATGGTTGTATCGTCGGTCCATTAATATGCATCGACGATCCTCCGACAAGGAAGTGTCATCGGACATATAGCATCCACGTCGGATGTTTGTGTAGTTTGAGTCGAAATTTCAATGACTCCAAAAACTTTGCACCGACGAGAACATTGTTGGTCCAACAATTCCATTGTCGATGGAAAGCTTATTCTCCATCGTAATTCCAACGAACATTTATTTCTTTTTAAAAAAATATTATTATCTAGACGTAAAGAAAACCTCATTGATATGTACAGCGAATGATATTATATCCCCATCAGCTACCAATAGGGAGCATAGGTTTGAAGCTAATATGATGCGCACTACTTTCAAGCTAATATGATCAGGCGCTTCATGGTTGAGATGGTCCAACTCCTAAGAGGACTGTATGAAACACTGAGTACTGGTAAACCTATTAAAAATGGTGCTAATAGGGAATTAGCTAACCCAAATATAAGAGCCTTTAAAGCCAATCAGGGAGATGAAATGACTTTATCTACCTTATCTAAGTTAGGTGTAGATGAGAAGCAAGTTCACACAAGAGAGAGAGAGAGAGAGAGAGAGAGATCACCAATATTGGAGAGCATATTGCATGTGATAATGAAGATGACTTCATTTGCTGTTGGTTTTATATCCAACCTTTGGCGTCAATACCCTAAGTCGGCTTGCTTATTAATTTAATAATAATATTATGTATATCATCCAAATAGGTCTTGACCTATTAACATGTTATTGCTTGTTTTCCTTTTACCACATGCTACATGAGTTTGGGCCCAGCCCAATTACATAATCGCTCTAAATACATATTTGATTTTACTGCCCAAATTGGGCCTACCCTATCTACAAGTTACATTATACATAGGTCTTGTCCTATCCATAGCAAGATATAATTACAAGTTACATGTATTTGATCCCAGCTTTAGTTGCATCATTTACCTTCATGTTACATGCATTTGGGTCCAGCCCAAAATAGTTCGAATTGTATGAGAGATAATACATGTGTATTTTAATTGTCATTGACAACATTAAAATACAATAGACAGGTATCTGAGCTAGCTACTAATTCAACACTTCCTATATGCATGAATTTTAACTGTAGACATAAGTTGAGAAGTGTCTAGCATTTCCTTGCTCTATTCTTGATGCAAGTTGTCTAGAACTCAATTATATGAAACTTAAATTTGATTACCTTATATTTGTATGTTTTTCTTATAGTTGTAACTTCAACATGCACAATAGGATCCATATACTTCAAAGAATGTTGATAGCTTGCAACAAATTTCATATTACAACAAGGGCAACAAAGGCCCACTTATCAATCTATAGCAAAAAAATATAATTTATTAATATAAAGAATATTAATGGTACCGCATGATTCACCATTTATTATGACATATATGACATACCTTAACATACGTGAGATTGTTATGTTAGATAAACCATTCATAACCTTCAAGTTCACCAACAACAATACAGTGGAGACAAGAGTTGTCTGCGAGCCTTCGTAAAGGGCCTCAGATGCCTTCTCAAGTAGAGGGATATCATGAACAACATCAAGGTCATCTTCATCATCATGATCAGTTGTGCGAGTACTAAATGTGTCATGGATCAATGTATTTGTACCATCATCTTTAATTGTGTTTTGTGGCTCATGATCGTCATCTTCCATGGGATCATTATCTTTGGCTTTGATATTCGCACCTCCATGTTCGTCCACTTTGAAAACAATATTCTTCGGGTTGTGTTGCTCCATATCATGTGCTCTGGGGTGCTTGACCTATATAAAATTGATAAACATAAATAAACCATGATCATGATCTCATCATCAAGTGATTTATTATGTATATAAATTGTTAAAACGATATAATGAAAAACTTACCAATGGATGATAATCATGTCCACCTTCAATGTGACCATGCAGCCTACAATGTTTCTTAGTTGTTTTGATTAGAAGTCTTCTAGTCTTTAAACCCTTACAAATTTTGCAAGGACAATAACATTTTCCATCACCTTTTCTTTTCAAGTTAGACCACAATCTAGCAATTGTCTCCTTATTTTGTTGTTCATTGATATTGTCTGACATGGTCTTTCTTCACAGTCAAGAAAATCGGGCTATAGAACTAGTTATATAGAATTTGAAATGTAAGTTATGAAATCACGTTTCAGTATAATATACCAAATTAAATTACTTGAAAATAAAAATTATTAGCATTGAACCAAAACCATTTAACTCTTCTTTTTCATCTCAAAACATATCTAATGGCTTTGTGGTATGTAATCCTTGTATCATATCTTAAGTTGACTAATGTCTAATTGGGGTAATCCATGAGTGTCTAATGTAAATTCAGTATCCTAAACATTGGAGAGACCTTATCTGACTTGCCTAATCAATGTGGTTGCTATCCTAATATGAAATACTGAATTCTACCCTTGCCTCTGTATCAAACTTCTCACATCATGTTTCTTCAACAAAACACACTAATATGAATTGAGCCAACACCATGAGGATAGGGTCAATTATCATGGCAACTAATCATAATACGTGAAGATGGGGTTCACACATAAGTGTTGGCTCTCAACAATGGCACACTTCCAAAATTGTCAGCCTCAAGACTTCTCCTATTGGGTCAACACTCATTGATGGCCACAAAACCAAATCAATGTATGTAGGCTTCGAACTCCTTACTCTAAGCTTGGAGGACCCTACACAAGGTCTATGAATACTCACCGGTATTACAATAGAAAGAGCCTTCCTCTAGAACTTTGTTTGCAACGCACACATCAATATTGGTAATAATTGTTATGATGGATGGTCTATTAGGACAGTAAATAAAATTATTATTCTTTTTCCACCCTTTGAAACTACAACAAGGTATTTGACTTGGCAGGGTCCCCACACATCACTTCAACAACAAACATTAGGCAATTCAACCTTTTGCCTTCTCAATGCATTTTTTTTTTGTCTTTCACTGGTTTTCTCAGTCCGATACAAAGTGATATTAGACCTTTCATGGCATCATCACATGCGCCTTCCAATATGTAGTCCTTTCATATTTTAGGTGCCTACACACTATGTTGTTGTTAAGTATTGATGTAGTCTTAAGACTTCTCATGACTCCATTACATGTCCACACTTGGGTTTACAAACACAACTCTGTCAAAACAAAAACAATATCACTAGTAAAACTATGACTGTGACAATCAATACCCTTAGGACAGTCATAAAAATTTAATCTATTTCATTTGGTTTTGATCCACAAACCCTTCTGAAGGTTGCATAGGGTCGCCTCACCCCTCTCTCTGTCATCAACCACTTCAAAATACCAATCGCTTGGTCTTCCCACCAAATTCTTCACTCTTACTACCTTTTACTGTCTGATATATAAGAGATATCAGATTGTCCTCATGCCCAAACACGTACCAAATCTAATTTGGAGCCCTGCACACAACATAATATGATACATAGCATGAACAAAGGCATTCCCACACATTTGGGTGAATTTATATGCATGGGAGACCAAAATATACATTATTTACTCCTCTCAGTAAACACTAGGCAGGGTTTTGACATTTTTTGGAAAAACTATGATATCTTCTTTAAAACACTATGAAATCTCATCTCTATTATGCTTTGATGGATGTCACGTCCTGTTACAAACCTCACATTTTGGCACTGGTAGAAAGGATTTTAGCAAAGGTTGTGGAATATGGCTTTTAAATCTACCAATTGTCATTCCATCTTGTGCATATAGCTTTTACATGTAGAAGAAATAAATTTGATAATTAGGTCATATGGTAGATGATAAGTGAAGGATTTTTCATACTAAAGGTGTGGCACTAGTGGCTTTGGTACATGAAGGTGACTAGAGGTTGTTAGCTACTCCCCCCTGAGCTATTGTCCCCTTTCTTACCATTGAGCTACTGCCCCCTTTCTTACCATTCCATTGTTGGATTGAATGTAGATTATTTTCAACACCCATTATAAGACACATTATAGGTTCTTGGGGCTCCTAACCTAACCTAGCTTTGATAACATTTTGAGCTACTACTCATGGACTAGTTAGGTTACCAAGATATGACCTTCTATTTGTTGTTAGAATGCGATCTATGACTAAGTATTAGAGGATCTTACTAACTTGAGTATCATGCTTTTATGTGTCTCTGACATGACTCCTAGTAACTATATAAAGATCTTACTAGTCCTAGATCTATGCAAACATTTTAGTCATCTTGTGACAGTCAAAGAGGGCAATAGTAATAAGTCTTCATGATGGAAGTCCATTAAAGGTGGTAGTCAACATAGTGAAAAAGGCTAATCATGTTTAGAGCAATAGGCAACCATCAGAAGTTACTGAGATGCCTGCTTAGGTTTCTGATTCAGATGAGTTTATAATGTATATACTAATACTGAAATCAATAGACAATTGAAACTTCATGTCATCACTGCAAAGTGCAACTCTTTAAGTTTTGGCCTCAATGCTCATTAGAGAGAAATAGTCAAGAGAAATGCCACACTACAGAAGAGATGTACATTGTAAACATGATTTTGTGTTACCAACAGTGATTAGAAATATGGCTAGGGGCATGACATTCAGTTAAAGTTGCCTTAGGCTTGCTATTGTTCAAGCAATGTGTCCAACAGCACTAGGGTAAATCTTGAGGATACTTTCAACTTGGATCTTGAATGATATCCAATTTCTTTACAAATTCATTTAGGTTTCTTTAAGAATTCTTTTGTTTGGTTGTGTAGCTGTAAGTTTTGGTTTTGGCTTCCTCCCAAAGAGAAAATGAGTCTAAGAAAATAGGAACTTATAATTCTCAAAAAAATCAATAGCAAAAAAACATTTATGTTTGCATATCAAACTAGGTATCTCTTGAAAACAAAAGAAAACTCAAATAAGCTAATTCTAGTAAATCCTAGTGAAATAAAATAACTACTTCAAGAAAACACTCAAAGAAGTCATTGATATCAGTAACCATATGACCCACCTAATCATGATGAGAAGGGGAGCTTGATTTTGGCATGGCAACCCATGTTAAACTCCGTGCATATCAAGTCTTCCAAGGGAAACAATGGACTGGTGAAAAAGTGAATTGTGTTACAGGTTGCTTCATCAGACAGAAAACAATTATTCCATAGTTAGAATGCAATGCATTCTACTCAAACATTAGGTATATCATGGCAAGAAACCTGAAGCAATTAATGATATGAACATCAAAGCTCCTCTAGGACTACAACCATTTTGACAAGTGTTTCATAGCATGCATGCATCAATATTGTCACCACAAGTTGGACCCTACTTGGTCAATGATTATGTTCATATGGTGGGTCTTCCCAGTCAATGGCTCCATTCATATTTCAAGTCATAATTCAGCTACTACACAAACCTGCCCAAATTCTAAATCGGACGAATGAATATAACTACAGTACCTATAAATAGTAATGATCCCCATCACCTTAGAGTCCATTTTTAGGGCCTATTCTCTTAATTCTAATTAATTAATCAGCTTCATTTTGAACACTAATCCACAACAAATTATGTTGTGCAATGCCACCATAAGCAAAAACAACCTTAGAACCCAATATCATTTGACTCTATATTATCTAGGGCACAATAACACATATCACTATAGGTATAAATCTTAATACACATCACTGTTGAACTTACCCCTTCCTCATATAACCCTATGTTGGTTAGGCTCCACCATAATTAGAAGATCCTAATTACTATTGTCCTAAATGGCACTCGATCACTACACAGTGGTCTGACGGTCCTTCAACAGGGAGTTTCTATCATAGCCATATATACTAGCATCCATACCCAAGGTAAGCTCCTCAGCTAGTGCCTACGTTCAGGCAATTCCAACGGATGTCGGATACAAGAGTGGCACAATCTGTGTTCTTCCCTATTTGATCACGCAGGTTTAGGTCATCACGGTCCTTAATTAGGGTCTACCCTAAGAGGTTATGCCTATAAAGAGGATAATTGATCATTTCATTTGATCAACCATCCAAATCAATCTTATTTTTCTCTTTTTCTACCGGACTGAATATGAGCTAGGGAAAAAAAATTATGAGCAGGAAAAGTCATTATAATAAAGATAAAACTTGATCTTCAACCAACACAAATGCAACCTCCTATGTATATTCCAAACAATTTCATCACTACATAAAGCAAATTAGACACATTGTCACAAACATAAAGATTTTTTCTTCAAGAAAACATTGCTTGAATGAATTGGTTGATTACCCTACCTTTTTTCTCCAACCGGATCTTGGCGGCACCGCAATCCAGAACTGTTTCCCTCCTTGTAATGCCCAATTTTTTGGTGAATATCATAGAGGTTGACGGGACGAAGAGGTGGGATTAATGTTCATCAGATGACTTGGTTTTTTTGTTTTTTTTTTAAGTAATGCTTGTGGTCGTCGGAATTTCGACGAACGCGGGCACTTTTTCAAAAAAACACAAATCTCAATGCCAATTCCTTCTCCATCAAAACAAAATGTTGAATTATCGTCGGAATTCCAACGAATGTAGGCATTTTTTCAAAAAAAAATCAAATTTGGTCACAATATGCCTTCTCCGTCGGAAACCTTCATCGGAATTTTAGGCCAAATGTATTAGTAATTTTTGTTATTTGTAATTCATTGACTTGTTTGAATGATAGGCCATCAGCGTAAAACGCATGCAATCCCTCCCTCCAACTATGATAGCTATCCAACTCGCTATCTAAACCCTGTACAGACTGTACAATCCCTTGCATACTATCTGCAAGGCGTAACAGCTGTGGAGGTGGATGAGGCTCACGTCTAATGGTGTGGATATCTCTAATCAAAGAATCAATATTCCTCCTAATGGTCTACCTCAACCGATCGGGTGGAGGTGGAGGTGGAGGTGAGGTAGCGCTAGACCTAATAGCTCATCTATCTCAAACTCATCCATTATGTGAAAATAATCTGCATATATATGCAAACATGAAAATTTACAATTACTATTTAATTTACATTTCACCTTCCAAAAAAACTTATAATTAAATACAATTTACCAACTTAAATATAAAAAAATGAAACTCACATAGATCTATATTATTAATAGGTGGGTCTATTTTAATTATAAGCATCATTTAAGAAATATTATCCACTTAAATCAAAGTATAATAAATATTATACAAAATAAAACATCATAATACCCATGCAACTCAAACAATACTTTTTAACATCTAAAGATGCATTCGTATAAGTTCCATCAAAATCATAAAAATAATCATGAGAGAGAGAGAGAGAGAATAGATAATGAATAAAATGACTCCATTGATTTAGAGAATGAATAATCATCTCCTCTAGACTCCACTGAGGGCTCATTCTCGATTAAGATTTTTTTTTAGTTGGCATTTTGGGCCATCATGGTGCATTTGTATGTTTGTTATAGAAAGATGGATGATTACAATACCTATGATAGTTGTACTTTGGGACCCATAATAGTTGACCATCTTAGTTGTCACGAAAGGCTTTTAATCATAGTTTAATGGCGTAGTTCATCTTTTCAAACAAGGTAACTTCCATGGAATTACAATTTAGTACCCTTGCAATATTTAACCAAAATCTTCAATTAGGCTACCACTTTATATTTTCAACTTGATAGGAATCGATTCAACTACTCTCCTTTGGTTTTAACTAAATCCATTAAAGGCATAAGTTATATCTATGAACTTGTCAATACATGTACTACTTTGTTGTGTTCTTTGCTAGATACATGGGATGATTTAGTGATCGCAACTAGTAGTGCTACACTAAGTTGAAGCTTGAATAAACAGTAGGTTCTCTACTCTTGGAGGAGTTAAAACAAAAAAAACAAAAAAAAAAATTTAAAGGATGCATTTTTTATTAGAGGAAGATAAAAGGATAAAGCAAAGAGAAAAAATAAGAAAAAGGACAAAGCTCCAAATCTAAAGTGAGATCTAAGTCTCTCAATAAAACCTATGTTAAGCTTTATAATTATGTCAAGAAAATCCACATAAAAATGAATGCAAGAAAAATATTACAAGAATGAATTAAATGATGATTTAGATTCAATAAATTATTAGGATGACAATAGTGATATAATTGTTATATATTTGGAATGCATATATGTGAGGATACATGGATGATTAAATATAGAGATTCTTTCCACATGACATTCTATTTCTCATTGAGGTATAATTTTACATTTAGTGTAATATTTTTTAAGTTCAAAAACATCTTTAGATACATATTGCGACATTGGTAGAAGGTGGACTTTAGGAGTAGTTGAAATTTAGTATAATAATGTCACTTTAGAAACAATTGGGATACTTCACCAATAATGTCACTTTGATGACAAGTTGAAACTTTGACAACTTTTTATGACACTTTAACAACACTTAATGTTACTTCAATAAGAGCTAACATTTAGTGGAAATCTATCACTTTGGTAGCCATTGGACTTTATGGACATACTACCTCTAGGTTGGAATTTAATATCTAGCATCTCATTGACTCACCCTTACATCTAAGAGTTCCATAAGGTTTTAAATAAATATACTATGGTGTAGCATGAACACATGGGCCACATTAGTGAAAAAGAACTTAGATATTTGAAAAATAAAAATCTTGCTGAGGGATCAACTAATTATTTTTTATTTTCACTTTTGTGATAATTTTATATATGAAAAAAATTGTTTCTAGTTTTATTTGAGATATGCTTGGAGATATGTCTACACCTATAAATATGGAAAAAATATAAACTAACTAGAAACAACATTTTGCTACACCTAGAATTATGAAAAAACAAGAAATTATTTGAGCAATATTTGTCTACACTTAAAGATTTGGAGGACATGAGTCATGTGCTTTGTGATAGTGTGATTGGGAGCCTCATGTATGCTATGGCCTACACTAGACAATAAATTACCAAACAATGGGGGTTTTGAGTTTGTTTATGGCTAATCTTAAAAAGAATCACAAGGTTGCATTCAAGAGATTTTTTAGATATCTTTATGGTACTTTGGATTTCTCTATTTGTTATCAAGGATCTTTAGAAAAAATGCTTTCAACAACCATGTTTTCAAAGCACAAAGTTTGGAAAGAAGAAAGTTTAGTAGTAGGATTGTTCCACGTGTTATTAAAAATATAGGAACTTGTAAACTCAAATTGGATATGGGATGTTGACATTAGGAAGTCTAACATTGACTATGTATTTAGTCTATGTGGTGGTGCAATTAGTTGGATGAGTAGGTGACAGGTTGTGGTTTCTCTTTCCACTATTAAGTCAAACTATATGACATGTTATCATGTTTGTAAATATATAGTATATCTTTAGAGATTGGGCTAAGTTAGGAAGTAGTGAGGGTTAATAGTGATAGTTAGAGTATTATCAAATTTAAGAACCCTATTTTTCACACACACAAAAAAGCACATTCATATTCATTATCATTTTAAAGTTCAATTTAAACATAAATTAAACATCAAAACATAAATTAAACATCTAACTTTTACAAAAGAATCCTATAATTAAATACAACATTTAGAAATATAAATTTAAACATTCAAACTTTTATGCATGATTAAAATAGAGAGAGAGAGAGAGAGAGAGGGAGAGTAGGTAATTTGAGATACAACGAGTTAGAGAGGGAATAGATAATGAGAGATAGAGAGTAGGTAATGATCTAGAGAGAGGGTAATGAAAGAGAGAGAGGGTAACGTGAGAGAGAGAGGGAGAGAGGGGGTAATGTGTGTGTGTGTGTGTGAGAGAGAGAGAGAGGGGGGGTAATGTGTGTGTGTGTGTGTGTGTGTGAGAGAGAGAGAGAGAGGGCATAATGAGAGATTGAGAGAAAGAGAGAGAGTGTAATGACAAAGAGGGTAATGTGTACATGTGTGAGAGAGAGAGAGAAGGGGGGTTTATTGTTGATTTTCATCTAGGGTTTATTGTTTGTTAATTTTTTAGGGTTTGTTGTTCGTTTATTTTCTAGGGTTTATTGTTCATTTTTTCTATCTAGGGTTTATTGTTCATTTTTCTATTTAGGGTTTATTGTCTATTTTTTGTGTCTAATGTTTATTGTTTGTTTTTGTTTTTTTTTGTTTTTTTTTGTTTTTTTTTTCCTACGGTTTTAAGTTTTTACTATTTTTTACTTTTCATGTTTTTTGCAATATTTAAAAACTAAAAAAACTATTTTAAACATGAAATTAAATAAAATAAAAAATGTTTTTCAAACTTTAAAACACTAAAATTAAAAAATAACAATAAATTAACATTTTTTTATGAAAATAATAACAATAAATTAACATTTTTTAATGAAAAATAATATAAATAAATAAAAAAGAATATAAAAAACAAAACTACGTACCTGGAAGGAGGTAAAAAATGGTCTAGGAGGTCAGCTGGGATGAAAAAACGAGTACTCGTGCTCCTCTAAAATGTTTACTCATTTTTGAAATAGTGAAAATAATGGAAAATGGTTAAAATAAATAAATAAATACATTCAAGAAATGGGAGCCCCCCTTTTTTTCAAATCGGGCGCCCGTTTAGCTTTGGGCACCCGAACCAAAACAGGCGCACATTTCCAAAAAAAGTGCGCTCATTTTTTAATGCCTCGAGCACCTGAAGTGAAACGGGTGCCCGATTTGTAAAAATCGGGCACCCGTTTTGTAGCAAGCTCTTTTCCCAACCCGCGGACTTCCTCGTGATTAGGACCCAACTTTGTGCATTTATCCAGGTGTTTAAATATTGGGTGGATTGGAAGTCGATATCATATTGTCTGCATTTGTAGCATTGTCTTGGGTTTCTTAAGCAGCATGGAAGCCAATCTCTCCTTCCATAGTAATAAGAAATTAGTCCCATTTCTCGGACGATTTACAGACAGGAAGCTGAAAGGTTTGTTCTTGTTTAAGGATTAGCGGTTGTATGAGAGTGTTAAAATGTTATTGGGAGAGGAAATTGTCTATGTAGGTCATCGCTACAGGGCAAACATGGAGGCATATTCATTAATTGTCACTTGGGGTTTCCAATTTAAAGACGAGGTGGACAAGGTAAAAAATGCCCTAAGAGTTGTAATTCATTCAAACTACCTATTAAATCTGGATAGTGTGTGTGCATGTGTGGTCCTGAAGGTGGGCATTATTCCTGAGGCAGGGGTGGTTGGTCTAGTGGCGCCGCTACCACTCATTTGATGGGTTGATGATGATTTGAAGGCAAGATGCAGAGCTCTTTCTTGGCGTGGGTGGAAGGACTTAAAAATGTTCACAAGGTTGATGCAGTGTGATGAGGTTTTAATGGTCCTTCATGAAGTGGCATGTACAGAGGTGGGTCGAGAGTTACGACCGAGACCCAAGACTACCCAAGCAATGAAGCGACTCTCAGAATTCTATGATGACCCGGAGGACGGGTCATTCCGGGGTTAATCCTGTTATGGTCGGTGGTGTTTGGCATTGTCTGTTTGTATCTTTTTGTTCCATGTCCGTTTTATCCCCGACTTTGTATGTGTGAGGGGATGTCTGCTACAAATTTTCGTACACCGAATTGGAATTCTGGGGTTTTTGCATGTAGTGGGGTTTTGTTTTTTGTTGGGAATGGTGGTTTTGGCCCTTGGGGGTTTTTTTTGTGGTGGCAGAACTCTGGTGGTTTTACTATACCACCTATACCTACATATTTGTAATATTTTATTCCCAAGTAATAAAATACAAAAATTATCGATAAAAAAAATGAAATATCATGCAAGTTTTGAAATTACATATTTAAATTATATATTTAATTCATTTAATTCATATTTAAATCCTATTGATAATGGGAAAAATGGCAATTAACAACGGATACTGTCGTCCATTGGATGAGTATGGATCAACGACTTAAGGAGTATGACCAGAAACATGTGTCATTAAACACCAACAGGAAAGAAAGGTTATGGCCCATGGGACGATGAAGTGTTAGGTGACGTGGCATTTGGGTGGCATAAATCCTATGTATAATGGGACACGTGGCAACTGACAAAGGATACTGTCGTCCGTTGGATGAGCACAGATCAACGGCGTGAGGTGTATTTCGAGCCGAATGTGGGAACGATAAACATTTTTTATAAACTTCTAACAGAAGACTTCCATAAACGATATACATTTAATTAAGTATAGTTAAATTCTAAATTTGTAATTGTATACGTAATTAACTGTAATAAGCTCTATTTCAGGTAGAAGTTGGAAAGGATTAAAAAGTCTTCAAAACCACTCCCGAAAAGAGACTCGTGTCTATTGACGTGGCCAAAAAATGGCAAAAGTCCTAGGACCCACGAGAACTGACAACAGATACCATTGTCTGTTGGATGAGTACAGATCAATGGCTTAGGGTGGATTTTGGCCCAAATGTGGGAAGTAAACACATTTGTGAGAACTTCGCCTGGAATTGAACGTTTTACATTTAATTAACTATAATTAAGTCTAAAAAGCTCTATTTCGGGCAAAAGTTGAAAATAATTAAAAAGACTTGAAAAAATGTCCAGAAAAGTGAATCGATTGTAGTGACATGGCCGAAAAATGGCACAAGTCCTGGGACCCACGACTACTGACAATGGATACCATCATTCGTTGGATGAGCACATATCAACGGCTTAGGGTGGATTTCAACCCAAATGTGGGAAGTAAACATATTTTTGAGAACTTGACCCAGAATTGAATGTTTTACATTTAATTAACTATAATTAAGCTCTATTTCGGGTGGAAGTTGAAAAGGATTAAAAAGACTTCTAAAACCGTCCAGAAAAGTGACTCGAGTCTGGTGACTTGTCCACTGTCCTCAGAATTTAGACTGAAGCAATGAATATTTTGTCCTTCAGTGGTGAATAGATATTAATAATAATTTATAAAATTACAACAAGATTCTAGAAATTTTTCCCTTTAGGTATTACTTTTGAACTTTTCAGATTTCTCAAAATAAGTGACTCATAATCGTATTCCAGTTCATGGACAAACCAGTAAATCTAGGGAGATTCAGAAACGGCTACTAGATTGAGGAATGCAATTGGGTCTGTCTGCGCCAATCTAATGAAATAGAAATTTTGAGTAAAATCTAGAACACCTACATCCCGCGTTTTTTATTTTTTTGAATCTCATGGTTCAATTTGAGGGTTAGCATTTTCAGGCTTGTATCTAATATTATTTTGAATTATTTAACAGTAACAGTAATGGGGAAACCAGAAAGCAATAGTTCAACAAAAAGCCAAGTGAATAAAAAAATATACCTAACCAAACTGGTTAAAACACCAGGTTTCACTGATGAATACCATGATATTTATGACCCTGCTATCCATAGTAAAAAGTGTATCATAGAAATTAGATATGCATTGTCTAATAAGGCAGTAGATCCAAACAAGGCAAAATTTACTATTTTCCACACAATGTTAAAACAAAGAACAAATAAAATGCATTATGGGATGCTGGATTGGGAAGCATGGTGTTACTTGAAGTATTCCCTTGCCCTTAATTTATTATGGTCTGCGCCAAAAATTATGATGAAGATAAAAAAGCAATTGTTAATAAAAATACAAAAGAGGAAATTATATCCTTAACCGAGGGAGAATTTTCTCATTTTTTGAACCTAGGGTTTGAAGCACAAAACTCAAACATCCACATTGACCTAGGAAAGCTAGTAGAGAATTATGAGAGTCTCGATCCAAGTCATAGAGATTCATTTATCAGAGCTCTAATAATGTGTGGTACTCCATTGGATCAGAATGATAAGCCTCCTTATGATTATAACATTTTTGTTCCATGGGTTCAAAATACTATTTCCTTGCTGACATTTTGCCTGGGATTGGAAAATGATAGGGAAGTGGGTGCTAGCCTTCTTGAAATGATTTTTAATATCCATTGTGTATGTCAACCAGTAAGATATAATTTTATTGAGCACGTTGATCAATCCATGCAAAAACAATTATTAATGATCAAAAAAGGTTTATGTAAGACATTTAGGTTATCATCCTACTTGTGCTATCTTCTTCTATCCAAGTATCGTGCAATATTCGAGACCAACAATCTTCACATTGTAAACTATAAGATTGATGAGAAGACTCGGAACAAAACAGAGTGTCCAATATATGAATGGACACCTAAAATAAGGATGCATGATAACAGAAAGAACTACAACCATTTTGTAGACTTCTTTTTGGCACCAATGTATAATGATTTTACAAGCACTCCAATGCCTAGATTGCCTATGTCTTGTAGAGATTGCATTCAACTCGGAAGTCAAATACAATTGGTTGACTAATTCTTCATGGAAGAATACACTGTGTTAAGTTTTTATAGATTAGCAGTAAAACCCT
The DNA here is from genome assembly GCF_030272615.1 of Cryptomeria japonica. Lineage (NCBI taxonomy): Eukaryota > Viridiplantae > Streptophyta > Pinopsida > Cupressales > Cupressaceae > Cryptomeria > Cryptomeria japonica. Next base: position 88,007,585 of record NC_081414.1, on the reverse strand, counting down.
ACATACTTCCAATACATGTGACAGAGAGTGTATTTTCATTGGAATATATATGGCAGTTGGAGAGCACAGATAGGCACTTTCATGGTCAGCAAAAGAAGAGCATATTTCCTTCCTTGCCTTTTTCATGTGGAGGGTTCACATTTGAGAGAAAAGAATTCAATGTGGCACATGATTTTTTGACAATTTTTAGCTTTGGTGATGAGGGTCTCTAGCAGTATGATCCAATCGATGTAGTTCAAGCAAGGCTTAAGAAAAATGGGAACTCTTCGGTGTTATATCAACGTGAAAGTAAACCATTGCTAGAAAATATTAGAAACATGGACTCCTAGGATGAGGTAAACAAAGAGATGGAGAAAATTGTCGCTGACAATAACATTTCAACAAAATAATTGTCATCACAAATTATGACATTGCACACACAGAGGAAAATAGAGAAGGGCATCCAAAATAGGAGGTCCTACAATTTCTACCAAAAATCTACTAATCAATCTAACAAATCTATTCCCAAAACAATTTTACAAGAATGGAAAGATAGATTTTGGACTCAAACCAAAATAAATGATTTTTGGACTATGAGGAAGAATCTTGATGAACCAAAGACCAGTGCAGAATTCGAGTCCATCGACGAGGATGTAGAGTTTAGCAAATTGTGAAATATGGAGCATCCCACAACAGCATATGACAGGAGTGATGATGAAAATGAGTATGAGGTTGAGGCCACTCCAACAACTACTATAGTCCCTACAATATTTGGTGGAGTCAATGAGTCCATGAAAGAAAAATATAGCAAAGGGGCAAACATTGTGGAAAAAATGGGTTTTGAAGGTGGCGGTCTAGGTCCCAGAGGAGAAGGCATTTGGTCTCCACTTGAGGTACAACTTCCATCAGATTCAAAATCAAAATCTCATGTTAAACTAGTCATAAGACTTGATTCGTCAGATTCATCATGGAAAGGTACCGCCATATCATGGTATTCTCATTGGTGGTGAATCAAGTGTCACTGCCACTGGTGGGGAATCTGGGGATAGTATTCCTATTAGTGTCCAGCCAAGTGCCACTGCGATTGGTGGGGTTGGCATGGGTACTACTACCGATACTAGTTGTCTTGGTGTTGGACACGTGCAACAACAAAATATCTCTCGCAAGAGGCCACTAGTGGTAGATACTCATACTATTCAGAATTCTATATCAAGTGCCACTGCCACTACAAAACTATCATTTGTAGCTTCAGAACAAACCCCTCAAAAGACTATAAAAACTACACATGCAAGTGACAGTGGTACAGGATCAGGATTGGTTGTTGGCACGCCTCATAATGCATTAGGTAAAACTGCAGGCATAGGTGGAACTGGAGCCTCTGTTATTTCACCTTTCAAACATTCAATTGCTTCAGCAAGCCCATATTTTCAATATCGTGATTACTATGAAAAATGTGAACACATAACAAATGCAAATAAAGAAAAAAAGAGAGCACTACAAAGGGTTTCCCTGACTGAAGTTTTAGAGGAACAGCCTGCAAGGAACAAGGTATTTCCAACATATGACCCACACAAAGATATGATGGAGTTCATGGTTGTTATGCCCCCAAATAAAGATAAAAATCCACCAGTCAGATAGATCCCTCTGAATTTCAAGTTAGCACACTCCAAATGGATTTTTCCAAAGTACAAAATGTGGACAAAATTAGTGTGTCAAAAAGGACTAACGAACTAGTCTACACTTCACTGGTAAAGGTGGAGAGAGAGAACAATAAGTTGGAGAAACAAATAGAAAATTTACAGGCAGACCTGGCAAACAAAAAATCAAAGAGGAAAGCAACAGATAACAAGTGCAATGATTTACAGAAAAGGATAAAAAATTCGGGCTCTGCAATAGAAATTGTAAAGCAGGAAAAGATGGAGGCAGAATTGAAGGAACTGAGGAAAAAATGGCTAAAGCAGTAAAAATTTTGATGATGAAAGAGCTAGTTTACAAAAATTATACAAAAGTTATGAGTCTATTGCTGCCAAAAAAAAAAAAAAAATACAGGACCTATTAGATCATGAGAAGAAAAAAGAAAAACATTTGGAAGAGGAAGTAGAGGAAGAAGAAAAAAATGTCCACAAATGAAAGAAGACCTACACAATGCAAATGATAAAATTAAAACTTCGGAGAATGGATTGAAAGATAATATGAAAAATACAACGAAGTATATACAAGAAAACATTTGGGGGCAAATAATGAAGAGGAGTGACAAGTTGTGTGAGTGGTTTGAATTGAATGAAAGTCTGAGATTAATTTATTGCAAAATCAAAGGGCACATTGAGAAGAGCATACATGTTTATTCAAAAGAGGATATGGCTAAATAGATTTTGAAGTAGTCTACAGTACCAATGACAGCTATTTGGCATCCAAGGGAATTAACAGCCGCATTGATGTCACAGTTAAGACATCATCTATCCTTCAAAAATGCCAGAAACTAAGGGAAACATCGGAAGTTATGGATAAAGGTGGCAAAAAGATATTGAAGCTGCAAGAAAAGACAACTACTTTGATTAAACTTAGTTTGTCAAAGTCCGTTGACCCATCAAATAAATTCATTGGAAAAAAATCTTACAAAAAAAGTATGGAGGAAAAAATAAAGTCTAATTTAGACTTGCTTCCTAAGAACACAACTCCCCAAAGCTTTCTGGAATTCATCAAACCATTTACAACTTTGAATGCGGTATTGGGTGAAATAGTGATGTCAAGTCACTCTTCTAAATATGGATCTTTGACGAAGTTGCAGTTGACTTTCTATAGTTTAGAGAATATTGACTTTCCATCAGACGAAGAGTGGAGCACCCTACAAAAACTGGCACAGAAATCTCAAGAATCATAGTATGTATTGCACATTTTTCTGCTTTTACTCTTAATTCCAAGGTTTTATGTTTTTTTGTTTGGAATTTGGCATCGCTTGAAATAACTATGTTTTATGAACAGCAAAAAACTAGCACTCTCTATTTCTAATCCATCCTATGAATCTATGATGCACAGTGCAAACCTTCAGCCTGTAAATTTGTATTCTCAAATTCTCCCAAGTTTTAACATTTCTTTTTTTCTCTATTTATGATTTCTAGGTTTTGGGCACTATTATTATCTATATTTAATTTGTCGTGACTTGAATTAATATTTAATTTTGAACTCTATTTTTTGAACAGAAGACATGTAGCAGTTGTTAAATTGCTAATCCGACTTGCGATGGCCATGTAGATTTGTGTTGAGTTTGTGATACTAATGGCAGTCGGGACGATATATTCAATGTTCGATGCCTTAGTAATTGATTTTGATGTTGATTCTTCACATGTCGCAAATTGACTTGAAGCTATTGTTGCTCCCTTGTTTCTATAAAAGGGAATTCAGGGTCATTTGCAAAGGTTTTGAAACTTTGTATTGACTTTTGCATGGAGAATCACACAGAGTGGTGTACTAAATGAATTGTATCATATGGCTATATTTTGAAAGAATTAATGAAAATCTAAGTTCTCAACATGTCTAAATAAACATCTCTGTATCAATAAACACATTATGGTTTTTTATTATGCTATTTTAAATCTGAAAATAGAAAGTTGAAAAATACAATTACAAATCAATATTAAATTATAATTGCAAAAAGTTGACAGACTCGTAAAATATCATCAAGTTATCAACCATAATAATATGCTTTTGTAATATGAATGATGAGATACAGTAATAAGATTAATAAATACCAATCTCTTACAGCTGCCATTCCTCATCAAATTCAGAGCTTTTTTTATTCTTGTCTATGTTTTCTTTACTGAGTCTGCATACCTTCGTTGAACTGCATCTCAATGCTACCAGTAGGTCCAGTACATTAGTCAATAGTCCCACTGGCACTTTGGTTTGAAGTGTTTCCCAAACCTCTTCTTTCACATTTGGACCTCCAAATTTTCAGTGCCCTATCGTAAGGAAAAGTGTGGACATCATACCTAGATGTATAGAGCCTCAAACAATTTTCCAAATATTTGTCTAGTTTGCTTCTTATCTTTGATTTTAGGAACCCCAAAGTACTTAAAACTCTCTAATATTCCACCGAACCCAATATCATGGTAAGACATAAATCAAGAAGCTTGAAATATTCTGGTATTGAATCACACAACACTAAGTTCTCACCTAGATTTTTTCAAAGCCTTGTTATTGATGCCTCTTCGTGGGGGTTCTCCATTCTGTCGTATTGTTCCCTCATAGTGTATGCAAAACGATATGATTGCTCTCTAAGACGAATTTTGTCTAATATTCCATTTATAGTTACTCCATTCAATTCTTTGGATATGCAAAATTATTTTATCAAAGTCAATAGCTTACTTCGAAAATTAGTTGCACTGTTGAGGCTCCAATATTGAGGAAACACAATAGACATGGCTTCGAGTAGGTTGTCAGGAGGGAATCTGCTTCTAATCTATGAGGAAAGATCATAGGCAATTTTCTTCATAGAAGTAGTTACAGACTCAACAATCTTGTCAAAATATTCCCTTGCAACTCTTGCTAATTGCTTCCTGGGGTGCTTTCCTGGTTCCTCGAGGTCGACCATCGCATAGAAGTGCATTGGTATCTCAACTCCCCATATATTGGTACATACCTCCCCGTTTGCACTGATTTGTAAATAATTATCAAGATTGTTCAAATCTATGAGTGTCTGCCACTTAACAAATTTTTAATCAGATAGTGTTGGTTGATTTTGATAGAGATTGTCGAGGGTCATGCATGTCAACTTACGCACCGTAGCATATTCTGCAAAATACATAGCTCTTTTTTGGGCAACCTTCATAATATTCCTCATTTCCTCTAGCATGGGCAGAAGAGCTGCTAAAGTTAAGAGTGTCTCTAGATTACTTAACCTTCGAAGAAGGTCAGGAAATTTTGGTTGCTTTGATTCGTCGCGAGTTGTGTGAAATAGTCCAATCAAGGATGGATATTCTAAAAAAACTCAATGCACTGGACCATCCAAAGAGATCCCTCTGGTATCATTATCCTTGAGAAGCTTGTTCACATCAGTTATTCCATCAGCAAAGTTGAAATTCAATAAATCGCTTGGGACTTCAACAGAAGTGTGAGTAGATCTCTCTAATTAAAATTAAATTTATTTTTTTACTGGAGCATACTTGCTCACAATTCCAAAAGCTAGATTCATTTTGTGAGCCATGCAGTGAATTGCAGTAATGTAGGGTGCAAAAGAAGTTTCAATCTTTGTACAAAGACCGTTCCTGTGACCTTGCATTATTGAAGCTCCATCTTCTCTAACACACACCAATTTTTTGGCAATCATCATGTCACCCATACCTCCATATTCAATTAAACATCTCTTTACTAGTTGAAATAAATTATTCGTTGTCGCACTATCCTTCATTTTAGCAACAGATAGTAGATGAGGTTGGCGGGCATAATTCTATACAATATAAACATGCATGCATACCCACGAAGTATTGTCTACTGTCGTAACTTCGTCTAAACAAAATGCAATAAAATTTGACTCTCTTATTTTTTCTTTTGCATCTTCTTTTTCAACCTCAGCAAGACAGCTTTCCCATTCCCATCCACTGTTTACTGACCAATGACTATTAGGATAGTTAGGAACTTTCAAAAAGTGTAATAAACCACTAATTGATGGGAAATCTGTCATAGCACACCCTCTGCTCAAAATATAAAAAACAACACTTAACTGAACAACTTTTCCCAGTTGTTCTATTTGCATTGCTTTTCCAAAACTAGCTTCAATAGAACCTTTAACTTCAGCAAGCTTCGTCTGTATTTTCTCATGAAAATAATACTCTTTGGCATTCCTCACATGCTTACATTCCTCCTTTGTTTTCCATCTTATCACTGATTTTTCAACTCTGTCTATCATTTATTTTTCATAAACTTTACCCATATGTTTTTCTATGGTGTCAAATTTTAGCTGCAACCTAATTTCCTTGTTATGTTTCCAAGTGCAAATCTTACACCTGTATTCTATTGGAGGCTCGCCTTCAATTGGATTCCCCACTGGTTCAATGAATGGATACTTTGATGCCCAATTAATTTAAAAATTCCTTATTGACATATCCCACTCCTGATCCTTTTAGGCTGCAAAAAAAAATCAAAATGCTGAAGAAGTAATAATAGGCTATAAAGTATAATATATGTTTCATTGGCCCTACGACCTACAATCTAGATGTTTGAGGTCTGAATCTCCCGGCTGACCACTCGGCACTGATGGGTCCCCACTAAATAAGAATGAACTCAATATTGCAAACAGATATAGATAAATTCAGAATAATTTTATAACACTTCAAAAATATGATCGCTCACCTTTAGGTCACTAGCAGTCGCCAATGCAGTCAACGGCAATGGTTTGGTCTGAAACTGTGTTATTGATCTGAATTCAGAGCCTAGAACCAACCAGATTGTGTAGAGATAGATCCGATCTTTGAATGTATTTATACCAATTCTTATATGGTGAATTCCGCAGGAATTTTATATGGTATACAAATATTCAGTGAATCTTGCTTAACTATAACACGACTTATGTAATTTTCAAGGCAATTATGGGTCGTCCAAATAATTGGCAAATACAATATAGTTGGCGAAAATTGGGGTGAATGGAGACACGCGTCGGCAAAATGTTGGGCGAATTGGGTCCTCCTAGCCAACAAATCTTCATATGCCTATAGGCAAATTATGGTCATCTATTAAGGCAACCTCGGAGAGTGTAGGTGAAAAAATTTAATTTACCGTGTGTCCACCGTAATATTGTATTGGCAAAATCATCACATAGAAACATTTAATTACATAAAACATATTGCGATCGGGTCGTGAATTTGACGGATGGCCACCCCCAATCGGTACAAAATATTCGCCATTTCCCAGGTCGCCGACGTGAAAAATTTGCCACTAAAGTAATCTCTGGTACACCCCATTTATTTCATTTTTTATAACAATAAGAAAGGGAGCAATTTGCAATGGCCCTGTCATATATCATAATTATTTTCATGCAATTATCATAAGCCCACACTCAAAGATAATGTGGGATCTCTTTTTTCTTATAAGCTTATCATTTCAGGGTATTTTCTTGATGTCAAAGCATAAAGCTAGCTCTAAGAGGTCAAAGTTTGGAGAATTTTTAGGTCAACATGACTGATTTGAGCTTTTGAGGGAGGAGTAATGTGAGTCAAATATTGGTTCTAATTTCCTCTAAAAGTGTGGCATGATGGGTAGGAGAGATCCTTAAAAGTTCTATGAAATGAATTTGTGTTATTCTTTTTAAGGCCCTTAATTATGTTGTATGGGCTACTAGGTGTGGGTAGACATGTATGATAAATAAATTGTATGCATTTTATGCTTGAGTATTGAGGTAGGGTGGACATCTTGATGTCTAACCAACCAACTCTAAGATGACCATGGAACGTGATGATAGGTTTTCTTGTGTGTTCTTGCTTGTTTATCTTCACCCATGTTCCAAAAAAAGTGGTAAATCCTTAAATATAAATTTTGAATGAAAATACACACTCGATTATTTTGTGTAGGATAATCCTATGTTGTAGAAACATGTCGATGAATAAGTATTGTTGATCCTTAAGTAACCTTCATATGAAATTTTTTAATTCCCACTAAGTTACTATACCATGACCTTTGTCTTATGACAGGCACAATACTTCTTAGGGTCATAATTCCTTAGTTTATGATAAGGGTTGAACTTGTTTTCAAAGGGATAGTTGTGTCAAAGATGATCCTATGAATTATGATGTAGGGGACTCACCTGGCACACTCCAAACACGTGTATCCAAGATTCATGCATAACATAACAAAGAGAATAACACAAATTGCCTTTTATTACTCAAATGAAATGAATTACAAATTCATTAAATACAAAATAGTAGCCACTTAGGGTTTACAACTTGCAAGATGTAATTATTACTCAACTCTCAAATGAAGGAGAATTTTTCTCAACTTCAAATGATCACTCAACTCGAAATGATCCACTCAACTCTAGATGATCCACTCAACTTTAGATGCCTTAACACTAGCCCAAACCTCCCTTTTATAGCATTCTTGCACCTCTTGAAAATCCCACTCCCCTTCTTGGATATGAACACATAGCAATCAAGAAATGCAACACATAGCCAACAGATGACTCTTCAACTTCCCCAGGAGGGCTCCTAAGGTGATGTGTTTTCAATTTTCTATGTGACTACCCAATACATGTGAATGCGTGACTCTTCCCCTTCTCGAAATTCACCGCTAGATGAGTATTTTTTCTTATTTTGCCTTGTAAATGACAAAAATGTGTGTCCACACATGAAAATTACATTTGCCTTTAGACATAGGTCACAAATATTAAATGATTTCAACCCCTTATGTCTCTTTGGATACTTTCCTAGGTGCATGAAGATCTATAGTAGCATGTGTTTATTTTTATTGTCCTAACCTTAACTAAAATTTAAAATAAAAAATAATTTTAGATGATATAGCATTTTGCCCTACACCGTTGGATACTCTTACATCATATGATAATACTTATTTTTACTAAAAATATTAAACATTAGTTGTTATATGGACATTTTAGCATCCTTTGTGTAGACACCTAAATTTGCCCATACTAGACCACACTTGACTTTATCATGTGCCTTCAATTTTACATTTATTGTCTAAATCTTATCCCACAAACCCTCCAACTAAATCAAGTAAGTAATACCTATTTAATTTATTGATTTAGACTGATTAACCCTCATTACTATTTTCTCTAATATTTAGTTCTACCTCAACACAATCCTTGTCCATTAAATCTTAGTCATTGAATCCATCTACATGACACAAGATATAAACATGTCATCATGTGACAAGTGTCTCTACCCTCTTGATCATACTTGTGTGAGCGTGCAAGGTCGCCTCACGGCTACCCTACCTCTTATGCATGTCATAAACATGCCACTTGCTCAAGCCACCCTACCTCTTACACATGGCATAGACATGCATCTTTCATGAGCTTCCCCATGTGTGCTCATACACACAAGCACGCCTAGCTTTTTTACCTCCATTCTCCTTCTGACACTTGTCACAAGGCTAAGCCTTTGATCCATAGACCATATCTTTGAATCAATCCTCGCCATCCATTTGATATTGAATCTTACTCATTGATCCTCCCCATCAAAAAAATATAAATTGAGACATTTTCTCTCATTTTGATCATCCACTCTTATGATATCATTATCTTGACCACTTTGTTCTATCAAACATCATCATCCTCATCCTAACATCATGTTGTTGGTTTAAGAAACCATGTTCCACCCAACTACACAACATCAAAGAGAAAATCAAGTGGAAAGGGTACCTCTACCTTTGCTTAATCTGTGAGATGAGGAGGTAAAAGGCAAGGTGAAATCGTGTATTTCATTTATTTTATTTATTTCATGATTTTATCTCATTTCTTCATCTTCACTTTGTTTGCATTATCACCATTATTGTTGTTGCCATCATAATTGATTATAATTGCCATTGTCATTGTGACCGCCTCAACTATTATTATTATTCTTAGTCATTAGGATATCTACAACCCCATCAATTGTCATGCTTTTTTTTTTTTTTCTTTAGTATAAAGGAGTTGTAATTCTATGATTGTTAGCATTTTGTACATCACTCTAGCCAAGTCTAATTAACCTTCTCTTGACCCATATTTCCTACCACTATCAATGGCAACTTGATTGATTCTTAGGGCATGTAATAGGGTATTAATAGGATTTATAAGGCGGATTTTGAACCTCCTCTAAAATATCCACTCATGTAAGAAGATATCACATAAATCTTAGTAATCCATGTGATGAGCACTAGTTGAAGAATAGAGAATTTCTTTCGAGTGAAAATTCAAAGTTGTGTCCCACGTTAGGCTAGTTTATTAGCACAAAAGAATTTAAGTATTTCCGATTTAAAATTAATTCTAGTCAAAATATTTTTCTAGTTGAATTTATTCTAGCTAAATTAAAAATAAGCCATAAATTTTCTAACTAGAAGTGTCTAATAAATACATATGTAGCATCACGATGAGATCAATTTACAACAAAAAAGTTGAAAATTTGACATTCTCACAACTTACATAAATAACATTTTTTTAATTTAAAATTCTCCTTTTGAAAATTTGTAGGTCTAGTTTTTTATAAATATATATTTTATTGCATTTATATTTTCTCCTTTCACTAAAAATGAGTCATTAATACTAAAATATAAAATCGATTCTTACAGAGAAAAAATATTAATGCTTATTTTTTAAATTTATAAAAAATATAATGCACTAGTGAAATTCAATTTCAAGACTATATTTTTTCCTAATTTGATAAATAGTTAAAAAATTACATCCCATCAAAATAGTTGTGTTTTTGATACGCCTTCAAATTTAATTTTTAAAAATATTATCAAAATGGGGAAAAGAATAATCCTTACACTAAATTCTCAAGTTATAAATACAAAAGAATTGAAGGACAGAAAATAAAATTTTCACTATGAAATGTTAATTTAATAAACCTAATTTTTTCATATTTTATCAATAATTAAATTATAGTTATTTTTATTAAAAATATATATTAAGCAATTTTATTTTTTTGTTAAAAGAAAATAGGCATGAAATACACTAAGAATTTTGTGTTTAATTAGTTTACATCATTTTGAAATTTAGAACATATATGTTACTTTTATTGATTCAAGTTAAAAAAATTAGATCAATGTATCATTTCTATTATAAAAGTGAGATGCTACTTTGAACTTTCACCTCCTATCCATGTTCTATTATTCTCTTTACTACCATTATGTTGAGGTGTATACCTAACTGTAAACTACTTGTGGATTTCATGACCCTTGATTCTCTCAACCAAGTTAGCAAAATGAGAGCCTCAAGTGTGGCATGGTCCTACATTAAGTTACATTGACCATGATTCATAATGCTACCAATATGCCCTTTAGGAGATGCAATATTAGCAAGGTTAATAGTGGTAATAATTCGAATCTAACTTATCACTATTGAGTTGGTCTACATGTTGCTCAATGTTCCTAGCCCTCTCCCTATAACGGGTGAGACCTATTCCACTCATTTTGAATGTCTTGCCATCAAGTTTGTTAGGTTACTATGATACAAGTATAGGGACTATGGAGAGGTGAGTTTGGGAATAATTGTTGAGGCATGAACCTCTTAAGATATATCTTGCTACCTTGAGCTCTCAAATGTGACAATATTTGCAATGCCCTCACAATGTCGGTTAATGCCATGAGAATCAAATTCCCAGTTCCTAATTATTATGGCATTTTGTTTCCTAGTAAGGGCAAACCCACCCTTCAAAGTCTCTCAAACCTCAACATATTTGAGGTTGCTATAAGCACCATAGAATAGATGAGTAAAGGAAAAGATGGAGAAGAGGCTAAGGGATAGGGGAGGGTCATTGCAAGCATTGGTATTTGAGAATAAAATTGATACACAAAAATATTTTGTGGTTGGATGAATAAAATGCCTATAATTAGGGTTAAGGTAAAAATAGTCAACATGGTCGTCTTGGTGAACAAGTGACTAGATGTTCTAGTTCTAGTTAGTTTTGGACTTTTTTCAACTGCAATAATAGTGAATGTATGAAAGGTTGAGGTGGGTAAGATAACAATCTTGGTACATATAGTGACTATATCTTTTGGCCGGTTTTGACATTATCAAAATGGTTATGGTTGTTGATTGATCTTCTATAATGTCAAGTTGTTCTATGAAAAACCAAAGGTAATCTGAGAAACCTTTGTAGGTAACAACCTCACAAAAGTTTGGCTACACCCCAAAGCACATTAAGAGCAAATTTCAGTATGTGGGATTTATTTGTTTAATTTTCAAATAAGTTTTACATATATTTAATGCTTGGGAGCCTCATTCTTTGGACTGTAGTTTTTATTTATTTACTTTCTAGTGCTACTTGATTTTTTTTAAATTGTTTTTGTATTTATAATGAATTAATTAATCTTAATAAACAAGCCAAGTTAACCATTAAACTAATAACATAAATTAATGAAAATGACGTACAACTACTATTGCCCTTTTTTGGTATTTTCTTCTTAAATGAAATGCAAATACTTACTAAAAATAAAGTCTTTTAATTGTTTCAATGTACTTAATTAAATAAATATTATTACTTGGATAAAACCACACTTGGCCTTTTCTCCTTTTCTACATAACGCATCTTTAGAAAAAAAATTAAATTATTTGTTTTATAGATTAAAAGAAATTTCTTCCCGCAGTGAAATCCCCTAAAGGTTTTCCCAGATTTTCTTTCAAAGTATTTTCTTTCAAGAACCTTGATTTCCGAAAGTAGTCCTCTAAGGAAAGTTCTTTGGGAACGTTTCATTCAAAAGATTCAAATAAAGTTCTTGGGAAAACTCTACTTTTCCCAGTGTTCATGGCAGCCTCAAAGACATCGCGGAAAACAAAAATTTGAAAAACAAAAAATGCAGCTTTTGAGAGCTTCAGAAGGCTGAATATGACTAATGTTAGGGTACCTCTTAACATTAAACCCAATAATGAACTTTTAATAGATAATTACATATTGAAATTATGGAATGTTAGTAACACTATCGTAGAAAATTACAGGTCCACCATTCCACATACCCTCCATTGTTTAGATTATATCACCAGGCTACCGTAGCCAAAAACAATGCCCCAGATCACCTATAATTTGGAATACATACCATTCATAAACTTTCACCAATATAATTTGAACAAGAGAATGTCTAAATATTCGGGCATGTCAAAAGTAGGGTAAATATGATTTGTTTCGGTGTCCTAGAAGGCAAAAAATGACAAATCAATGAATTACACAGCCACAACAAAGACTATTTTTTAGATTTTACTCTGTATTTGTTAAAAAATAGCCAGAACCCCTTGAACACCTCCATCCAAAGCCTCTGGCTTTTGATTCTGCTTGGACCATATTTCTCCTAATTGTCTTGGTCTGGTCAGGTTTTTCATATACCTATTGGCATGTCTCCCCAGGCACCCTTAGCATTATGTCCCAACTTAGCTGCTCGAATTTGCTGCAATTTCTGTAAGATACAAGCACAATAATAGAAACTCCCATAGCCTCGAATAGTGTTTTAAAATTAGGTGACCCCTTCTCTTTTATGAAGGATCAAATGACGCTATCAATGCCGATGAAGCTGAAATACAATATTTTCACACCCGTGGACCTCAAAGCCCAATAAAAATACCTTGAAAGACTCCCTTCAGAAAAATCTGCAATGTAAATATACTAAAGGATTTCATTTAAGATGCTGCCTCCATTTCTGCCCCTATTTCATATTACGTGCACTTTTGGATGATATGTTTGCAGCCAATTTTGTAAGCATCATTCAGATAGACTATTAGCACATAAACATTTGATGAACATAACTGCTATTGCCTGTACTACTAAAATGCTAATCAGATTTTGTTTCCTTTCTAATAGGCCTGGACAATAACTGCTCGCTTATGATACAGACATCAGAAGAACTTTCTAAAAGATGCTAAAGCTTTTTTTGTGGCTTTTCAAACCCTACAGATTGTTTCAGCCTTGGTATGGCTAACTCATAGTTCCGAGGAGGTGCATGTTCCCTAGGCACATGCCTGTGCTTGTAAAAATGGCTAGCTGATCCGTGATATCCACTTCTGTAAAGAAAAAAGTCGACCTGCTTTCAAAGCTTATTTTGTTGCATCTAACCCACTGACTTGGGAAGCCCAGGACTATCAATGCAATCACGGTATCCAAATTTTGAAAGCGGATTGCATGGTTCTTACATAACAATCCATCTTTAGATAGCAACCACTGAAAACACATTGAATTTTTTTATTTCGAGCAGAATGCTATTAACAGTGGCAACTGATGCATAGAAATGCATATAAAGTACCGAATATATGATAAAATGGACATGGAAAGGAAACAACAGTGAAGGTAATAACAGGAATGCCACTCATGTCTGCCATACTTATGCATGTAAAGGCAAAATATTATACATAATGTTTTCAAAATAGGAGGCCGGAAGCAGGGCCTAAAAAGCTTTAAGTAAAAAGAAACAATTGCTACAAAAAAGTCTTACAAAACCTGCTCCATCATAATACTTCAAGTTAAGTTCGTATCAGTGCCAAAAAATCATGCTTAATCTTCGTCTCTCACTGAGAGACCTTGAACATCACTTGCCCAGTCGGAGAGAATGAAGAATTCTCTGATGGTATTTGGAAAGATCCTTGCTATCCCTACACGGAGAACTGCACAAATCATTTTTACTGGAAGAATTTTCTCCAGTTGAGAAAAAGTTGCCACACCAAAAAGAAAAAAGAAAAAATCCAAGAAGACATGGTTAGCTTTTTGCTGCCTGATCATTCTTCCATGGTCAGTTGGCTCTCACATGTCAATTTGGTTTTTGCAAGTTATAAAGATTCTCTGTAAGGGCAGTCTTGATTTTATTTTCTTCTAAATAATTGAGTCAAAAGATGCTCTGAGATTAAATTTCAACCATATCCAACTGAAAATATCATGATTAAAGCCATAAGTATCCTTTTTAATAGATTTATTATGGCTTAAAATTCAGTACAACTAGAACCTGATAAAGAAAAACTGCAAATTTGGAAAAACATTAATTATTTGATCGTACATAATATACAGTACCATGTCTAACATTCTCTCAGGAATCAGCCAACCTCAACTAGACGTCACATCCACCTGTTGGATGTAGAATTCATCAAAACTGCTTTATGATACAATTTCATCAGTGATTTGGCTCAAGGAGAATTAGACATGTTAAAACCGGAACCCGTATTATAAGCTTCAACTCGAACTCATTAACACAAATAAATTTTGTTTTACAATAACATTTCTCACTAGATATAACATACAAAACATCACGGTGCCCAAAATGGTTTCCCATTTGCATATGGTGTTAAATTTTCTTGTGTAGTTCCAGGAGTGCTCGTGTCATCTTCGTCTTCTTCTCCATATTCTACAAGTTTAAGACTAGTCTCTGAAACCACAATTATGAGGCAAAACATAAATCCCAGCTTGTCAAAGAGACAAAAATGTAAATATAGCATCTAAATTCCCAACAACAATTTATCATACCATGATGGAATGAATCCTCAATGTTCGACTTTGGTATAGACTCCGTAGTCACCGTTTGTGGTGGGGGAATACACTTTGAAGATGGTGGAAGCATACTCCTTGAAAGTGGTGCTGGAGGCATGCCTTTAGGTGGTCCCATAGGCAAACCCTTCGGAGGTGGCATGGACTGAAGCTTCTTCACACTTGGTTCTTTGGATATACCACCTGTGTTAGAAATTTCTGTTCCCTGCAGTGAGTTCTGAAAGTCCAGCAGATCATTGGTTTATAAATTTGTATCTCAAACTATGCTGAAAAACTATAAATGCAAAAGCTCTTTGCATAATCCAAATCATATAACAAATGAAACACAAAGTTGTATCCAGTATGATGCTAATTGTTAGGTTTTGTCAACACAAGTTATTTGTGAAAATAGAGATACAGCTTTAGTTCTAACAATGGACATGTGGGATAGAATTAAAACCAACAAATAGATTCAAATACAGCATCAGCATGTAGTTGACACCAGCACACTATGAAAGGAGCTGGAAGTGATTTAACCAGAAATATAAATAGCCATCATGTATAATGCAGGTTTCCTACACAACTCAACTAATAGGGCATGATAGAGATACAGCTTTAGTTCTAAAAATGGACATGAGATGGGATAGAATTAAAACCAACAAATAGATCCAACAACTCAGTATGTACTAGATACAGCAAAATATGAAAGGAGCTGGAAGCAATTTAACAACTCAAAATAGCCAACATGTATAGTGCAGGTTTCCTACACACACAACTCCACTAAAGGGGCAAAATAGAGAAAAATAACTCCCAACAGTAAAGGCAATGCTGCCTCAAAAAAGCAGAAATTCTCCAGAGTGTACACATGCAACCAAGCGACCTGAGCAGAATTGTTTCCCACGCAAAAGACTAGTAACATATAGGATTTCGACTCTGAAGCCCTTGAGGAAAATTGTTCTATGCACAATGAAGACCGAAGACAAACAAAAAAAATACTATAGAAAAATAATAAATGTGTTAAAACAAATAAAAAATATAAAAACTAAAGAACAATTCAGTGGTTTAAAACAATATTTGAATAGCTGCATTGGTGCTTTTGCCTGCAGCTTCCTTTTGTATGTAGCTGCAAATTCCAACCCTGTGAAACATGCAAATGAAGATCCACATAGATGGGTTCGCAAGAGTCAACGCGATAGCAGGTCAGAGAAAATACCTGGTACATATAATAATAATCAGCCTAACCCGAAAAATTCACAAAAAATATTATTGTCTTAGCATGTAAAACACACATATAAAGTTTGAAAATCATTTTTAAAATATAGATCTTTCAAAGTGCGAATCCATTTTGCAATTTTAATACTATCACTTAACTTCCCAGATTAAGAAAGCACCATCTTTTCTCAGGGAAACGAGGGTTGATAATATATTCACCCTTTGCACTTACCGCTTCCTGACTACCAAGCAATATTCTAAATGAACCTACACAGAGATAACAATCTTGATAAAAGTCAGTTGACCAAATTGCTAGTGTTATGGTTGTTGACCTCACAGAATCAAGACTGGGATGATCCTGTTTTCTCAGACATCAACCATAACAATAGCAAAAAAGGTTGATATTCTTATCGCACCTGATAGTCTCGTGAAGGCTGCTTTGATGCCACTGGAAGTTCCTGAAATTTTCTTCGTTTTGGAGGCTGCTTCCCAATTTGTCCATTGGAATAACTTGATTGGGCCTTTGTCGGTACATTTGCTGAAATCAGAGAGCCAGGCTTCACAGAAACCGGAGGTGGCGGTCTTTGAAGAGCAAGCGCTACCTGCTGCAACGGTGTAGCTTGGGGATATATGCCACCATACCCATTATAGCTTGTTCCAGAAGATGCACCTGAAATATGCACAGATTGTGTTTGCTGGTTCTGCTGAAGTTGTGGATACACCCCTGTGCCTGCAAGGTTTAGCAAAGTAGCAATACTCGAGGATGTGTTTCCCAGCAAGCTTATACATGCATTTGATGATGAAGAGGCTACCACTGCCAAGTCGGTACCTAAAGCAGAGGATTCCAATTCAGACATTACATCACTTTTAACTGTATTTGCTTTTGTAATTACTGTCTCGGACATCAACTGCTGAGGTGGGGGAACTGCATTGTAAACTCTTGTAGTTGATGACCTGTAAAAATCATAACTGATTTTAAGAAATCCATTTCCATGAAACCTAATCAGCTTTCTTCCAAACTAGAATCTAGAGAGCTTAGGGAAAGCTTACTTGTTAATCTCTGTTGCCATTGAAGTTACTGAATTGACTGAGCCAGGTTGTGGAATCGACGAGCTTAGACTAAGTGTATCTGCTGAAACTAATGACTGCACATTGGGTACATTTGTTTGTGTGTATGACATTACAGCTTGTGGGTAAACACCAGCATAAGGTCCTACACTGACAGAACTGATAGCATAGGAAGGAACTTGATAAGAGGGAATGGATGACTGCACAGAAGCAGTCAGCATAACAGGAGTAGCACTCGAACCCACCACTGCAACCTGGTATGTTGGAGGCCTGAAAATGAAAAAGGAAAATTTTATCTACAAATAGCAACTGATAAGTAAAATAACTTAAGATGCTCAAACACAATAATGAACTACAATCTAACAGGAATCCATGCAAGAAAATACACTACCAAATACTAATATTAGATGATGATTTACCTCCCGATAATAGGCAAGGTACCAAATAAGTGTCAGATGGGTACACTAAACAGTGCTATAGTTAAGTGGTTTGCTCGAGCATTGGATGTTGTTAAACCAAACTTTAATGACAACTTTAAGAGCAACCAAGACCTGGTGGGCATGGGGTGATTAATTGGACATAAAAGACAGGCTAATAAAATCTATACAGCCTCCTCTCACAATTTCTTCATGTGTTTCAAGAGGCTAACAAAACTGCCAACATTCTTTCTAGTCATGATTTACCATTGACTTAGCATCACAAAATTGACTTAGCATCACAAAATACCTTTCCTGGGATTACTTAGCAGGCAGAATTGCATGATGAATGTGATTGATAATACCTTTTACCTTTACTGTGCTTTGACTTCCTAACCATTCTGCTCTCATGGATTCCAAGGTTAAGTGTGTCATAAGCACAGAAGAATAGCTGCATGCCTTACACTGATCATATGGCACTCCGATGGATTCATTGCACACCAGTTACAAGCTTCATAATCTGTTTTTTCAACATTTAAACCAAGCTATCAAGCACCCTATGGCCTATGACAATGTGTCATATCTTTCTTAAAAACTTGCAAAATAATGTATTTATGACTAGTTTTGGGCATTAGAAAGACCGTCTTTGGGTCAAGCCCGTGGGGTCTGTAACAGAAGGGGCATCTGGCACAGGACATTCTTGGAACATTCATTTTGTTATGAAGCACTACAACCAGGCATCATAACAAATCCAACTTCCTCCTCTATGGGCCAGTCTCCTCCTGCGCCTTCTATGGAAAACCTTAATCGTTTGGCAGACCTTGCATGAAAATCAAGTTACCCCAATTTGGATAATACCCTATGCACATTGAAGCAGTTTCTAATTGTAATTATCAACACGCATTGTTCCCAGCACTTGTCTGAGTATCATTACTTTCAAGAGAAAGTAGGTTTTCCACCATGGCATAAATGTTTACAGAGTGTGCTCGTAGACAACTAGATTTGACCTTTTTGAGCATTTGCAAGGCTGTTGTAAGCGATACTCTATGTAAGATAAAGATAAAATTTTGGTGTCAAGATCCAGAAATTTGCATGGCAGAGTCAAGGTGCACCCTTTAGAGGGTAAAGAGTAAAAGACCATTTTGAAATGTCAAAAAATCATATGCCATTATACATAAGCATGCACCTCAAAATAGGAAAGTGAGTGCATATAAAAGTGACAGGCACTTCACAAGAAAAAAAAACTAGAGTTTAGGGTTCAATAAATTTGCAGATAAGACTTAACTACACATGCATCCAAGAACAGTAGTCGATAAATTTCAAAAAACAAATGACCAGACATCTATGAAGACTTACGTGGGCATCATAATACATAAAAATAAAAAAAGAATTTTGTTTGTCAACATCACAACCATGAGCAGTTGCACACATGAATACAAAAAATAAATTGCAATAAACAAATCCATAGATCCCCTGGCATGTGCATGTTGCTGTTAAACCAAGGACGAAAACAAAAAATGTGTGTCAATACACAATTGCAAGCAGATAAGTGAAAACAAATTTCCAAGAGTATATGAGTATACAGGTGCAGGCCTATATATGAACACAGCAGATTTCTTTGACAAAGGCCACAATCACATTGTGAGGTGCATGCTAGTAGCCTAGTACGAAGAAAGTAACTTTTCGAATGCTAAATTTGTATCATCAGGGGTGCACCTCTGCAAAGAAATTGACATTTCCAAGATCAAGTTTGAATTTGCATATACAAATACACAACTGAGTAAAAACAAGTTCAAAGACAGAAGTATACATTTACATTGTCAAGTACACACTCAACAAAGCAAAATGGTGTTAACATTTTCAAGTTTAATTTGCATGTGTAGGTTGGCACCTTAAAGGAAAACGAGTTCTACATTTCAAAGCAGTTTTGCAATGTGAGGTGTGCAACAGATGTAAGCCTACTAGGAGAATTTAGGGTTTCCTGAAGAAAAATTTCCAGAACAATGCATCAAGGTGGGTGTCCAAAGTTTTAGACTGTAATGCCCCCTTCCTAACCACTTTCAGCATGGTGACCATCAGCCTCTTTAGCGGGTTCCCATAGGCAAATGAGTTATGGTTAGGGGACTCTTGGTGATAGCTTAATCCAGCTTATTTGACAATGACAGATATCGCATTGAACTCAGTCAGTTGAGATTTGCATGACGCCCTTTTCTAGAAGTGGATTTGGACAATTTGTCCATGCTATTTTTAGTAAGTGCCAGAGGGACACCAACTTGAGCAGTTGGCAATATTTCTCTTTTGAGATGTCAGTTACTAGAAGTGATGATGATATTTCAGTTTTTAATGTGGTCAGAAGCATTTAATTTAAATAACGTTAAGTTATAAAAGTTAAATTAAATATTTAACTTAAAAGTTATTTAATTTATTAAATATTTGTCTAAGTGGGCACCCAAGGAGAAAATTGAAAATACTTTGGGGGTGTGCACCAACAGTGGGAATTATAAGGTGTTTTAAAATTACATTAAAAAGGTGAAACCTAAAAAGGCGGGGTGGGCTATTTATTTGGTTTTGAGCTTATTTCTCAGTATGCTTGGATGATATTTTGTAAACAGATTTAGCTGAATTGAACTTTTTGGTTCCTTTGCTTTGTGAGGACAAAAACCCTTGCAAAGGATATTGTCTTTGTAAATGAAAGATCCAACCTAGAGAATTTGTGGTGGTTTCACTCGGAAAACAATGTTGGGCTCTACTTCTTGATGATTTTAGTTTACAGTCTCCGTTTATTTAGCACTAAAGATCAGGAAATTCATTGTGGAGGCAAGAAAGAAAGAATTGAAGGATTTACTGCCGATCATTCCTCTTATTTGCTGGCTGTACCATATCTCTTTGGCTGGCCGTACTTCTCCAGTTGCTAGCTGTACAACTTAGAGAGAGACAATTGACTCTCTGGAGGTGGCGTCTAGGGTTTCTGGGAGTTTTGATAAAGGGTTGTTGGCGCCTAGGGGCAAACATTTCATGGATATTCATTTTACAGCATTCAGAGTTCGTCTAGAAAGGTAGCATCTAGGTTTTGTGTTTTCTAACATTCATCAGTATTATTTGTAAATGGCAAATGAGTATGTTTGATATCTCATTGTATTGTGATTTCACTGTTTGGGTATTTAGAACTTTGAAGATATATTGTACTTCAGTTTTGAAATCAATGTGGAACTATTATTGGTTGTGGGTTTTCCTGAATATTGTGATTTGAAAAGATATTTTATTCATTCTACTGCTGCAAGTTTATTGCAAAAAACTATTTCTACATCTCCGTCTATTTCTCTCAAACATCTCAAACAAAAAGCAAACAAAGAAAAACAAGGGTGAATATTACATAGAAATCTTCAAAGGGGTTGCCATGATTAAAACCTAAGTTACCGGTTTGGGTTCAGATTCAGCTACGGATTCGAGGATTCGGCAAAATAAAAAAAATCTTGGGTACTTTCCATACATAATGAAAAAACATAAATCATAAATCCATAATTGCCAATGCCAATAAATATTCATATATCACAAATGTAATCACTAAACTAATAACTAAAGTCTAATATCATATTCATAATTGATAATATTCAAGTTTCAAGTTTCAACTGATTCAAGTTTCAACTGATTCAAGTTTCAAAATGTGAATATGTCATGACACAATAAAAATTCAAATTACAAGCCATCTATGGGATTTAAATTCCATATTCATCTTCATCTAAACCATCCAACCCAAGCCCAAGGTCATCAAGTGGTTCAAATCCAATATCAATTGAACCACTATCGAATGGAATGCCACTCCCACTAGCCATGTCTCTCTCAAGTTCCATAGCTGCCTCGTCTATAGAGACTTGGGCAAGTTGTGCAACTGTAGCATCTAAATCAGCACACTCGGGGGCTAGATCCCAATTCCTTGTTGCACCCACATTATATTCAGGGTCCTTATGTGAAAACAAACGAAGGTTGGAGTGTACGTAGACCAAATCCTCAGCTCTCTTTGCACCCAAACGATTACGTTTGACTGAGTGAATGAAGGAGTATGTACTCCAATTCCGCTAAGCTGAAGAAGAACTTGCAACCTGTTAAAAGTTAAAACATAATTAGAAATTTATAAATTATAAAATAAAAATATGATAGCATCAAATGGAATTGGAAAACTATAAAAATAAAAAGATGCATACTTGGGAGAGAAGTTTAATTGCAAGAGGCTGCAAGTAAACGGAGCCTTGACCATGTACATACCACCACTCATCAGCATCCATCCCATATCTAGCATTGAGAGCTACAACATCATGATTTTTTGTGGATACAAATTGACCAAACTCCTTCATGACAACATTTCTTGTCTCCTCATCTTGATATATCTTTTTAAAGGTAGCTCTATAGCCAGAAGCAACCTCTACATCTCTATATGGTGGTACCCTCCTTGGTGTTGCAAGCATCTCTGCACTATAAAATTTTAGTGTCAAAGCAAATGCTAAGAGATGTAAGGGATTGGTCATTTTGTTCCAATGGTCAACAATAATATTCTGCACAATTTTGAAAAGTGTTTCCGTTGGGTCATTTACTTTTCTTTTTATTACTTCTCTTATTTTCTCCACCATGCAATCCATGCCATCATATATCTCACCCAAACATGGGTGATCAGTATCAGCATACCTAATCATGCTCATGATGGGCTCAGTGAAATTCAAAACATATTCCACATTATCCCACCATTTCTCATCAAGGATCAATGCTCTTACTTTTAGAGCTCTTTCTGTTTGGGCCTGCTTCCATACACTCCACAATCTGTTGATGACCATAGAACTCAAGGCCTCTCGCACCTTCACAAGTCGTCTTAAGACGAGTGTGTGAGATGCAAATCGTGTTTCAGCTACCTAACATGACATAAAAAAATACGCAGCATATATCAATTATAAAAAATTAAAAAATAAAATTTAAATTAGTAATTACCTTCAACAACTCCTACTTGGAGAAGGTCCTAAAAATGGCTTGTGACATTACGATTAGTCACAAACATTTGAATCTCCTTGCCCTCCTCGTACAGTTTTTTCACCCAATCAATTTGTGTGCCAATCTTTTGCATGATTAAATTGAGTGAGTGGACTGCACATGGTGTCCAAAAAATGTGACCCTATGTAGCCTCCACTATAGTACCTGCTGCCCTAAAATTTTTAGCATTGTCAGTTATGACTTGGACAACATTTTGAGGCCCCACCATGTCAATGCATTCTATGAGGATATTGGCAATGAAACTTGAATCTTTCACTTGCCCCTCGCAATCCACCGCTTTCAAAAACATTGCCCCTTTAGGGCACACTGCTATAAGATTGATCAATGGCCTATTTTTACAATCTTACCATCCATCAAAAAAGATGGTCAAACTTGTTTCCGGCCATGTATCTTTGATGACTTTCAACTGTGACTCTACGGATGCTTTCTCCTTTGCCAATAAGGTGGTTCTCACCTTTTCATACCCTGGACAAACATAATCAGAAGATGTGTTGCAAAGGGTATGTACCATGTCCCGAAAGTAAGGTGATCTAACAAGGTTGAAAGGAAGCCCATTGCCATAAAGGCAACGACCAATGCTCTGATCTGCAATCTCTCTCATTTCATTATTGAAGGCAGTACAGTATCCAATGGGCCTCTTTTCCGTGAAGCCACAACATTTTGATTCTCTAGTGGAGCAACTGGTGGTTTTGGCATGAAAGCATGCGAACCGGCTGGTCTTGTGGAGCCAATACCACTAGAAGGTCTCGTAGTCTTCGAGCTTGACACGCCAAGAGGATGATCAGTCTTTGCTTTGCCACTTCCCCTATCAGCTTCCTCTTGTTCTCTAATATATTCCAAAACTAGACCTTTTGATAGCCCCTTACCATCTGATCCCTTACAAAATTTTATTCCACGCCTGGCGATGAAACAAAGGTGGCCTTTCACTCGATAGTATGAGCTAGTATACTCAATGCCACAATGGTTACACTTCCAAACAAAACCCCAACCACCAGACACTTGCTTGATCATTGTTGTATGATGCGAAAGTGGTGAATCTTGATCAATTTTAAAGGGGTTATTTTCAGTTCGGGCATGGGCAATTGAACTAGAGCTTGCACTTGCACTTCCAGTTTCAGCCATTATGTATGATCATATGAATAATGCACCTAAAATAAAAAGAGAAAACACAACATTATTGAAAAAAATTGATATAATTTTGGCATTATAACCCCATACTATGCATACAAAGTGTAAAAAAATATACAAGACTTATTTAAAAAAAATTAAAAAACTTGAAAAAATTCTTGAAAACTTGTAAAAAATTCAAATTCACTCACCTTTGATGGCTAAATCTTCCTTCTCCAGTGATTCCTACGCCCTTTATGCATGTCTCACATCTTCATAGTCTCCACCTTCGAAGAAAAATGCAAAAACTAAGAAACCTGGCTATAGAGAAAAAAATCTTCAAAAATGCAAATAGAATGGAGTTGAATGAATGTTTTGATGCATGAAATGCATCATAAAGGGGTGAATTAGGGTTTTATTATTAAAAAACTATTTTAAAAAGTCTTTTTTATTGTTTTTATTGTTTCTTGACCCATGGGCCCCATTTTTGGGAACCCACGAGCATGGGTTCACGCGGCTCCTCTTGGGTTCACCCGGGTCCTCCTGGGTTCCACTCGGCGGGTCCTTCCCAGGTGGTTGGGTTCCATGTGGGTCCTGCGTAGACCCACAAGGAACCCGACCACCTGGGAAGGACCCAGGTGGAACCCAAGTCGAACCCGGTCCGAACCAGGACCAAACATGAACCAGGACCGGGCACAAACCAGGACCCGGACCCGATCCCAGGCCAAAAAGGATTGTATGTAATATCCCCATTTTGAAATAGGATTTAATAATAAATTCTAATAATAAAATTAAAATATAACAAAATAAAACCAAAATTAAAATTTAAATATAAAAGAATAAAATTTAAATAATTAAAATTTAAATAAATTTAATGAATGGTCAAAAGGCATGAAATGAAAAGTTGTTACTCCCTCAAATATGAATATAAAAGGGAAAAGAGAACTTCATTTGAAAGGGAAGATTTGGGTAAAGAAAGAAAGAATGAGCATGTGAAACAAGAAAGTATTAAAAAAAGACGAAAAGAATGGGGAAGTAAATAGGGAAGTGACTCTTTCAAACGGCTAAAAATTATGTCAGGTTGCACTCTTTCAAAGGGTGCAAAGAGTGCTAATTGTGAAAGGTTGAGACTCTTGCCAAAAGGCAGTGTTAAAGTTGGATCAGATTTATATATATGATACTTCTCAAATTTATAGTCACTTAGGTTTAATCTAATACTATATTACAGAATATAATATAGATTACAAATGTCTTGATAAATATTCAGAATGCAATGTGATATTGAATTATGCACAGTAGTATATATGAATCGGGATTTCCTTTAAAACTGATTACACTATATATATTGAGCTATTCACAGTTTGAATTATATTATTTATGTAACTGTAGATCACACAATATTCTGCACAATATCACAAACTTAGTGTATTGCAGATCACTCACTTATGCCACAATGATGTCGATTCTACTCTTAATAATAACAAATGCATACTTTATAATATCAACCTCATATATATCTACGGACTTCCTTAAGGGCCGTGTCTCAACACCACGAGACGTGAAGGCAAAAGGACACAAGCCGATAATTGTAATCAGGTTTACTTTCAAACCGATTCAATTATAATATAATCAATTTAGTCAATATAATAACTAATCAATTAATAACAGATCGATAATCATTGTAATAACAGATGTGACATTAACCGATCATCGATGTGTAATGCAAACAGATAATCGGATACATGTGTCAATGGTAGACATAGCATGGTAAATGGTAACCACAGCTAATCTCCGATAGTAAGTTAAAATACAAATCATGGTTAACTGAAGCAAGTAAGTCGAATCACCAAATGTCTAAGGCCAATAGGCCAATTAGACATTTGGATTAGCTAGGTTTGTCAGATGATTCCGACCGTAGCTATAAATCATCAACAGGCAGACAGGATGAAGAGGTGTGACCTCTCCCTCACATTGGAAAATATAAATGGGAAGAAGAATCAAATGGAATAGAGGGAATGAAGTGGAATTAGAGGAGATCTAGAGCAGATTCAGAGCAGAAGTGTATGGAGGGATATGAAATAAGATTTGAGAAGGAAAGAAGAAAATAAGATATGCAGATCTAGAAAGAGAAGATCTTCAATGGGATATATGCATATTTGAAAAGCAGTAAAGACAAATTTGAGAAGTGAGAGATAGGTGAAGATAGAATAAGAAGTGAAAGGGCAACAGTTGTTGCCAAACAGGTGTATCTTTTCATAACCAAAAGGTATGACCCTTTTTCTCCATGAAGGGTATTAAGTGAAGGATGGAACCAAGAAGAAGATAAATCGATCCATTCAAGGGAGCATCAAACTTCATAGCTGATTTCAGAATAATAAAGAGAGGAAGCCAGCAGACTTGATAATAATAAAGGCAAGATTTAGGGCAATCCCAAAAGGGGACATTACAATTGGCATCAGAGCAGTGATTCTGCCAGCCTGTGAGAACAGCACTATTCAATGTGCCTGAAGATAGTTATCAAGAATGAGTGGCAAGAAATGACAATAGTCATAGAGCAAATCATTACTCAAAGATCACAGTCGACACTCAGTCATTTGACATCATGCAAGAGTCTCACTCTCAAACAAAAATGATTGCACATGGACATTCTTTGGAAGATAGAGTTGAAGTGACAGAGTTTCAATTACACGGTGGTAAAAGAACCATACAAGATGGTGGTCCAAAAGTTGCATACCCAACTCATGGGTAGAGAGTGCAATGTGCATTGCTTAATGTAGAGTCAAATGGACAAACCTAGTGTGGAAGATAACAAATATGAAAGGCACTGTTAAGTAGGCACAAAGGTTGCAGTTCATAAGCATGAAAAACAAGACAGATATCAGAAGTGTTTATGAAAAATAAAATCCATCATAGACATGGAAATAATGTTGAGGTGATAATGGCCATAACAAGATAGAAGGAATAGTTGTGACTAGCCAAGTGTCATATCACTAGCCCAAATGAAATATGACAAAGGATTGGGTTTACCAGACAAAAGGCAGATTAAATATCATGCAAACATCACAACAGCCCTTTGATAAGTCTAGCGCGTAAGTGTAACGGTTGAAATCATCTTGGTAATGTGTAAAAAGACCTCTTGGAGTGAGTACACTGTTAGAGTACACTATGATATAACTATGATATAGATGGACATAGAGTAGGTAATGTATAATGTCTCTTTTGACAGAGAAAAATAAGATATAATAATTATCTGCAAAATAAAGAGGGCAGTATGCCTTATAGATAAGCATCAATGACATGGCAGAGTGAATGAAGAAAGAACAACTTCATGACAGAATGTAAAGGGTTTGAGTGTATGAATGATCAGCCTATTAGGAGGAAACTGAATCATGCAAAAGCAAAACATACTGTTATAATAAGAACAAGCATAGAACAGACACAATGTTCCAAAGGGACTTCATAAGCACATGTTTAAAGCATATTGGAGCAAATTTATGACACATTATGAGCATATGGGAGCAGAAAGATGGGGTTAGGCCCACTTTCGGGCTCTAATTGGCTCATGAGCAGCAAGATAGCAGCAAGATGGGGTAGGCCCACTTTCTGGCTCCAAATGGCTTATGAGCAGCATGATGGGGTTAGGTCCACTTTCTAGCTCCAAATGGCTTATAAGCAACAAGGTGAAGTTAGGCCCACTTTCTGGCTCCCAATGGCATATATTTGTGTATCCTTCATGTTTTCATGTGTATGCTCCGTGTTTGGTTCATACTTAATGTGTTTTCAACAAGTTTATTCCATGTGTGTTTCCAAAGCCATTTCATATTGGGAATCATCTTGAACACTCCATGATCATTGCTTGAAGACAAGCAATCTTGGGTGGGGAAGACTATAATGTCCCCATTTTGAAATAGGATTTAATAATAAATGCTAATAATAAAATTAAAATAGAATAGAATAAAATTAAAATTAAAATAAATAAAATTTAGTTAGGTTTAATGAATGGCCAAAAGGCATGAAATGAGAAGTTGCGACTCCCTCAAACATGAGATATAAAAGGGAGAAGAGAAGTTCATTTGAAGAGGGAGATATGGAGAAAGGAAGAAAGAATGGAGCATATGAATCAAGGAAGGATTAAGAAAAAAAGAAAGGAATGGGAAGTAAATAGGGAAGTGACTCTTTCAAAAGGGTAAAAATTATGAAGGGTTGTACTCTTCAAAAGGTGCTAATTGTGAAAGGTTGTTACTTGCCAAAAGGCAGACATTGTCAATTGATCCATTCAAGGGAGCATCGAACTTCATAACTGATTTCAGAATAATAAAAAGAGTAAGCCGGCAGCCTTGATAATAATAAGGGCAACATTTAGAGCAATCCCAAAAGGGGACATTATATTGAAATTGTCTCCAAAGCCACCTGTCCAAGAGTTTACTTTTAGCTAGGTCATGTTGCTTGTTCATGGTTCAAGAGCTCATAAGAATATAGAAAGAAGACAAAGTCAGAGAATGCCACTATGAAGTGTGAAGCTAAACCTTGATGGTGCATCACCCTATGGTAAATTGAGCTGGGTAGGTGCAAGCTAGTTAGTCAAAGATGGAGCTGGTATGTTTTTGGCAACAGGTTCTCACTTTTCAGGTCCAAATTGAATGATTCTACAGAATAGAAAGCACTTATTGTTGGTTTTTTGTCTTGCTCATATGTTGGCCATTGGTGTTGAACTAGTAGCTAGCTCAGATACCTATCTATTGTATTTTAATGTTGTCAATGACAATTAAAATACACATGTACTATCTATTATGTAAATTGAACTTAGGGCTGGGCCCAAATACATGTAACTTGTAATTATGTCTTGTTTGGCCAAGACCTATATATAATGTAACTTGTGGATAGGACAGGCCCTATAAATGTAACTTGCAATTTGGTCTGACCCTAATTGGGCGATGTAACTTGTGGTCCCATACTAAATGTAACTTGTAGATAGGGTAGACCCAAATGTAACAATTAACTATGTTTTGGGCTGGGCTCAATTGTAACGTGGTGGCTATTGAGCTGGACCCAATACCTAATGTGGGAAAATGTATAATATTAATTATTCATCTTGTAAGCCGACTTGAGGATGTTTAGCGCCAAAAAAAGGATGGTATATAATCCACTTGAAGATGAAATCATTTATACAATCATTCTTAGCAAATGCAATCTGCTCTCCTACACTTTAGCAAACTCTTCACTTGTGCGAATTCAGTCAAGGATATTGTTGGGCAAAGTTGTCAAGATCTTCTGCAATTCTGCTCCAGCCTATTGTTGTCATCTGCTGCCGATCCTCTCTTTTGGTCATCTATTGTTGATTAGGGCTGCATCCTTCATTACCTTGTCAACTTGCTGTTTGGACAGCAATCTGAGATAAGTTTGCTATATTGTAATTGCCTACAATTGAAATAATACATATCAAATTTAAGGTTGGGTTATTCACCTCCAAGAGGGAGGTTTTCCCAGGGTATTGGCGTCTTGTGTCTTGTGTTTTATTACTATTACTGTTTATTCACAGTCTGATTATAATTAATTGGTTAGATTAACATCTAATTGCTTGAAATTAACATGGTATCAGAGCGAGGTTCGTACTAACCAGTGATCAGATTTAATCATGCATTTTGTTATTTCATCTTTGTGTGCCTTCGAGCTAGGGCACTCAAGGCAACTAGGGCTTGTGGCATCATGATGGTAGTTTGGAGGTGGTTACCTACAGTATGAGCACAACATGAAACATGAGGTGGTTTCAGGTGATTGTTTGTATAATCTTGAAAAAGGTTATTGTGTTAGTAGAGTTGCGTGTTGTTGTTTATCTCTGCATTATTGTGGCTTTGCTTGTGTTAAACTTATATTTTGAAAAACAAGTTTAGCTGTGTATTAAGGAAAGATTATTTGCAACTGTTCGTAATACCCTAGTATGGGTTTCGCCTCTGAAGTAACATTTTTGTTAAATGTATTTAGTTTTGTTTTTGTAAGCCCTTGTTGCAAGAAAAGTTATATAATCTTTGTTATGGAGCTAAACCCATAAGTTGTCCTCAAGACTTACTATGTTAAAAGTTAAGACTAGTATTCAAACCCTTGTTTGGTTATACTGTTTGGAATAGACAGTGGTTAATGTTGTTCATGTAAACCCTAGTTCAAGTTCCCTTCTATATTTTGTATACCCCAATATTATGAATTGAGGGTTTGATTATTGTAATCTATGTTTATCATAGTTTTGCATACCCCTATTCCAATTGGTTATTTAAAAGCATACTTTTTTTTTAATTCTTAACCCTTGTTCGATGTCTCCGGCCTATGGTTTAGTTTGATCATTCAAGGATTTGTGGTTATATGATCAATGTTTACTTTTCAATAACACTAGTTTAGATTTGGTGCTCAGTTTTGGTGAAGTTGTATTATGGTAACAGGTTTTCTTCTATTTTGTTAAGATGATCACTATTTCAGTTGAGCAATTTCCAAGATGATTATTATCGTTTATTTGTTAAAAGAAGTTCAAAACAGATTTGAAAAGGAAGTACTATTTGTTAAGGTATTCAAGGACGCATTTGTATATTTTGTTACTTCTTTTATTTAAGAGGATGACAGTTTAATTTCAGTTTTTGAATAAAGAACATCATATATGCATATTGTTGTAGGCATTAATTTAAATTGAGTTTAGTTGTATCAAAAAGTGATATCATTTTTGATTCTACTCTATTGAGAGTTATTGATTTGCAGTGATTCAAATGCATGATTATTCTACTTTGTATATCAGCATATTGTGAAAATTTATACGGCACTACAGTGCATTATTTCACTATACTATATCATTGTATGTATAATGCACATGCTATAAGTTAACTTGCATTATATATGTTGTACCTTTGCTTCCGAATCTCAAGTGATACGAGATTAGAAGATGTTATAAAAGTGATAGAGATGATACTCTGTATTTGTGTCATAACTATGATATGTACATAGTCTATCAAGGCATAATGGAAATGTTGACTAAATCTGTTGTGCAAGGTCCAAACCAAGCTTAGTTGACAATAGTATTCCCATATTGTAATCACTATGCACAGATCTTAATATAAGAGGGTCCCATTAGGGGACATTACACACACACGCACACACACACACACACATATAAATACATATACCACCAGCAGTTGTTGGAATTTGGAGTGCTAAAAAGGGCAAATCTGAAAATAATATTAGACTGCTGTTTTATGCTTGATCCGAAGATTAATTCCTTTGATGTGTTTGCTGTTGGATGACTAGAGGTTTGGTCTGAAATACCTTTATATCCTTTATCAGAATTATTTTGATTATACTACAGCTTACTAATTGCTATTGATCCATGGAAGTATAGTTATCTTTCAGGCTCTAACTATCATTGCTTGGTTAGTATCTTCATTGGTAAGTATAATTCACTCTCCTTGTAAACATTCTATGTCACCATCATGTGGTACTTCACTATTAAAAGGTATTAGTAATTCCTCATCCATTTTGTTATAACCTGTATGGTGATGTACAAGTTTCAGGTTGTATGCTACAGGCTGGCTTTTTTAATTTGTGTCACATAAGTATTGTCTCAGCATTTTATGTATCATTGGTTATATTGTTAAAGGGATGCATCTAACTTATCATGAATATTGTGATCCTCACCCAAGGTCTTTTTATATAACCTCATATAATAGGTGATACATATCGAGGGCCAAGGTCATACTAACATCAGAAATCCATAAGCTTGGATTGTTGTGGCTTCAGAGGGAGCTTTGAAATAAAGCATAAGGATCTTCACACTCAATTAGAAGAAGTTTGAAGATATGTCATGATCATAATTGTGTCATGGGTCCAATTCATAAAAGGTGAAGTTGGCATTTCTCATCCTTGTTTATGAATACTTATGATACTATGATGCTTGGCTATCAGTCTGACATTGAAGATTAATAGAGAGCCCTATGATCTTCAATAAAACTCTTGGTATGAAAGAGTACTTGATAAGCCTAGGGTTTTGTAAAACTTGTTCCTTAAAGTATTTGAAATGCTAATTCTAATTCCTTATGTGGATGACCTAACTCTGAATGATAAAAATAGTCTCATGATTTGATATAAGAAAAAATTAGCTCATAATTGAGATGGAAGATCTAAAACTAAAATGCATTACTTCTAGGTTAGAAGTGTGGCAAGGATCTAATGAAATTATTCTAAGTCAAGTTTTCTATTGTTATAGGATTATAGATTGTAAACTTACATGGAAACTAACTTGAAGAAGTTGAGTATGTCTGCAGCCAACTATGATCTTGCAGATTCATCTGAATAGAGGCAGGTTGATTGGTGAGTGCTTCAACTAATCAAAGCTCAGCATATTTTGATATATTTGCAAGACACAATTGATTATGGGTTGAAGTTGCCATCATTAGAAGACTACTTAGGTTCAGATTGGTCAAGAAGTGTTACGAAAAAAGAAAACACTTAAAGCATTCACCCGCTGCGATCTCTTGAACCTACAAGAACAGTCCTCAGTTGCATTGAGTATTGTTGAAGCTAAATACATTGTTGCAAGTGTTGCATCAAGGGAAGTTGTGTGGTTTTTCAAAATTCGTGTTATGTTGCTTTGATTTATCATCAGGGTCGTATAGAGATACTTGACAATTCAATGTTTTATGGCAGAACAATATTGTGTTGCAGATGTTCTCACCAAGTCTCTTGAAGCTTGAGTACTTCAAAAGATAGACTTGGAGTTGTGGAGAACACCGCCTTGGTTGAGAGGGAGTCTCAACCTCAGTGATACATTGTGTTGTATCAACCACCCTCTGCGGGCAATGTAAGGTGGTAGTGTAATCTTCTCAAGGAGAAGAGTAATTGTTACCATCCTCTACGGGCAATGTAAGATGGTAGAAAAGATCCTCTCCACCCTCTGCGGGCAATGTAAGGTGGATCCAGTCTATGCTTGTGTGCGAGCTGGAAGATTATGTTATGTAGTTTCATTCTATGCTTGTGTACAAGATGGAAGACTACAATATTTTGATTATGTTTATTCCATTCTTTACTTGTGTGCAAGATGGAGGATTATGTTTATTGGATTCCATTCTATGCTTGCGTGCAAGATGGAGGACTATGTTTTCATTCAATGCTTGTGTGCAAGATGGAGGACAATGGTTATGTAACTCCACTCTATACTTGAGTGCAAGATGAAAGATTATGACAATGTATCCCCCTCTGGGAGAAGGCTGAGGTGTAAGAACTCTTCCACCCTCTGCGGGCAATGCAAGATGGACATCATGAAATGAGTTCATGATATTTATGTGTTTTATTGCAAGTATACTCTATGGAGCCTATACATTCATCCTTGCGGGCAATGCAAGATGAAGGTCATGAATGGATCATGACAAGTGGCAGCTATCCTCCCTAGCTAAGAGGGAGTGTTGAAATAGTAGCTAGCTCGGATACCTATCTATTGTATTTTAATGTTGTCAATGACAATTAAAATACACATGTATTATCTATTATTTAAATTGAACTTAGGGCTGGGCCCAAATACATGTAACTTGTAATTATGTCTTGTTTGGCCAAGACCTATATATAATGTAACTTGTGGATAGGACAGGCCCTATAAATGTAACTTGCAGTTTGGTCTGACCCTAATTGGGCGATGTAACTTGTGGTCCTATACTAAATGTAACTTGTAGATAGGGTAGACCCAAATGTAACAATTAACTATGTTTTGGGCTAGGCTCAATTGTAACGTGGTGGCTATTGGGCTGGACCCAATACCTAATGTGGGAAAATGTATAATATTGATTATTCATCTTGCAAGCCGACTTGAGGATGTTTAGCGCCAAAAAAAGGATGGTATATAATCCACTTGAAGATGAAGTCATTTATACAATCATTCTTAGCAAATGCAATCTGCTCTCCTACACTTTAGCGAACTCTTCACTTGTGCGAATTCAGTGAAGGATATTGTTGGGCGAAGTTGTCAAGATCTTCTGCAATTCTGCTCCAGCCTATTGTTGTCATCTGCTGCTGATCCTCTCTTTTGGTCATCTACTGTTGATTAGGGCTGCATCCTTCATTACCTTGTCAACTTGCTGTTTGGACAGCAATCTGACATAAGTTTGCTATATTGTAATTGCCTACAATTGAGATAATACATATCATATTTAAGGCTGGGTTTTTCACCTCCAAGAGGGAGGTTCTCCCAGGGTATTGGCATCTTGTGTCTTGTGTTTTATTACTATTACTGTTTATTCACAGTCTGATTATAATTAATTGGTTAGATTAACATCTGATTGCTTGGAATTAACAATTGGACTATTGAGATTGAAAAGGGCTCACAAATTGCCATTTATGTTCCTAAAAAATAATATTGTCCCAATTGGCATTTACGAGCATACCTTGAAGAGTCGCTTGTTTGATTCAAAAAAATGACTCCTTGAAATACTGTCATTGTTACCATGAGCAAAATATGGCAGCAAACTTTTTAGCAAACAAAGGCATTGATTGTTTGAATTTCTCTTTGTTAAAATGTGTGGACTTGGGTGACTGGCATGGGCTATCTAATATCACTGGTATTAGACAGCAATCTAGAGAGACAAATATAGCATTGTCTCTAAAGTATAATTTATGTCAGTGCTACCTAAAGGATTTGCTTGCAGGAAAATTTTATGTTATTTTTATTGTATATCAAGAGGAGGTGATCATAGAAGATTTATTCAATGACACCTTAACTCCTACGTTCCAGTGTTTTGAGGATGGGGACAGCAGTGGCATGTGTTTCAAGGACAGCAATCTAAGGGCCATCTTTTGGGGACGGCAATATATATAACATTTAATATATATATATAGAGAGAGAGAGAGAGAGAGATTTATACAAGTTAATGAACAGTATATAACAGCAGCAATATAACATGACAATGTTACAATGATGATGAATGATGTCTGCAGAACCCTGCATGCCAATCACATTCCAAAAAGAGATTGTTTGTTTGTACTTCTCAATCATACCACACTGTATCAGACAATGGCAAATGTACCTTTAATCTCTTTTTTGCAACTGAAAATAATAACCGAGTATAATACCATATCAAGAATTTTAAAATTTGATACTTTTTCAACAATGAAATCAGAAATCCAAAATATTA
The DNA here is from genome assembly GCF_030272615.1 of Cryptomeria japonica. Classification (NCBI taxonomy): domain Eukaryota; kingdom Viridiplantae; phylum Streptophyta; class Pinopsida; order Cupressales; family Cupressaceae; genus Cryptomeria; species Cryptomeria japonica. The sequence goes on along the minus strand of NC_081414.1, from coordinate 87,972,473 downwards.
CTGTTAGTGTTAACTGTTATAAAACTTGTATCTTTAACTATGAATCTGAATCATGATATATTTATTACTGTTATACTACAGTTGTTGCTATCACTGCTGTCATGGCTCATGATTGATTTAATTACTGTTATACTGATGTCTGATATATTTATTGCTGCTGTAATAAAGCTATCATTTTCTACTACTGTTATAATGGTGTCACTTTCTACTACTGTTATAATGCTGTCATGATATACGAGTGGTCTATTTTTTATGTCATGAATGATTTTTAGTTTTTCAAAAACATTATTAAAATTTGCTTTTTTTGCAGGGAATGCCTGGCTAGCCCCGGGATGGTTGAGGAACATCTGGGACGTTGCCAGCCACCTCAGGGACGGTTAGGCATCACCTATGGGTTTCCTGTTGTCCCTAATTTTAGGGATGTGTTTCAGGACATTTCCACATTTGCTCAACTCGGGGGGGGACAGCTAGGGGACATCCCTTAACATCCCCCCATCCCCAAAACCCTTCAAGAGACACGGACAAGGATTTGAGGGGTGAGGACGCACCCCCATGTAACACAGCTTACCTCTAAATATGCTATGTTTTGTGTAATGCCAACTCTTGTGTTTACCTTGTGTGCTTTCTGATTCAGCTGATTCATGCTGTTTTGAGTATTTTATCAATGTATTATGTGATTCATGTGCTATGATTTGTTGCACTGAACTTGTCAATGAGGTTGTTGTGCCATCAAGTGTTCTAATGGCGTATTCTGAATGGCTTCTGTAGAGATGATTGTAGCACATCAAAGTGTTTTCAATAAGGTTTTATTTTGGCATTGTGTTTCCGACTATGCATTATGGGATGCATATGTTGTGCTCATGTATGTTAGATCATTTCAATGTTCCAGCATTATACATTATTGTTGATTATGCATTATGTTCTAAAACCATGCTAGTAGTAGATGATTTACAATAGATGTGATGATCTAATATCATGTCATGATTCATACTGCATTGATTGGATTATGCTGCTTTGAAAATTATTATGTGGAGCAAGTGCTACTAATGTTTGACCTAAGTGTGCAAGAGATTTTTAAGTATTAGACCAATGGTTGGTATGTGGGGAAATTGACATGGCTTCCAGTTACCCATCTCATCCTTCATATAGCCTTTGTGAATCCCTGTGTTAAACCTGAATCCAAATTAATGACTTTTCTAGAATCCATACATTATGAAAACCCACAAAGAATGGTCGAGTCCATTGCGTATGTTTAATCATGGTTTTGAATATTTAGTCAAAATTCATGTTTACCATGTTTTTGAATATTTAGTGCTAACAGCAAAAAGATATTTTAATTTTTTAATGCCTTAGCAGGAAAAAGTTTGTTGCATTTTTATATTTGGCAGAAGAAATTAAATGAATCTAAGTATTCTTTTGAATGAAATATCTAGCATAAGGGATTTTTTTTATGTTAGATTTGAATAGCTCATGGTTGGAGGTGCAAATGCTTGGGACAGATCTTAGTTGTATGGGTGTGGGTGTGTGTTGCTATTTACGATGATCTCTCCATTGTGTGCAAACATGGAAAATGGTAATTCTTTATTTAATTGTACATTTAAAGTAAAATATTTTATTTTAGCTATGCCCACATTAGGTGGAGTCATATGGCATCATTCTATAGAAATGATATAGGTTTTAAATTTGAAGCTTAATTTTATCTTTTCAATTTTTTGAAAACTTGCACTTGAGGCCAAATTATGGCCAAACTTTCCAAAAAATTATATTTCTCAAAATTTGAAAATTTTGAATTGAAAAATATGTTTTACATTTTTACAGCAAAAAGGCACTATTGAATTTTTAAATCTATTGCATTTTTCAAATATAAAAATTCATAAGTATTTGACCAATTTCATCAATGATGGATTTGGGGCTTCTATGATTTTTCTCAAATTTTAGAAATGGAAAAATTGAATTCTATTACAATATTTGAATGAATTATTTTCTGGAGTAGATTGAAATATCCCTCAATAGAAATATGAGGAAAGCTTCACAATAATGCCTTTAAATTACACATTTGACAACACTCAGTTCTGATTGTTACAAAACTTCTTACCACTTCTATGTATCTTTCAGATTGCAAGACATGGATTTAGCAACAATTTTTAATGCATAAAGATGCACAGAGAATATCATATACTGGAAATCAACAGCATAGACAATGCATAGAGAAATACAGAGTATGATTTGACCTTTAATTGTAGTTTCAGATTACATTAAAATAGAGGATTATTAATGTCCACCGTTGAAATTCACTGGCATTAATATACAGAGATCTGCCTTTTAATACACTAAGAGCCCAGCAGCATTGAGTAGGAAACCACGTCTATATGCACACTAAGAGATCTTACTTTGAACTTCTGCAATTCACATACGCCTTCGCTTCTCACTGCCCAACTACAATGAATTACTATTTGCCTTCGATGATATGATTCACAGATCAGGACCAAAACCATGTGTAAACTGGAGACTCCCATATTCAGATATTTCCTTCCACCGTTTATAATCTTTTGCTTTAATATGTATCTACTGTTCCACGGAGGTTCGGGACAGGGGGGCACGGGGATGCAGGGACGGGGAGACAAGGGGCCTAAGTTTGGGGACTGCGGGGGGGACGACGGGGGGTGGTGGAGGGGGCGGTGTTGATATACATATAGTACTTGAAAAAATAGTTATGAAAAGATGTATAAGAATTACATGTCAAATGAAACTTTGGCAAATTAGTTAAATAGCAAAATCACTCAATCCATCTCTTTTCAGTTTTCACTCCTTCAATCAAGACTCAAACTCGACAAGGGTGACAAAACTAGTGTAATATGAAATCCATGACATCAAATGTTCCAAACAAATATCAAAACAATAACTAGGAGCCTGCATCCCTCCTAAAAAGGCATCTAAGGTAGGTCCCACTAACTAGTGGGGATTTGGGAGTGGAGACGCTAATGGGTTTGAGGGGTAGCAATGATAAGTTGCACAAGGTGTTAGATGTGAGAAAAACCCAACAATAGAAGGGTGTGAGATGTCTCCAAGGATTCTTGGGGAGGCCAAGACATCTCTGGCGGCACACAGGCAGTGATGGAGAGACAGTGGGGGGACGCCACATCCCCATCCCCATGTCCCCGTCACGGAGACGTGGGGGGGGATGCATCCCCGTGGTTCAATGTATATATCGGGTTTACATGAAGCATCTCATTGAGTCAGCCCACTCAAAAATTCTTACCAATACAAATCAGACCACAATTCCCAAATCACCATGACTATATTATAACAGCCATTTATTTGATATCTGCAATATTTCTTAATTCATCAATCCTTCAATAAAATGATCCCCACAACTACAGTTCTTGCAATAGAAAATATAATAAAGCAGCAAACCAATATACTTCGATCAAGCAATCAGGCAATCAGCTCAGTCATATAAAATGCCCCTCTACTTTAAGATAACTGATAATATGGAAGAATACAATAATTTCAAACCTCAATATCTGCAAATCACTTATTATTTCAAATTTGTCTCCAAAGGAGACTTCACAAGTTTGGCTCAGATGTAGACTCCGTCCAAATCCACCTTTCTTGGAAGAGCTAGGTTTTTGTCCAACTCTAGTGTCAAGACCTAAAGGTTTTTGTCCCCAAAAACTGTTACACGTTTATCAAATCCAAAAGCATGCCTCTTACAACCCCAAGAACCTCCTTATAAAGACCTCCAGTAAACATCTAAAAGGTTAGGCTCACTGGAGACTTTATTTAATAAGTGACTTATTTTATTATTTTATTATTATTTAATTAAATTAATTAATATTGAGTCATCATTTGAATTGTTTTTTTTTGACAACTTAATAAAAATCAATTTAGTTAATTGACACATTAAAAATTGGGGAGATCACAAAGACGACTCCTTATGTAAATGTGATTTTGCATATTTTGAATATGTTGTCACAATACATATATAAATAATTGTATTGCATTGAAGTGTGTGCCACACCCAATTTGTAAAATTAAGCGTTGGACTTTTATGATAGAAGAGGTCTAGGATATATGAATCACACAATTAAACTTAAATGTAAACCTCTAAATTAAATTTGAGATAATACAAATTCATGGTCGTACTTAGAAGAAATCCTAGATGGATTTACCTGACTACCCAAAACCTTAGGCCAGATTTTACAACAGGTCTTGAGCCATTTATTTATTTTTATATGTATACTCTTGAAGACGACGACTTCAATGCCATTCCAATTGAGAAGTGTAGTCTTCCATGATGAACTCAAGACTTGTTTAATTTTGACAGTCTAAGTCTTGGCCAGAGCACATATCTATCATACATGGATAGATGTCTATCTAGTTTGAATAGATACCTATCTCAAATGGATAGGGGAATTCCTATCCTATATGGATGGATGACTTTCTTGTATGAATGGATGCCTATCTCAATTGGATAGGGGAATCCCTATCCTATATGGCTGAATGTCTGTCCTGTATGTACAAATGCAGAAATGCCTATTTCATATGGGTGAATACCTATCCTATATGGATAAATGCCTAAGTATACAAATGAATAAACACTAAACAAATTTGATTATAATTATAAGAACAATAGGGTTGTTATAGAGCAAGTGGTGAAAAGATTGTTGACAAGCTCTTCTCAACCATCTATGCAGTTTTTCTAGATTCTGCTCCAAGTACATTTTATTCAATTTGTTAGTTTTATGCATCCAGTTGATAACTTGGGCATTTTGATACCTGGAGAGTTTAATCTTTTGGGTAGGCTTCATTTCAGCTTCATATTGATTCTATGTTTTGGGTAGTTATATTTATATGTCCTGACTTATGGAAAGTTAAAAGTGATAGCCATGGAAAGAAAAGGAATACAATAGATGTATTCATGCTAAAGGAACTTGACTAATTTCTAAAATTTATTAATAGAGACAACTTTGCACCACCTAAGGCATCAAATTTGTAGATTCTTCTAATCCAACAGCTTACATCTAATGTTCACACTCAAACATTTTGCGTTAAAATTTCATTTAAGGATGAGCAACATGGTCAAATGACATGCATTGAGATCCCTATTCCATCTTCATCACTTGTTGCTACTTCAAAGTTCAGCACTGCTTCTTTGAGAGTCTTAAGCAATTCTTTGTAATACAACAATTTCAATCTCCCAAATCCACGCCACTAAGATTTCTATATATTAGACATTCATCATTGCTTGTAGAGTCACATTTTTTATTTGGACGATACTTAGGCAGATTTGCATTATCTCTTTGATGGCATTGAAACCATCACTATATCTTTTGTGTTTGTGAATGCATTCAATTACCATTTTGGAGGAGACATATTTCTTTAGCATTAGGACACTACAGTTGCATTTAGAGGCACACACCCCAATTTAGATTCCCTACTCATCCAAATTATGAGAATGGCTTCTACATTCAGCAGTGGCTCTGTATCTTCCCAAGGGAAGAAATATTATTTGCTAGCAATGAATTGTTTTGTCTTCTGACACTCATCATGGGTACAAGAGCTATATCTTTAAGGGGATTCAGAATAACTTTCATCCAATCTCTTATGGGAGGGTATTTATAATGTATTTGTGATGGACTTCGTTGTTAATGATCCGTCGTTTGTGCATAATTGTTGTTTCTATCTTTTGGAGTATGGTTTTCTCCCACTAGGTTTTACTCCTTTACTCTTGTTATGAAAGATCTTTGTTCATAAATGGGTAACTAATTAGGCCTTGTTGTCAAGACCCATCTTTCCTCTTAGCTTGTCTATGTAACTAATAAGGTATAGTCTAAGTTAAAATTAAGGGGATTTTAGTATGATATTATATTCACATTATCTTAATTAAAAAAATATTTTTCTATTATTAGTTTGTCATTCTTGCAACATGTGTCATAAGATTATTTTCTGCTTTTCCTATTCCTGGCAAATGGTATATCTTATTGTAATTATTCATTTGCTATGAAAAAATGAATGCACCAAATTCATTTTTCACAGCTTTTTCCCTCTAGTTTATGCCTTTGTGGCTAATCTCTCTTGTAGAAGAATTACTACAATGATTATGGTTTATATAGAGCTACCTTTTAGCTCTAACAATGATCCCTACTAAAAGGGATGTATCAAACTTTAAGTTAAAAGAAAAAAAGATCATTGCCCTAATGTGCAAACGCTAAAGATTGTAAAGGCAATTCTCAAACCAAATAGCATTCATTGCAAATACAATTATGGCTGGTTATAGGGCTTTGATCTTAAGATGGCCTCTACAATTGAAAATGTGTATGTGCGATGTTGCATTGAAGAACTTTTATCTTTTACAGTGGTTGATGTAATGGTGCATGTGGATTCTTTGTGTATGGTTTCTTCTCCTAGCCTAAAATCTCCAATGGTAGCACAAAGTGTTGTTTCTACAAAAGTATTCAACATATTATGCAGGGATGTAGGAATTTGTTTGATTTATTCCGAGACTTGAGAACAATAATCAAACCATATGGAGGTTTCTCACCATACAAAAATTTTGGGGGTGGTCAGTGGCTACACTTTATCAACTTCCAAAAATTATCACTTATCCTAGTTGAATTAGAAGGGTTGAGCTTATATATCAGATTCACCTACTAATTTGAAGGATTCACCTTCATTGTCTTCTACAATGGTAGAGTTGATTCTAGTGTTGCATAATGAGGTTACAAATAGAGCATATGCTCAACAAAGGTTCATCCTGAGTATTTCTCTATGGAGTGTGATGAGACTATGATGTGTGGACATCTAATTTTATCCTAATACAACCTTACTCAAAATTAACTAAATGATTATAAGTATTTAGTCAAATACTGCCCGCCTAATGTATCCCACACCTAATTAAACAATCTATTATTTACATATCTTATTCCCACCTCACATGGCCAAACAAATTAAATAAGTTTATTATTTAATGAGGGCTATTTTTCCTCCACGTCTCCCAGAATAAAGGAGCCAGTAAATGCATTTCCCTCCTAAATTCTTATCGTTGCAACAATTTTCTACATTTTGTAAATGCACTCTTAACCCTTCATTGCAAACAAATTCCATCATGACCCTCCATCCACTCCTCAGTCCTAAGAAAAACCTCTCATTCATTTCCCACCATTGACCTTCTAATCTCATCTCCACCATTCAACTTCCCTCCCAAAAATCAATAAATTAACACACTATCACAAAATGAAAAATAGCAAATAAAAAGTTTAAATTAGCAATTTTATTTAAATTTAGAATTAAAAATTAGCTTTTTCTATAAGTTTAATTTGAATGTTAAAACTAGAAGTCACAATTAGCTTTTTTATTTATTTGAATGCTCCCTTTTAAAACCTTACTAGTGTCATTTGCAATAATGATAATTTTCATGCCTAATTGTTGTTAAGTATTCACCGACTTATATTATTCTATCACTCAAGCATCGCTTAATAATTATTGAGAGATTGGCATCAAATGTTGATTAAGTTAGGTCTTGATGCCTTATATTCGATTCCCGTTTTGATTCATGATATCTTATTTGTTTATACGAATGGCATACATTGAGTTCTTTAAATAACATAGCATATGATGCTTTTCCACAAAACTTCTTTAAATAACAAAATTTTACCACGTGCTTACCTAGACTTTAGACATTCAGAACGCACAGTTTCCAGAAGATTGTCTGCCAAGGACTTTGCATCATCAAGGCTCTTTGCATTGTCACTAGAAATGAATAAATGCAATGGTTGCTGGAGCTCTGCATGAAAATGATGATTAGACAATAATTTATTCAGCTGATGCCTGAAAATGAGCCTAATTGATAAAAAAAATTACCTTCACCGAGTGGCCCTTCATAATTTCCAGAACCTCTTCCTCTTAAGACAACAGTCGCTCCTGTTTCATTCATAATGTGATTTATATACTGGTCCTGCATGTTCAATCCCAACCACCAACCCAGCAGCACAAAGAAAGAATCTCTCCAAAGATGCGGAGATGTTAGGGAAAGCTCTAGGAGAAGAAAAACTTTCAATCTTAATAAACATCGACTTCTACAAGCAACCTCTAGCCTAAGAGAATTCATAAACTATTAACAATCATCCAAACAAGATAAATTTTGTCATGCTTTGTGCCTTGTAGAATATATCACTGTCAATAATATCAATGACTAGTATATAATCAAGCAAAAACATAGTCTCCACCTATAGATATTTGAGGAATGGAATTTAGACAAGAACACATTACTATGACTCTTTGACTCTGTTATCTTAACCAAAAGCATGTAACAAGTCTCATATTCAAGCTACAAGACAAAACAGGGCCTAAAAAAGATGCAATTTCATATCCATAAGTTTAAATCTTAGAGAGCGGTGATATCGAAAGCAACAAGCAGAGAATACTGGACTTACGTTTGGGCCACGAATCCTGCTCACAAGATTCAAGGTCGGATCAGCCTCAAGACCTACAAATACAGCTGTGCTGAATGGTGGAGTTGCCTGAAATAAACACCAAGTCATTATTACCATAGATACTTGTTGTAGCTACAAGGTAGGCCAAATTAAACCATTACAGATTTATAATTAACCTTCAGAAAAGCAACAACGAGGATTCATGCAACCACTCTAGAACAAATACTAGAAAAAGTCTACTTACCAGTCCACCAGCCACTGGGACTCCACACAGCAAAGTTGAAGCTGACTGAGGTTGCCGACCTTGTCTCAATATTTCCTCAACCATGGCAGCAGCTAGATCAACAGCTTTGATGCGCTCTGCCATGTCTTTCAACTGCAAGTTGAAACTACAAGCATCAGAAAAATTTGACATATCTGTCCTTCTGCACAGTTAATCAACATGTGAACTGATGAAATATACAAATAACTTATTAAGCACTGGCAATTCAGAGCAAAATTAAAACAAAAATAAGATTAATGTGAATCATCGAAGCTTTCAAATTCAGATTATTTAAAATATCTTAAAAACAGTGACCTTTTGTATGCCATTGTCATGCCAACTCTCACTTGCATACATTTATCAAGTTGATTCAAATTTTAATATAAATTTCTAGATCATTTCACAACGTGAAGATTTAATAGCTTCTACATAATCAAGATGGTGGGAGGATAATAACACTTACATGAGCTCCAGAAGAAATATGAAGATATAGAGGCTTTTCATTTTCAATGGGACCATTGGGTGGACGGTATTTACCCCTGTATTATTGCAATCCACAAAAAGTCATATCAACGTGAAAGCATGTTCCAATATATAAACAGGTGAAAATGGACTTTGAGAATACAAAGTTGTCACATCAGCAGTTCTTACCTTGTTATTACAACAGCTCCAGTCTTTGCTTGAATCTGCAACAGAAACATGATGGTGGTATCAATCCAATGTCAGTCTAAAATCAGAAACAAAATCCATTAGAATGAGCATGTCTAGGTCTTTCAAAAGCTGAAACACAATGTGATTAATAGACTAATACTTCTTCTTGTGTCTGACGTTTGGTGAGTTTGTACCGAACGGTAGGATCTGCATCATTAATTACAATTTCTCTCGCAATTAATTCATCTTGAATCTTTGGCTGTGGCAACAATCCTTTTGTTGCCAAATCCTTCAATCACAACAAAATGTCATTCAAAAGATAGACATTATTATGAAAAATTGGAGAAAAGCTGAAAAAATTTTAAGTCAACCATTTCCATATCAATCTAGAAAAGAAAAGCTTTCACAGTCAACATAGCAACTTCTTTCGGCCCCATAATTGAGAAGCAAAAGCCTCTGACAAAGCATTTTTTCAGTCAATCATAAAGACGAGTAACAACTTCAAATTTAGCATAACATTCCAAAAAGGCAAGGACAAAACATCACCAGCAAGCCCACAGTGATATGCACATATCGTATACCCCTAAATTTGAAACAAAGAAGTTCGAAATGGAAGAAGCAAAGTAAACTCCAAATATATTCTTAATGCTCTCACATAAGATGCAAAATCTGTTGTCTGGATGAAACCCAAAGCCAACTTGCAAATATTGACTTCTCAAATCTGCAAGTGATATGAAGTTTGATAATTTAAAATCCTTGTATCTTGAGGCTGTCTTACCTGGTTGATTTTCTGTACAATTGCTGCTGCATTCTGCTGAACTAGAGATACTGCTGGGGAAATCTGGGATGCTGACATGAAAGCAGATGTCATCACACCTGATGGAATAACCCCAGCAAGTGAAGGCACCGTGCCTGGTAACCCAAAACCATGCAAAGCTCCAGCTCCAGCAACTGATACCATTCCAGTGATGGGAAATCCTGCAGATATAACTGACTCTGCCGGTTGATCCCATTTTCTCTTCTTCCTGCAATTATAGAAGAAGGCATTCAATGTACACAAAAGAATGAAAACAATTAAACTACACAATAGCATATTTCTAAGAATTCACACTGCAGCTAAGAAAACCAAAACACTCAACTGAAATCTTTAAAAGTTCAAATATATATATGTTATAACAAAAAATTGTAAATTTTCAAAAATGTAAATCACATTAAAAGACCAAAATATATTTCTCATGTGCAATCAACACATGTACATATTTATCTGTATATTATATAGATATAAATGGATGTTTCAATGGATTGACTGGAAACACAAAAACATAGAAATAGTTTCATGAATATAATATAAATATACATGTGTAAGTAAACGGATATTTTTAATACCTGGCTTCACACAACCAAAAAAATGTTATGAGCTTATAAATAGTTGTGTTTAATACCTGGCCAAAATTAAAACTTCTACGACTTGAAAACAAAACCTCCCACATACCTTCCATAATACAGCATTTTAATTAAACAGAGTATTTATCTAAAAATGTTTTTCAATGTGTAAGCTACAATAGTCAAAAGCATTTATGGGCTTCAACCAAGTTGATTGACGCATACTGCCGGTAATGCCTAGGTAATGACTAGTATGATGGTTAAGTCACGCTGTTGAGACTCTTGCCACTAAGGTTCAAACCCCAAATGGCGTGTATTGTTGAGTATTGTTGAGTGTTCATGTTGGAGATGAGGTCCGCCTACGACCTCACTGGTTTAAAAAGAAAAAGAAAAAGAAAAAAAGTTGATAGCTCCATACTAAGATATCCAAAGAAAAAGAAAAAAAGTTTTAACAAACACTTAGAAATACTTTTACCCACTTATTAAAATTATACATAGCAAACCCTAAAACATCTTGCTGATCATAAGCTGTCAATTGTTCAGCAACAAAATCCTCTGATCCGCCATTGTTCATGAGAAAACATGAGCTACGCAAAACAAGGTGGTTAGAAAAAAATTGACCCATCATTCTGAGATATTTTGCAGTTTGCATGTTATCAATAACATTAATATGATTAAGTTTTTTCAGTCGTTCATGTTTTTGTTTTGGTCGGTAAAAATCTAACAATAACACTTATCAAATAGGTTATATATACAACTTCTCGATTTGCTAAATTTTATCCCTAAAGCTGAATCGCAAGTTTATGTCGAGATCAGAGAACTATGACGCTTCCCATGAGCCATCACATATACCTTCAAATTGTACCTCCTTTTGTAACAAAGTATGGTAATAAACTGAGTCTTCCCTAATTTTCATTTTTCAAGTTAATTGTAGGCCAGGCAAACTTTGAGTATAGGTAGTAAGTGTGTGTATAATATTTCCCACACGCCTGATAATGATATTACACACCTGAACGTCTTAGGGTTTTAGGAGTGTATATTTCTAATAGCGACTTTGCGCTTCTGATTTCTGCTATAGACCAATTGAAACTTATTTCGGTTCCAAAAACTCAAAAGATAAATACTACAGCTTCGAGCACGGAATTTTTCTTATGGACTGATGCCCTGCAAATTTAAGAAGGGTTCTTAGCGTATAAGAAATAACATGAAGCCCTGATCCCCTTAAAAACTCACAGAAACGTTGCAACAACCAAAAAAACGTATATCCAGACAAAACCCTGGATTTAGTTACAAAACCCAAACCCTGAAAACATGAAAAACACACGCAAGCCTGACGCAGAGAATCAAAAGAATAAAGGCCTAGATCTCAGAGAAAAAAACAAAGAAGTTGCGGCTAAAGATGATTAATACCTTTGTCTGACCGTCGCGGCCCCAGGATTCGAACCCGCGTCCTCTGTAACTTTCGCGGGAGAATCTTCTTTCATCTTTTTTTTCCCTTAATTCGACACAATGAGAATAATAAAGAGGAGCAATCTAAAAGAAGAAGAGCTAAGAGCTCTGCAACCAAAGTCTAATGAACCCTAGGGCAGAGTGAAAAAAACGGATTCTGGCTATGTTGGTGGTGGCCAAACTAATTGGTTCTGCTCTTCTGATTGTACCGTATCTTACATAATGGCTTGTACGTTTTCTTAACAAAGTTAAGCGGTTATATGTACACATGAGATTTCTTATATTGAGAAAGATGGCATTTCGCCCCACAATTTTTTCTCCTTCGTTTTTATTTGTTTCCAAATTTTTCTCCAATATTTATGTAGAAAATTATTACTAAAGATTTTTTTTTTAAACTTCAATTTATAAGTAGTAAAAATTCAATTTAAGCTAAGCAGTCGTATGGAGACATGCCCTTACTCGGATGAGACTGCTCCATAGGTGTTTGGTGCGGTTGAAGTAAAGATTTTGGAGAGTGGAACTTTCCATTAAGGTTTGTGTACATGTGTATCTATTTTAAAGAAATATAGGTAAAGTATGTGAAAGATATTTTTTAATTATATTGTTATTATATATTAATGTTAAATATAATATTGTCATTAATATTAAAATATTATAAAGATAAAATTATGTTATTAAATTGTAATATATTTTAAGAAAAAATGGAGACGTTGCGCCCTACTAGGATTTCTTCTGCAACTTTGCCTACGATTGTCATGGGTGAAGATCAAGCCAATGGGGGTGAGAAAACCTGTGGTTTGGAGGCAAAATAGGTGTGATGGGCAGGCGATCTTATACAGAATCACAAGGAGGAGTCAGCGTGTGCAAATGGTGGAGGGAGGGGCCCCAAGACTTTGCTGCAAAGTGAAACCTCTTTGCAGGGAGAGCATCCAAGCCGGGAGCAGACCAAGGTTGTTAGCAGAGGAGGAATGACGACCGATGGAGGGAAGGATTGACGACTATTTTGGCCCAGGGAGGATAGGGTTTTGAACTCTCAGATGCATGGTAAACCCGATCAGATGGGTTGTGAACGGTTTAATGGGAACCAGAAGAAATTTGTAAAAGATGGGTGTAGTTCACAGGGGCGTATTAATAACATTGTCTGTAGAAGGAATGGTCCTCAGGGCCCCTCTAGATCTATCAGTGCAAATTCTCAGAAGGAGGATTTGGGTTTGACAGGGGTTTTGAAACCGAGTCTAATGGGGGCCATAACTGTGGATTTGGCGGATGATATTGAAAAGGAAGTGGAGAGTAATGTAGTTGTTTTCTTTGAACTTGGACTGATTGGATGATTTCAGGGCATGTGGCCAACCTTAGGTGAGCTACATAATTGGGTTTTGAAGAACTGGAAGCCATTGGTGAAAGGTTGTATTCAACTATACCTGTGTGCCAGGGGTTTTTTCATTGTAGTTTTCGAAAATGCTTATGATAAGAAGAAGATTCTTCGTGAATGTTTCTGGAATTGGGAGAATAAGCATCCTTTAATGCTGAAACCTTGGCACCCAGCTTTGGAAACTTTTGACAAGGTTCCAATTTGGGCAAGACTTTCGAATCTACCCCTACATTTTTGGTTTGATTCTTGCTTGGCAGCTATAGGTGATTTCTTAGGTAGTTTTTTAATGGTTGATGAAGAGTTGTCAAATCTACTTCACTCAACGTATGCCCGAATCTTGGTGGAGATGAATTTGACTGATGGGCTTCCAGCCGAAATTGCACTCAAAACTTCAAAAGGGTGTTGGATGCATCATTTGGATTATGAAGGGTTACCCTTTCGATGTAGGAGGTGTTTTTCAAACTGGGCATATGGTTGCCCAATGTGCCAAACAGAGATAGGAAAAGATGGCCTCGTGGTGGAAAGATGTTTCCCACCACCATTATACAATTGATAAAAAGGGGTGAGCAACTAAAGAGTTTCTCTTAGGTAGTTAGTGGGGATTTGCCTTCTTCATCATTTGATGGTGGGAACAAGGTTGCAAATTCTACTCTAGATAGAGTTGAAGCTACCATCCCTAATGGAGAACAACAAAAGATTATTGCTACACAGGATGGAAGGGAGAAGAAACGCCCTGTTGAGGGTCATGAGGTGGAGGATGGTCCTCAACATGATGAAAGGCTTTTGATAAATGGGAGTTTGGTTAAGTGTAAGACAACAGGCTAGCAAGATGAGGCAGCTAAGGTGGAAGACCGTTGGGTAACTGTGAGAGGGAAAAAATCGAGGAATCCCAAGACATCTTTTGATATGATCCTGCGATCTAATAAGAAGGGGAGGGGTTAGAGCTCTGATGGTTTTATCTGTGGTTTATTTCAGGCATGTTGTTAGGTTTTGTGTATTGTTGTGCTACTGGGGAGATGGCTCCCTGATTGTAGCCATCCCTAGGCCGAGCCAGGCTCCTTTTCTCGAGTCAAAATTAATAAATCATACCTATTACCAACCCCCCCAAAAAAATGTAATATATTTTTGTTACTATATTTCTATATTTCTATTAAAAAAATAGTACAAAATTATTAGTATTTGTTGTAGGCATTACTATTGCATTCGTTTCAGTCTGATTCATCGATTTTTTGCACCAATCAAAAGTGATTATTATTTTTGTTTACAAAATAGAGATTTATATTTTTAAATCAAAAATTATTTATCTACAATATGATTGGATAAAATAATTTGGTGGTATAGGAGCAAATTTATAGGAATAATAGATTTCAAAGGCTTTTTTTTAGATTTTTTTATATTTAAAAAATAAATTTCTATTTTAATTTTTTTTTTCATTTTTTATTAATAATCTTGTAAATAAAATCACTATTGTATGGGAACCATTTAAGTTAAATAAATACTTAAAATATTTCATTACAAGCATTACTGAACACATATTTTTACTAGCATACCTATCTTTAGAGGAATGTAGGCAAAGTACGCCAACGATATCATATTTGTTCATTTTTCCACTTGAAAATATTATATTATTATATTATAATCAATATTAAAATGTTATAAGATATGATTATTGTGTGATGAAAAATGTGTGTGCGAATATTAAGGACTAAAAAGCAAACTTATTAATCAAGCAAACACAATACATCATACACCTCGGATTAGAATGGTAAAACTAAAATGAAGAACAAAGTGATAAACAAATGCAAATCATAATTCCTGCTTTAATTTGATTATTTCGCGATTGGATGTGTGCTCATGACGTAGTTTCGGATATTCGATATTTTCTGTGATGTTGATGCAAATGATAATAGATTGATGGATGAAAATGATAAAAGATGGGTTGAGTGATAACTCTAACAGAGTAACGATGTGATGTGTGAAAAGTGGATCAGAGAGAATTTGGTCTAAAAATAGAGGGATTAAATATGCAAGATGAGGAAGAGAAGGATAGATGAAGAGGAGACACTTGTCCTCTAAAAAAGGACAAGTGGCTCAACTAGATGGAAAATAAATGACATGTAGCAATGAGGACACGTGTCTGTTTTGGGCAAAGACACCCAAAAATAGAAAGAGTGACATGTGTCTCTAAGGACACATTGCCCATTTTGGGAAAAGCCACCCAAAATAAGATATTTTCCCCAAAATTATGAATCAGTTAGGATGTGCACACATGTGTGGGAGGTTAGAAGGGATAGGATAAGATTAGTTGGAGGAATGACTAGGTTAGGGAAAAGGGTTGGAACGATAAGGTTGGTTAGGATAGGATTGGAAGAAGGTAAGGGAGAAGAGTCATGTGCTCAAATATGTGTTTGAGCCAAATTAATTAATCCATGGGCTTGGAAAGGGGACATTTAATTAATTAAAGTAATTAATCAAAAGGGATGGACAACAAGGATAATTAATTAATTAGGAGGAAACGGGTTGGGGGTTTAATTAATTAGAAGGATAGAATTTAAATTTGATTAAATTAATTAGCAAAATTAGGTGTCTACATTTTGCCCCTCTTCGCAGTGGCACTGGAATAACGTCAGTGCAAAGACAAAAAGACACTTGTGAGGGCAAAAAAAAGGAGAGCGAGAAAATGCCCCAGGCAAATGAAGGAATGGTTAGGGATGCCCCCTCGAGAGGGTGCATGGGGAAAAAGGAACCGGGTGGCGTCTCGAAAGAAACATTGCCCCAGCGGACAAGATAGAAGGAAAGAAGCAGAACAGGAAGAGGAGAGAATGAAAATGCAAAGGATGATATGGATGAAATGATCATAGAGCACGAGCACCGTGAAATTGGACGTCATGTGTTGAGCACTTGTTTTGATTTAGCAGTGTATGTGAGTCACCAAGGTATAAGGAACCAGGGTGGAATTTCACATCCAATGCATGGACTGACACAAATAAACAGACACGCAGGCTGACCTAGCACCACACAGAGCTACAGAGACCCTGTAGGAAACGGTGCTAGAATGACCACAAGCAGAAGATATGCCCCAATGTAACATGAGATGGCAGAGACCTCATGAGGGAAAAATAAAGGGACACATAAAAAAGACATGCCAGGCAAAAAGCAAAAGCGACAAGATCACATTCTGAGCCATGTTATTCCTAGCGCACCCTGATATAAAAGATCTGGTGACTAAGAGGAAACGAAGCCCTCAGGAGCTTAAAAAGATAAACAAATATAAAAAAAGAATAAAATCCAACACGAGGGCCTCAAATTGGATGAGGATTTGATGATGTTTGACTTGAGAAAGGATACATCCTGCGCATACAGATGATGGGTGTTGGTGAGAAGGATACATCTTGGAACAACACCAAGATAAAAGATTGATGATGGGATGACAAAAGGGATCTGATACAATCATGATGACAAATATGCTATAGGATGATTGTTGAAAAACCAGCTAATAGGATATGATCTCAAAGGACAGGACCAACAGATGCCTATGTACAACGACACCTATATATAAGATGCACAAGAGATATGGATGATGGAAGAAGACATCGAGACAAGAATTATTTTGCCCCGGTCAAGAGGAAAAGCGATGAGAGATTGATGACGATGATTGGGAAGGATACATCCTAATGATGATGAGAAGACTGCAATCAAGGCTTGAGAACAAGACCAAGGATGTGATTAGATGATTGGATGGATGGTAGCGAATAACTGAAGAAGATGGATAGGATTTGCATGAGATGACGAATTGTGAGGAGCAGATGGATTGAGGGAATACAAGTAGCATGGGATACCGCGTTGAAAAGATGCAGATACGATAGAAATGCAAATGGGAGGTAGTTGAGAGCTAGATACCAATGACAAGGGATGAAAGAGGTAGATAGAATGATATGAGAGGAGGGATGAAAGAATGAAGGATAGGATGAAAAAGATGGAGATGGAAGCACTATAGAAGTGGTTGGGAGATGAAAGGATGAGGGATGAAGGGATGATGGGGAGAGGAACATGTTATGGATGAAGGGATGGAGAAACTAGGAGGTCCAAGGATGGGTGGATGGATGAATAAGATAAGTTACGGAGGAACTGGGAGATAAGGATTGGTGGATGGATCAGGTTATGAGCGAAGTGATGGAGGAACCGGGAGATAAGGATTGGTGGATAAAAGGATATGATAAGATGACTACCAAGAGGATAGGAAGTTGAGGAATGTGGATGGAAGATGTAGTCACATAAATCTGTCCATTTTAATTAAATAAATATTTGCTATTTATTTGATTAAAAACTCACTAGCCAACAGTTAATTAAATTAACATTTAATTAATTCATCTTCAAATCATTCTCTTGTTTATTAAATAAATTATTCAATTTATTTTAATTCATTCATTAAACCAAATTCACAATCAATTAAATGAATAAATTCTATTTATTTAATAAAATCCTCTTTCCTCTTTTAAATATATTAAATAAAACATTTATTTAAATCATTAAATCCCCCCCACTTGCATTTTCCTAAAAATGCAACTCGCACCTATTTGTTGAAATAAATGAATTTTATTTTAATAAAAATTCTACTTTCCCTCACCCATTAAACCCACTTGCAATCCTAAATCCCCTTCTAGATTCTTCTAACCCCTTCCTAATTAGCCTAATCCATCCCTTAATTATTGTCCCATTCCTAAGCAACTTGAAGTCACTTCTCAAAGACTCCCAAGTCTTTGAAAAGCATTTAAGGCTTGATGTGTTCAACAATTTAACCTCTAAAGTCTTCCAAACCACTAATGACTCTTACATGACCATTAATGGCTCTTACATGACCATTTATGGTTAATTTCACTTGCACCCATGGTTAGGGACTTTGACCCCTAACTCAACCCTCATGTAACCCATGTGTATCCTCGAGCATTTATTTATTTGACCATGGTTGTCCTCACTAACTCTTGCACAAGAGTTTATCCATTGGATAAAAGCAATATTCTTTGAATAATGAATTTATCCATTCAACTCAACATTAACCTTACCTCCCAAGTTAACCCTCGGGTCATGTCAAGCATTTAATGCTTCTTCCCTCTCCTCTCAACCCATCTCATGTTGACACTTGTCATCCTGGGATTGGGTTGAAAGTCCTCACATGGATCTTAAACCCTTCAATCCCGACCCTTATTGAGATTACTCAATCTTAACCATCCATTGCTCCATTTTTCCTATAAATAGAGCTCATTTCTTCATAATCCATATCCTAAAAAACTTGTATGCATTTACATTATAGTCATTTTTAGAGAGAGCATTTAGTATAAATCAATCATATTCACTCGTTTGGTTTAAAATCAACACTAGCTAATTAGATAATCTCTTATTTTAGCTTTTGTTCACACTTGCATAGCATTAGATTAATCGTTTTCAATCTTGAACCTCCATAAGGCATCCATAGTGCAAAAAGCTACTCAGAACTACACTAATTCGGAACTTGGAGAGGAGAGGAACAAGGGAGGAGGAGCTACAAGCATGGTGGAAGGCATTTGGAGATGCCTTATTGTATTTGCTTTCATTGTCAAATGCTTTATTATGTTTTTAGTGTCTCTCTTGGTATGCCTGCTTAGACTAGTCTTTGGTTGATTAACACTAACAGTTCTTTGTTTGTTGTTTATTTTATGTGTTATACCACCACAGGTTTTTGTCTAACATCTCCCATTTTGCAGAGCATCATTTGGTGAACCCGATGTGAATCAACACCGGTTTTTAAAATACAATTTTCTTTACTGTTTTACTTGACACACAGGTCGCGCTTCGGTGCTTTTGTTCACGATTTAGCGCTATCGCAATCTGGTCTTTTAGCGCTATTGTACCCCCAATAGCGTTATTGTCCCAAAAGTAGTGTTTTTGTTTATAGTATAGCATTATTGACCCTGAAGTAGCGTCATTGTTCCATTATTAGCGCTATTGGCTCTTTGTGTAATAATTTATTTTAGAGCTTTTGTACTTACTGTTGTGCTTTTGTGTTAAATAGTGCTACTGTTCTCACACAGAGTAGTGCTATTGTAACAGAACGTTGTAAAAAATGCCTTGTAACCAAAAAGTCAAAAAAAATTAGGCTTGTAGAGGCCCACCATGTATGCGGATTTTACTGACTTTTTGTTTCTTGTGCAGGTTTGAACTAACCTAATTTATTTCTTAAAATTTTAGAAGTTCACTTTTTTTTTTATTGCAAGTTAAAATCAACTTGAACATTTCATTTTGGTGCTTAAAAATCAAACCTCAAAGATTTCATTTCAGTGCTTTAAAACTCACAACAAACTTTGATTTTCTTGCAAGTTAGGGAACTCAAACTTTATGTTTTAAAACTCAACAAAAACAAATTTTGATTTTCTTGCATCAACTCAAACTAAAATTCACAATCCACACTTTGTTTTTGGGCAAAATAAAAAGAACAAGCCACTTTTCTTTCAAGCTCAAAGTGATTTACTTCAAGAAAACGTGTTTTTCATTTAGTTGACCAGGATTTCAATTTCCTAGTTTACTCAACATATTGTCTTTGAAGGATAAAAAGAACACCATGACTATTGGAGCAACATCTCCAAATAGTTAGATAACATTGTGATGATGAGTTAAAAAGAACAAATGTCTTTTGTGTTTGCCATGCTTGTGCAAAGAGTTTGTTGAGTGGTCCTACTTCTAACACACACTATCCTCTCCCTTGGCTTTTGTGGTCCTAGGTGCAAGAGAAAAGTGTTAGTAGCACTCAAAGTTTATCTTTTTAAGAGGGGCTTGCCAAGAGACACATCACTCTTGGGAACGACCTCACGCTGTAAATCCTTCGAGCTGCTATAAAAATCAGGTGTGAGCAAAAGTTGTAGCCTTAGGTATAGTTGTTCCTACAGTGTAACTTATCGAAAGGACAAATGGGACCCACCACAAGTTACAAGGCTCTTAAGTGAGTCACTGCAGAATGAACTTATGTCCAAAAAACATCGAAAATTACTAAACACCTTTAAGTAGTAGCCCACTCGTTCTATTGATTGAGGATATTTGTGAGAAGTTTAGTGTAATAGCATAGAAGGTTTTGCTCCCAAGATACTCACCTTACATATTTCCTTGAGTAGAAACGTAGCTTTTTGAAAGGTTACTTGTAGCCTGATGAAAGTGGTGACTCCCCCATCATAGGGATCATCTATTTGTTATTCTCATGCAAAACTTAGTATATCACATCCTTACCTGCCATGACGGGATTCATAAGGTATGTAGTACCAAAGTTGAAGAAATATCAAGATGTGGGCTGAAATTATCGCAACTGGCCATTTGACCTTAGGGATAAAGTGTGTTTGAAGTGTCTTCGTTTTGTGTCAAGACCAGTGATAAACTGAGCTAACTTCGAGCTTTTTGTGAAAACATACTCAAAAACATTTGGAAAGAAAGGGTCATAAAAAGTCCAAAGATTGGGTTGATCTAGACCCACACTTATTTGTGCCTTTTGAGGCAACATTCTTGTGTTTGTGTGCTTGATTTGTTTTCTTGTCAAAGAAAAATAAAAAATCAGTTCCAAAAATAAGTATTCATCTAACACAAACATTTTCAAATACCATCAAAGATCAAAAACAAAGTATCAAACTATATGACCATTCTTCACATTTTGAGAAAGAAGAATCTTCATCAACATATCAACTTGAAGAAAAGACCATTAAGCTCAAAAGCTTTCATCAAAAGAAGGAAATTCTTCTATCTTAATAGACAAATCTTTGTCTTGCATGGAACCTTCTTACGTCACATGCGTCTATATCTTCAAGGAAAAACAAACGGGTTTGATCAAGAGTCATTAAACCGCAGAGCTTTTACTCAATATAGAGCTTTGAGTTATCATAAAAACAAGGGAGGCAAAATCAATCCTGCTTTCTTTCCAGACATTTGCATCACATATAACTCAGCTAGAGAAGAACCACCAACCCCTGAAAGGGAAGAGGAAGAGTTTGTTCCTTTTGTAACACAGAGTTTCTATTGAAGTTAACATTTCATCCATTATCACATTCACACACCATCAATCCATTCCAACTCTAAAAACATAAAGAGGTCGTGTCCTAAAGTTCTTTTTCAATATTGCTTGAATCAAACACAATATATCACTTTTTAGAGTGTCTCTACATCTAGGATAAACTCGTCCTAAAAGACATTTTCTACGCAGGTTAAAACTAGTCTATGAGTGAATCCTCTCATTACTAGGTAGTTGGGTTTGTAACACATCTTAGATCTCTCTAAAACCTTATCATATCAAACATTGTCAACAAAACACAACAAGCAATTCAAGAAAGGATTTTGGTAACATCTACCTTTAGTGTTAGAGATCCATATGCAAAACACTTCACCAAACATTAATCTTTCATTCCATCACCAACTCATCATCATTTTCACCAAACTTCAACAAAAACTTGTAAACAAAATGGCTCGAACCAAATCAAGGTCTAGACAACTAGAAATTGAAGAGGAAGAGGAGGAAAATCTCAATGAATTCCAAAAAGCTCTTGGAGGAAACACAAATGATGAAAATCCAAGTACTCCTACTCCTGCAGCAATGGAAAGGGCACAACACAACCCTCTCTTTAATCGACTTTTTGACGAAATACTCAGGAGCAACGCTGATGCTCACTTTTTAAGACTTGCCCGAGAGGGAGCCAAACTACCCTCTGATTTTGATATTGCACAACTAAAGCAAGCATAGGAACGCCAAAGTCGTAATGAGGATGAACAAGGTCGATATCACATCAAATACAACCTTCATCAAGGAAATCCCCCACCTCCTCTTCCTCCAAATGACATAGACATGTTTCGGCAACAAGTCGAGAATCTCGCCCAACAACTCCATAGTGGTGTGAAAACAAACCAGTTTTCACTTAATGATATTTGTCCCTATCCCTTTGATAGGAATCTACATATGCCACCTTTTCCACGAGGGTTTGAAATACCTAAGTTCGAAAAGTATTGAGGAAAAGGAGACCCTTGCGATCATGTTAGAGAATTCCAGTCAACTTGCCTAGAAGTGGCATACGAGGACATACCTAATGCGACTCTTTCCTCAAAGTTTGGCAGGGACAACCACGCAATGGTTTTCCTGACTAACAGGTAGCATTAGGACTTTTGAAGAACTGATCTGAAAATTCATTGCACATTACTCACATAACATTGAAAGCGATATCACCATGGCCAATCTATGTAACACCAAGCAAAAACTAGGGGAGCTATTTTCAGCTTTCCTGCAACGATGGTGACAAATGTCTAGCAGACGTTCCCTTCAGCTACTTGAAAGAGAGCTAGTGGAAATCTTTATTTCCAACTTGAACGAAGAAATGGAATTTCATTTGGACATGAAAGGCACAAAGTCCTTTAATGAAATGATCACCCAGGGTTTAAAATGTGAATGGGCCCTCATCAAAAAAGGACTTATCAAAATATACAATGAACCCAAAGATGCGCCTCGCCTGCGATTCAACAGTGATAAACCTAACTTCTAGAATAAAAATAAAAACATTGTCAATGATGGGGTTGTAGATGCAAGAACTATCAAAAGTGCACAACCCGTGGTCTGCTTTGTAGGGCAAAACCCCCTTAAGACCAACACGGTTCCTCCCCCACCAAATCAAGGACGCAATGTATCGCAAGAAGAACCAAGACAACGCCAGCAAAATTATAAACCAAAATGAACATACACTTCCTTAGGGGAACCTATTGAAACAGTGTTACGTCAGTTGGTCTCTTCAAATCTGATGACTTTACCAAAGACGTCCAATTATGAACCTCAAGTTAAACCTTCATGGTGGAGGGACAATGAACACTGCGAATTCCATCAAGGGAAAGGGCATAAAACAAGCAATTGTCATAGATTGAAAGATCTTATTCAGGATCTTATTGATCGAGGCGAGATTAAAATTGAAGGACACGACCCAAAAACAACAAATAATCATCATCTTATGTTTAAAAATCCACTTCTGTCACAAGATCAAAGGGGTCCTTCCACTTCAGGATGAAACACAGATACCACTGATTATACACGAGCCGCCTATAATTACACTGTGAATCACCTATATGATGCCAATGAACAAATTACAACCATTACCATCAAAAATCCAAGCTCTACCTACAATGTTGTTACGCATCGCAACAAGATCACCATTAAAGCAGCTCCACAAGGCACACCTTCCATCCCAAAGCAGTATAACCTAGTGGAACAGTTAAATAAGACGCCTGCACTTATCTCCATCTTAGAGCTTTTGCGCCTATCCCCATCTCATAAAACAATCTTGGATCGAGCTCTCCAAGAGGCGTCAGTCCCTGCAAATCTAAATACAGATCAATTCCAAGCTATGGTTGGAAATCTGAGGTCATCACCATGTCTCACTTTCTTTGAAAGTGACAATACATCCTTCCAGCAACCTCATAACGCCTCACTCCATATTGAAGGATTTATCAACCAACATAGGATCAAGCAGGTCTTGATTGACAATGGAGTAGGCCTAAATATCTGTACACTACAATTGGTCACAACATTGGGGTATGCAGTTGAATCAGTGGATCCCCGCAAAAAGATAACCATAAAAGCTTATGATGATGTAGAGCGTTCATCCAAAGGGGCAGTTGTGTTACCAATCCGAGTGGGTCCAATGGTGAAGCACATCATATGTCAAGTTCTGGACCTTCCTCTGCCGTATTATTTGTTGTTAGGAAGATCTTGGATAAACGCCATGCAAGTTGTTCCATCCACCTACTACCAGTGTATCAAGTTTCCTCATAATGGTGTAGAAATTACAATCCTAGGTGATGCAAATCCTTTTGCATATTGTCACAATACCAATCATCAACCAAAGATTACTGTTCCCAACAACAAAGAAGCTATCCCATCCACCTCATATGTAAGTACAACCTCTCTTTCCAGTTCAAACACCGCTATGCCCAAGCAAGAGAAGCTAAAAATAAAAATGGCAGAGGAAGGTCCTGGGGAATACAATTTAAGCCAACTATTTTGTGTTGGACAAATGCCCACTTCTCCTAGAACTCATGGTAAACCTCAACGATTACTTCAAACACCACTAGTCAAGCCAACATGCACTTTGACGCCTTTCATCCTTGGAAAGAGTCAAGAAGAAGAGACCAGAGATAAGGACTTAGCAGAATGGATCTATAAAGACCCTATCACCATGGACATCCCACAAAGCTAAGCTTCCCACAAATCAATATGGAAAAGGCCTTCTCATTGTGCAAAGAATGGGTTATGATGGTCAAAGTGTTTTAGGACCTTGCAAGCAAGGACGACATGAGCCCCTGCAGCCAGAATTAAAGCCTAAAGATAACACTGGATTAGGCTTTCAAAAGGAAATTCTTCCTAAACTCAGATTCAAAGGGAAACCCAACAAATCTCTATATCAGCCGACTACAAATATAAAGAGGTCACTTTTGATTATATCAGCAGCACCCAGAACCACACCAATTACTCCAATACGGTTGAACATCCCAATAATAACATCCACAACACCAATCCTCCCACCAATCAAAACAACAACTCCATCAACAACAACAACCGCATCAATAGCACCATTAGTAGTATCAGAACCTGCAACAGTATTGACAACACCGGCAATTCCCGCAGAAGCAACAGATTCAACAATGTTGATGCTACCTATATCGGATTCATTGATCCCCATAATCCTTCCTGCAACACCAATCATTTCATTTACAAGGGTACATCAACCGATCACACCTGCAGTGTTTAACTAAAAGGACATCCCAGTATGGTATAGTAATCGGATACTGGAAAGCGACTCAAAGACCGACTCACATGAGTGGGAATTTGATTCCGTCCAGCTTAATACTTTAGATGAGGAAGACGCATCGCTACCTCCACCTTGCAAAGACATCCTTGTTTACGGAGAAGCACAGATTAAAACCTCTTGGGTTCCTGAACTGGAAACATCTTCCACAGACCCTACGTCACATCTTATGCCCAATTCTGATAGGGAGAGTACCATCAGCGACCTTCACCATAATGTTTTGACCCTCACTGAAACATCTCATGAACTTAACCTGATCGATGAGGTAATGCCTATTATCCATCCTGAACTCATTGAATGGAACCAACTTAATCCCCCATGCCTTGACCAATTCCAAAACGATGAGGTGATCATTGACTTTTTGGAACTACGGGATACCATACCAAGCGGGGATCACAAAGATGGGTTCACCATTGAACTTAACAGCGCAACATACTTTGGGGTGGATGCCAAACCTTTCAGCTGCAAAAATATAACAATAAAACATGGATCTTCCAATGAAAACCACATCGTGGCACTATTTGATCCCACAAAAGTAAAAAGAAAGAGCATATCCAATGGTGAAAACCTCTCTGAGGCATCGAAGGATGAAAGGTTTGACATCTTCCCTTCTAGTACACAGTAGGAACGATCAACAGTCTTTATTGAAGAGACAAAAAGAATACAATGTGGGGACTCCTGAAACTCCTCACCACATACATCTGGCATCTCTTTTAACTCCAAAGGAACAACTTAAGTTTATCGAATTCTTCTAGAAGCGTCAGATCAACTTTGCATGGTCATATGTAGATATGCCTGGTCTTGATCTGGATTTAGTCATGCATCACCTCACCATGGCAAGAGGAGCCAAACCTGTCAAACAGAAGCTTCGTAAGATGCACCCTCAGATAGTTGTGCTCATCAAAGCAGAACTTAAGAAACTCTTGGATTTTGGTTTTATTGGACCAATTGATTATGCAGATTGGATATCCAATATTGTGCTTGTCGGAAAACCCCACGGGGGCATCTGTATTTGTATTGACTTCAAAGATCTAAACAAGGCATGTCCTAAAGATGATTTCCACCTACCAAACATTGACATGATCGTAGACCTAACAGCAGGACATGCCATGCTTTCTCTCATGGATGGCTTTTCAGGGTAGAACCAGATAAAGATCGCACCAAAGGATCAACATAAGACAACCTTCACATGTCCATGGGGAACATACTGCTGGAATGTAATGCCTTTCGGTCTAAAGAATGCAGGAGCGACCTATCAAAGAGCAATGACAACCATCTTTCATGATATGATGCATACCACAATGGAAGATTATGTTGATGACTTACTGGCAAAGTCACTCACAAGAGAAGGTCATCTAGAAATATTAGAGAAAATCTTTGACAGACTGGAACAATATCATGTTCAACTCAACCCAAATAAATGTGTCTTTGGAGTAACCTCAGGGAAGCTTCTAGGATACATTGTCTCAAGCAAAGGCATTGAGGTCGACCCAGCCAAAGTCAAAGCAATCATGGACATGCCACCTCCAAAGAACATCAGTCATCTAAGGACATTACAAGGATGACTACAATCCATCCGAAGATTCATTGCACAATTGGCAGATAAGTGTCACCCCTTTACACACCTATTACACAAAAACATCCACTTTCAATGGGATACCAGATGCCAGCAAGCATTCCAGATACTTAAAGACTATCTCATGAATACACCATTATTGATCCCACCAGATCCAAGTAAGCCTTTATTACTCTATATCTCAACAACTAATACAACATTAGGAGTACTACTGTCTCAATATAATGCAAAAGGGAAAGAGTGTGTTGTTTACTACATCTCTTGCACACTGGTCGACTATGAACTCAGTTACACACCTATTGAGCAAGCTTGCCTAGAAGTAATCTTGGTAGCCACTAAACCGAGGCACTATCTATTAACACATAAAGTACAACTCATTGCCAAGATTGGTCCATTAAAATACTTACTCAGCAAAGCAACATCGACTGGCCGCTTGGCCAAATGGGTGATGATTCTCAATGAATTTGACATTGAGTATGTGGACCGTAAGGCTATCAAGGGTCAAGTTATTGCAGATCAGTTGGCTGATGCACCCCTCATAGGTGATCATCCTCTCATTTCCAATTTTCTAGATGAAGAGATATTCATGATCACAGTAGCACAACCATGGAAACTATACTTTGATGGTTCATACACCAGGCATGGCTCAGGGCAGGCATTCTGTTTATCAAACCTCAAGGTGACAACATCCTGAAGTCTTATAGGCTCACTTTTCCATGTACAAACAACATAGCAAAATATGAGGCCTTAATCACAGGACCCAAACCAGTCATACAATGGAAATTAAAAGAGCTACAAATATATGGCGAATCCCAACTGGTCATCCGACAAGTAACAAACGAATATCAGACCAAGGATGACAAACTCATGTCGTACAAGCAAATGGTGGACAAATTAAAGGCATCATTTACTACTATCACCTTTGAGCAGATACCCAGAGATCAGAATCGGGCCGCTGACGCTATGGCTACCATTGCATCTCCCTTGGATCTTCCACAAAATTCAACACGCTATGAGTTCTTAGTAAAATAGCTTTGGATTCCCGCTTATGATATCCCTGAATCCGAGATGATGTCGCCTTACCGGTTCTGAATCCCCATGGTATGGTGAGTTCTACATCTATCTACACGATCACACACTTCCTCCTAACCAATGTAAAACCTTCATTCGCCAAACCACTAGATATACCATTATTGCTGAAACCCTATACCGATGCAGTCTTGACGATACTCTCCTTCGATGTCTGGAACATGATGAGATAACAAAGGCCTTAGAAGAGGTACATGAAGGAATTTGTGGGACTCATGCAAGCGGTCCTTCACTAGCCAAGAAGATCATATGCGCTAGATATTATTGGCTCTCCATGGAAAAAGACTCCTATTATTTTGTCAGAAAATGCAAGAAATGCCAAGTTCATGGAGACCTGATACATGCACCAGCACAAGAATTGCAACCAATCACAACACCATGGCCTTTTTGTCAACGGGGACTTGACCTTGTGGGTAAAATCCATCCATCTTCATCCAACGGCCACAAGTTCATCATTACTGCCACTGAATACTTCACAAAGTGGATCGAAGTTGTTCCATTTACCCAAGTCACCGCCAAGCAGATCACCTCATTCATTCTAAATTACATCATCTGTCGGCATGGTGTACCCATGTCCATCATCACAGATAATGGTCTTCATTTCAAAAATCAGGATGTCCGTGGGCTCTGTGAGAAGTTTCACATCCAACACCACTTTTCTACTCCCTATTACCCACAAGGAAATAGTCAGGCTGAAGCATCAAACAAAAACATATTGAGAATCCTCAAGAAGACAGTCAATGATGTCGACCATGATTGGCATGTTCAATTAAATCCAACACTCTGGGCGTATCGAACTAGCATTTGAACCCCTACAGGCGCAACTCCCTACTCACTGGTCTATATGGAGCAGAAGCTATCTTACCTATTGAGGTCGAGATACCATCTCTATGGGTTTCCTTGCATAATCTCATAGATGATGAAGCATATAGAGTATCACGGACCTTCAACACTTGGAGCTACTTGATGAGAAACGACAAGCTGCATACAATCACCTCAAAGCCTATCAACAACGCATGAGCAGAAGCTATAACCATCGAGTTAGACCTCATACATTTGAGGTAGGTGATCTCGTTCTTTGAGAGAATCCTCATAACCAACCACACGTAGATCATCAAGGAAAGTTTGAATCAAACTGGTTGGGTCCATATGTTATCACTGTTGTATTTGGGTTTGAGGCATATTAGCTGGCTACTTCAGAAGGAGAACCGCTAGTAGATCCAATCAACAACATGCACCTCAAACGGTTTTATACATAAGCTATGTAGAGCATCAGGCTCCACTACATACCGAAAAAACACCAAAAACATTCAGATAAATGTCCTGAAGAAAATACAAAAAAAAAATCAAAATAGTAAAGAAAAATCATGCATCCAAACAGTGAACAACCACTCCGGTGGCACCTTGGGTAAGTGCGATGGTGAAAACCTGGCAAACAGGCGCCACTCGTAAAGGCTATGGCTCCATTATCTTTTAGACTTGTTGCGATCACATTCATTGCATCCACACATCCATCAGTCAAAACCATGGCTTGTTATTGATCTCCAGTCAAGGATAATACTTCATACGTCTTGCATCCCACTTTTTCATAGTCATGTCTAAACTGGGGGCAATGCCCTTAACCTATTTGATGGAAGTGGATTATGCATTACTTGTGATTCATTGGGTTCTTCATTCGGAAAACTATCTCACAAAATACCAAAAACATTCGAGAACACTCACAAAATCCAAAAACATGATAAAACGTCAAAAATCAATAAAAAATAGGGCAACACATTGTACATATGCATCCAAGCAGATACCAAACAAACATTGTGAAATATTCAAATGATGACCACTTATCATACCAACCAAACCATCAACATTGACACGCCAACTATCTTAATAAGGATGCATCCTTCCTTACCAAAACAACGACAAAGATGACATTTTCTTTGACAAGAAAATTATGTTTAAGTTGTCAAGTACTTGGTTGGTTTGTAGGTTATTTATTCATTTATATCAGGATCCTACGCTACTTCGAGATATCCACAAGTGATTAGAGTAGCCGGGATGGTTCCTAAGTACCATTTTTGTTTGTGTATCTTCTGCGAATTATTCCAATGAAGTTCTGGAGCATGTACTAATGGTGTCTACATGGGAAGTTCACTAAGCTATGTGATCATATGCAAAATACAGTCATGGATCACTATGGCTTACTGACTACAACGTATACCTCAACCATATGAGCATGAACCATTATGGAGGGTCCATATTCTTTATTCTTTATTTATGCTAATTTTTTTCAAGTACAAATACTCCAAACTTGGTTCCTACTACCTTGTCCAAGATTGATACTACCATTGCTCAATGATGAAAAATAAAGCACTATGGATTGTCATTCCATCTCATCTGTATATATTGCATTTCATTGCATTCCATCCCTCCATACATTCATAATAGCTACATATCATTCATACATAGTAACGACAATGGATGCATACTCTATTTTTCTCTTCTTTCATAGGAATGGGTCATAGGTCCTCCATTTCTTCTATCTAACATCAAACATCATCATAATCCCTTCATTGTGTCCCATCAACCCAATCAAGCCACGTTCATCACCATCCATCTCTAACAAGAGGGGTTGCGTTTCCCATCTTTAGTCATCCCAATCACACAAGTTACTTTGTCTACACATGCACATCGACTCACACACACCTAGACTATCAACAGATACCTTGATCAAGTATCTTCGGGTCTCAACAGGTACTTGATTATGGCAAACCTAGACTAGCATAGGCATTTATCATAATGACCTAGTCTCAATGGGGCTACTATGATTCACCACAACCATACATCACAACACATACACTCTCAATTGATCAACCAATCAAACATAATCAAAACAGACAATTACATCAATTGTCTCAAGTCTCAACGAGTATTTTTCTTCAGATACCTTGACTTCATCGGGCAATTACATCAATTGTCTAAGTCACAACATGTCACTTTGATTCACTTACTTATAATTTATCTTGTCCAAGCAAACAACTGACATCAACTATCATGCTTTGACTCGACCAGGGCACTTAAACCGATTGCACCAGATTGTCCAACCGATTTTGATCAATTGTACAGTATCAATCAAAAGCACAAACACTATATTTGCACCATGACCCCGTGTACTTTTGAGGCTTGTTGTTTCCCCATAGTCACTTCGTCTTCTCCCATTCTTTCACCCTAACTTCTAAATTCTTCTCTTCTACCACCCGCCAATTTTCCTTCTTTTTCGAGAGATCGCCTGATTTTTTGAAATTTTCAGCCCATCTCTCAAGGGGGCATACCACCCATTAAATTAACATTTTATGGGGCATATTTCTTCACACCTATTTTTCTTTCTTTGAAACAACGCGATAAACCGCACCGTCTCAAAGAGGGGCAAATGTAATCACATAAAATCTGTCCATTTTAATTAAATGAATATTTGCTATTTATTTGATTAAAAACCCACTAGCCAACAGTTAATTAAATTGACATTTAATCAATTCATCTTCAAATCATTCTCCTGTTAATTAAATAAATTATTCAATTTATTGTAATTAATTCATTAAACCAAATTCTCAATCAATTAAATGAATAAATTCTATTTATTTAATGAAATCCTATTTCCTCTTTTAAATAAATAAAATAAAATATTTATTTAAATCATTAAATCCCCCCACTTTCATTTTCTTAAAAATGCAACTTGCAACTATTTGTTGAAATAAATGAATTTTATTTTAATAAAAATTCTACTTTCCCTCACCCATTAAACCCACTTGCAATCCTAAATCCCCTTCTAGATTCTTCTAACCCCTTCCTAATTAGCCTAATCCATCCCTTAATTATTGTCACATTCTTAAGCAACTTGAAGTCACTTCTCAAATATTCCAAAGTCTTTGAAAAGCATTTAAGGCTTGATGTGTTCAACAATTTAACTTCTAAAGTCTTCCAAACCACTAATGGCTCTTACATGACCATTTATGGTTAATTCCACTTGCACCCATGGTTAGGGACTTTGTCCCCTAACTCAACCTCATGTAACCCATGTGTCTTCTCAAGCATTTATTGCTTTGACCATGGTTGTCCTCACCAACTCTTGCACAAGAGTTTATCCATTGGATAAAAGCAATATTCTTTGAATAATGAATTTATCCATTCAACTCAGCATTAACCGTACCTCCCAAGTTAACCCTCAGGTCATGTCAAGCATTTAATGCTTCTTCCCTCTCCTCTCAACCCATCTCATGTTGACACTTGTCATCCTGGGATTGGGTTGAAAGTCCTCACATGGATCTTAAACCCTTCAATCTTGACCCTTGTTGAGATTACTCAATCTCAACCATCCATTGCTTCATTTTTCCTATAAATAGAGCTCATTTCTTCATAATCCATATCCTAAAAAACTTGTATGCATTTACATTATAGTCATTTTTAGAGAGAGCATTTAGCATAAATCAATCATATTCACTCTTTTGGTTTAAAATCAACACTAGCTAATTAGATAATCTCTTATTTTAGCTTTTGTTCACACTTGCATAGCATTAAATTAATCATTTTGAATCTTGAACCTCCATAAGGCATCCATAGTGCAAAAAGCTACTAAGAGCTACACTAATTCGGAACTTGGAGAGGAGAGGAACAAGGG
The DNA here is from genome assembly GCF_030272615.1 of Cryptomeria japonica. Taxonomy (NCBI): domain Eukaryota; kingdom Viridiplantae; phylum Streptophyta; class Pinopsida; order Cupressales; family Cupressaceae; genus Cryptomeria; species Cryptomeria japonica. The sequence continues at coordinate 87,939,738 of NC_081414.1, read as the reverse complement.
AGGAGGAGCTACAAGCATGGTGGAAGGCATTTGGAGATGCCTTATTGTATTTGCTTTCATTGTCAAATGCTTTATTATGTTTTTAGTGTCTCTCTTGGTATGCCTGCTTAGAATAGTCTTTGGTTGATTAACACTAACAGTTTTTTGTTTGTTGTTTATCTTATGTGTTATACCACCATAGGTTTTTGTCTAACATCTCCCATTTTGCAGGGCATCAAAAGATATGGTGATAAATGGATAAGGACCATGGAGGTATGAGGAAGGATTATACGGACGATGGGAAGGATGAATGAATGACCGACCTGATAGGGACATGGAGGCCAACAGGTGTCCAGAGCATGTACATATGGGGGCCTTTTCTTTCTTTTAAGATCCAAGGGAGGATGAAGGAAGCTAACTAGATAAGATATGATGGGTATGGTAGGCAGATGGAAACATTGGATGAAATGGCTAGATGTCCAGCAAAACTTGCCCCCAAGCGCAGAGAGCAAAAGGACGAGGGGGAATTACGCATGACGTCTCTTTGCCAGGTTTTCATCACTGTACTTGTTCAAGGCACCTGTTTGCCAAGTTTTCACCATTGGACGATTTTTTATTTTTTGGATTTTTTTTTTTTGTGGTATTTTCTAATATTTCGGAGGAAATTTACGGATGGAGAGGGATGAGGATAAATGGATTTGGAGGATAGATGGATGGATATAGATGAGGATAATTGGATTTGGAGGATAGGCGATAGGGAAGATAGATGGGGATAAATGGATTTGGAGGATAGGTGATAAGGGAGATGGATGGAGACTCAAGCATCAAGTTCCATATCAAGGTATTAGGAGCCCATTTGGAGTGATCACCGGGTGTTGGTACAACTTTATTAGGACTGAGTGGATTATGCAAAGGCTTGGATTAGATGGTTTTGATGGGGAATATAAGGGATATGGTAGCGGCAAGTGTTTGGATGGAGTGAAGGAAAGCGAATGTGATGGGGGGATGTAGTCAAGACCAACATTAGCGCGTGTTGCGGAGGATGTGGGATAAGCGGAGGAGAGATGGATGTAGCATGTGGATTGGATGGAGGAAATATGGTAGGGAGATTTGGGACATAGGAACCCAAAATAGACTTAGGAGATGGAGGGGAAGAATGTTTAGCTGGTGGAATAGCAATTTTGGATGCCATTGGAGATTCTTCTTTTGGATGCATTTCTTCTTTTTGCTTTGGGATCCACATTGTTTTTTATTTTTCTTTAGTGGGCCTTTGCGGCCTTTGGGATTCATTGCATTTTTATATCAGCTTTTGCACTATTGGAACATGTCTTTTTGAGTGGACATGATCATCTTTATATTTATGTGGATGTTTATCTTTATACATCTCAAGTTGGCATACAAATTTCTACTAGTAGCCTTGGAACAAGTGTGTGAACATTGAGGAGATGGAGGGAATATGGGTGAAGTGATGGAGGTAGGATGTTGGATGGAATGTGAGGACATGTGCCTTTGTTGATCCTGATTAGGAATGAAAGGAGTAGTATGTTTATGATGGGTGATGGAGATAGTGGGTTTGTGCATGGAAGGACGAGTAGGAAAAGATAGAGGATGAGATTTTGGGATATAAGGGCCCAAAATGGATTTAGCATGCGGGGAATATATGAAGGTGGATTTTGGGATATAGGGACCCAAAATGGATTTTGAGGATGGAGGAAGATGGATGGTTGTTTTAGTTTTATATGATGGAGGAGGGGGGATGATGATAAATGATTTGGAGGAACGATGAGGAGATGTAATGGTGTGTTTGGAAGTATACGTGGATTTTGTATTAGTTGTACCGACATTTATATTTGAAGTGTCTTGGGATATGTAACCGAGACCATGAGATCCTGGATGTTCTTTGACATGGATGGTCTCCAAAATACCTTGCTCATGTAGGCCCGAGCCTTTTCCTTGATAGTACATTTTTTTGAGCATTTTAGTTAAAGTAGGATACTTTTTCTGTGGGTAACAAGATGCGAGTCCTTTATTAGATGGAGGAGAATGGGTGGTGCATGTGAGATGTTCTTCTGCTACGAGGGAATTTCCATGGATGAATGTAAGTGAACCAAGTGGATAGAGTGATGGTGGTGGGATGGTTTGGATAGGAGGAAATGGAGGATCAAGAGGTGGAGCATATGTGACAAGAGGATCTTGACTTGGAAGAGGGGACGATAAGGGCTCTTGAGATGGAGGAGGGAGAATGGTAGGATGTTGATTTGGATCAATAATTCTTTCAACATGCTCTGAACAAGATCTTGGAATGATGAGATAGGTGTGATGGTGCAACAAAGAGTGAGTGAGTAGACTCTTCAAAGGGAATGGATGGAACGATGGAAGATTCAATGACTTGGGTGTATGGACTGGATGGAAGGATGAGAAATTCTTCATATGGGATAGATGGAGTAGATGGAAGGATGGGAGATTCTTCAATTGGGATAGACTGAGTAGATGGAAGGATGAGGAGTTCTTCAATTGGGATAGATGGAGTGGATGGAAGGATGGGGAGTTCCTCAACTAGGGTAGATGGAAGGATGAGAGGTTCTGCAACTGGAGTTTGGATGATGGTAGGAGTAGGTGATCGAGATTGTGGGTGGATGATCTTAATGGATGAAAGGTTTTTAATGGTGTTGGGAAGTGGGAGTTGGAAGGGAAGATGGTGGATTGAGATAAGATGTGGTGGATGATGGACTAAGATAGGAGGAAGTGGGCAGTGGAGGATTGAGGTGATATGAAGGATTGCGACTGGTGCTGAAAGGGGGGGTGAATCGGTAGTTAAACAACTCAGATAATATTTCAAAAATACTTCAAAACCCAGTACCACTAACTACTCAAACAGTCCTTTAAACTGATTTACCAAATCATTCATTTAAGTGTTCATCAACATGCAAATAAAGTAACAACATCAAATCCACACATGAACAATGCATCACCACATGAACACAAAGATTTCTCACGTAGAAACCCAAATAGGAAAAACCACGGTGGGAATTAGCACCCACAAAATTTTTGCACTCTTTTGGAATGCACCAGGTTAAAGGCCTAGCTCAGTTAGGAGCTTTACAATATGCCTGGTTAAGAGCAAACCCTGTTAGGAGTCACCCGGTGAAGGGATTTACAATATCAGCCTTGTTAGGAGCTCTACCCTATTAGGAGTAACCTTGCTAGAGGATTTAGAACTCGAGTTAATGAGCCACCCAGTCAAGGGATTTACAAATAAGACTTGTTAGGATCTACCTGGTTAAGGGATTTCAAACTATTATAGCTGTTAGGGAATGACAAGGCAAATGATCTGATCACCTTGCTTGCCAATACAAATCCTTTTCAGCTCAATTTTTCTTCTCACATGCAGACTCTTGAATTTGGTTCGACACACTCTTCTTCTCAAAACCACCAACACAAAATCTCTTCTCAAACTCGACCTAAATACTCTTTTCAACTAGGTCAGTTACAAAACCCTAGCAACATTCAAAATACATTGAATTTACATCAAGCACGAGAAAATGGACCGCCAAAATACATTATAGATCATTACAACAAATTTTAAGACAATCTCCATCGTTGAATGATCACCGCACATCGATTTGATATATTCAAAGGTAGCCTTAGGCAATGGATTAGTGAATATGTCTGCTAACTGCTCCTTACTTGACACATGTTCTATCCTGACTTTCTTTTCCTGCACCCTTTCTCTCAGACAATGATACTTAGAATAATATGCTTTGTTCTAGCATGCAATACCAGATTCTTTGAAATACTTATTGCACTTGTATTATCACAAAATATGATCACTGGTTCTATCATAGTCTCCTTGAATCCTTCCAATACATGTCTCATCTATATAGCTTGTGTACAATTCATGGATGCAGCCACATACTCTGCTTTTATTGTAGATCGAGAAATGCAACTTTTTTTTCTTACTGGTCCAAGATACCAGTATCCCTCCTAGAAAGAATGCACCACCGGTTGTTCTCTTCTGATCATCTACATTACCTACCCAATCAACGTTAGTGAATACCTACAAAGAGAAATCTCCTTTGTATGGATACCATAATCCATAATCAATAGTCCTTATAAGATATCTAAAAATTCTTTTCACTACCACCATGTGAGTCTCTTTATGACTTTTCTGAAATCTAGCCACAATACCAACTGCATGATCAATATTCGGTCTGCTATGAACAACATAGTGTAGTTTCCCAATCATATATCTATACTTAGATTCATCTACTAGATTTGAATCATCTTTTTTTGATAATTTGCAACCTATAACCATGGGAGTTCCAACTGGTTTAGAGTTTTCCATCCCAAAGGTTTTCAATACCTCCTTCACATACTTGGACTGACTAATAAAGATACCACCTTTCATCTATTGTACTTGCAAACCAATGAAAAATTTAAATCTCACCTATCAGAGACATCTCAAACTCCTTTTTCATCCCTTATGCAAAATTTAGACTCATATCATCATCTCCTCTAAATATGATATCATCTACAAATACTTCTGCAATCAATAACTTATCTCCTTCTATCTTCAAGTAAATATTGTTGTCCTCACTAGTTCTCTAAAATCCGATCTTTATTAGATGTGAATGAAGTCTCTCATACCAAGCCCTCGAAGCTTGCTTTAATCCATATAAAGCTTTATGCAGTTTGCATACCATATCCTTGTCTCTAGTCAATACAAACCCATCTGGTTGTTCAATATAAATCTCTTCTTCTAGGATTCCATTCAAAAATGCAGGCTTAACATCCATTTGGTAAACCTTGAATCCTTTAAATGCTGCAAATGCAAGTAGAATTCTAACTCCTTCAAGTCTAGCAGTCGGTGCAAAGGTTTCTCCATAATCTTCACCTTCTTCTTGTGCATATCCTTTGCAAACTAGTCTTGCCTTGTTCCTAACCACTTAACCATCTTCATTCAGTTTGTTTGTAAACACCCACTTAGTACCAATCACATTTTTATCAGCTGGTTTGGGGACAAGTGACCAAGTGATGCTCTTCTCTATTTGATCAAGCTCTTCATTAATAACCTTTATCCAATCATCATCCTTGAGAGCTTCTCTTATTGTCTTCAGTTCAATTGTAGAAATCACACAAGCACTTTCTCTGATCTTTCTTCTTGTTTGTACTCCAACATTCTTGTCACCAATCATCCGATCTACTGAGTGATTCAACTTAATATATCTAGGTATAACCGGTTCTGGTATAGAAGTTTCTTCTTGTTCATCATCTTCATCTACCGGTTGAGCAGTATCCTCCACACTATTCTGCTCAGCATCAATTTGAATCTTTGTTTCAATGATCACTATCTTTTGTTTCTCAACTACATCAGAATTGTTGGTATCATCAAATTTGTCAAAATACTCATCAACTTTCACATTAACACTTTCCACAATTTTCCTAGTTATTTTGTTAAAGCACTTGAATGCTTTGCTCTTAGTTGAATAACCAAGGAAAGTTCCTTCATCACTCTTAGGATCGAGCTTACATGTATACTTATCTCTCTTTATGTAACACTTGTTGCCAAAGACTTTGAAATAACTGACATTAGGAGTACGACCATGCCATAATTCATAGGGTGTTTTATCATCACCTTTCTTAACCAATACCCGGTTCATTGTGTATACTGCAGTGCTAACAACTTCTCTCCAAAATATTTTAGGTACATCTCCTTGTATCAACATTGTTCTAGCTACCTCAACTATGACCTGGTTCCTCCTTTCTGCAATTCCATTTTGTTGTGGTGTCCTTGGTGCAGACAGTTGTCTCTTGATTCCATGCTCATCATAGTATTTCACAAATTCTACAGATGTGAATTCTCCATCCTGGTCAGATCTCAGGCACTTAAGATTCTTACAGGTTTCTTTATCCACTAAGGCTTTGAATGCCTTAAAATTGCTGAAAGCTTCAGACTTTTCCTTCAAGAATGTAACCCACGTCATTCTTGAGTAATCATCAGTAAATATCATGAAATATCTGTCACCTTGAAAACTTCTAGTCCTCATAGGACCACATAAATTAGTGTGCACCAAATCTAAAATATTCTCAGAAGAAAATGATCTTCTCTTAAAAGAAGAAGTAATCATCTTACCCAATTGACAATCTTTACAAATCACATTGTCTATTTTAACTAGTTGTGGCATACCTCTAACCATATTTGACTTGCTGACCTTAACCACATTATCAAAATTCACATGACAAAATATTCTATGCCATAACCAATTGTCTTCAACTTTAGCAACCAAACAACTATTAACATTAGTATTCAGATGAAATAAGTTACCTTTTGTCTATTTACTGGTAGCAATCAGTTCTCCTTTGCATCCTAAAATCCTACACACTCCATTCTTAAACTCAAGATGATTTATCATTCAACTGACCAACACTCAAAAGTTATGCTTTAATCCTTCAACCCAATATACATCATCAACATTACTTTTACCATTCTAAGAAATTGATCCTTTACCTTTTACCATACATGGTGAATTGTTGCCAAATCTCACTACTCCACCATCAAATTCTTCAAGTGAAATGAACTTGTTCTTGTCACCGATCATGTGGTGTGAGCAACCACTATCAATAACCCACTCATCAATATTGTCAATATGAGATACTAAGGCCTTCTTGTAAGAAATATCTTCCTTTGCTGCTACAAAAAAAATCTACTCATTGTCTCCGTCCTCAGATTCATCATCGGAAACACCTTTATCAACTACAACATAGTATTGTTTCTTTCCTTTTCCTTTATACTTTCTAAACTTTTCTTTTTGATCACTGTTAAGACAATTAGCAACAATATGTCCTATCTTGTTACATGAGAAACATTTAAGAGGAAGCTTGCCTTTGTACTTGTTGGTGCCTCTAGAAAGTCTCTTAGCTAGTAAAGCTTCAAATTCCATCAAGTTGCTTTCATCATCCATTCCTTCATTATCACCGCCATGATGACTTGACCTATACACATCCTTTCCTTTTCTTACCGGTGCATTAGATACAGATGCTTTGAAAGCAAATTCTTCTTTAGGTACATTATTATCAAATCTATTTAACTCAAAAGCAGTAAGCTTGTCTATCAAAGAATCAACTGTAACTTTATCTTTGCTAACTGATCTCAATTCTTGGATAGCGAATACTCTAATAGCATAAGAAGTCAACAAAATTCTAAGCATTTTACTCACCACTGTGTCTTCTGCAATGGTTCCACTGGCACTTTTGATTCCTCCAACTACCTATTTTATCCTTTGACCATACTGTGTGATGTTTTCTCCTTCCATCATCTTCATGTCATCAAACTTACCTCTAAGACTTTCCTCTTTAGATTTTTTCACATGCTCATCTCCACCATAGATTAACTTCAACCTTTCCCATACTTCATAGGCAGTTTCTAAACCATGGACATCAATATACTCAGAATCAGAAAGTGTACTTACAATGGCTTCCAATGCTTGAATATTCTCCTGCTGCTCTTCGAGTTGATCTGCAGTCAGAGTACTTGTAGGAGGTGAATACTGGTTTTCAACATGCAACCAAAATTGTGCCCCCATTCCTTTGATGTAGATCTTCATTCTGTCACTCCATATTTTGTAGTTGTCCTTTGTAAACTTAGGACCCTCCTTCTTCATCATCTCGAATCTTTACCTCAAGCGGTTAAGCTTCTGCACAAAGAGGACCTAGTTCTCTGATACCAATTGTTATTATGAGGATCCGATAACTACATAAAGGGGTGGGGGGGGGGGGGGTGAATCAGTAGTTAAACAACTCAGATAATACTTCAAAAACACTTCAAAAACCAATATCGATAACTACTCAAACAGTCCTTTAAATTGATTTACCAAATCATTCATTTAAGTGTTCATCAACATGCAAATAAAGTAATGATATCAAATCCACACATGAACAATGCATCACCACACGAACACAAAGATTTTTCACATGGAAACCCAAATGGGAAAAACCATGGTGGGAATTAGCACCCACAAAATATTTGCACTCTTTCGGAATGAGCCCGATTAAAGGCCTAGTTCGGTTAGGAGCTTTAAAATATGCTCAGTTAAGAGCAAACCCTATCAGGAGTCACCCGTTGAAGGGATTTACAATATCAACCCTATTAGGAGTAACCTTGCTAGAGGATTTAGAACTCAAGTTAATGAGCCACCCGGTCAAGGGATTTACAAATAAGACTTGTTAGGATCTACTCGGTTAAGGGATTTCAAACTGTTGTAACTGTTAGGGAACAATAGGGCAAGGTATCTGATCACAACACTTCCTTGCTTGCTAGTACAGATCCTTTTCAGCTCAATTCTGCTTCTCACATGTAGACTCTTCAATTTGGTTCGAGACATTCTTCTCAAAACCACCGACACAAAATCTCTTCTCAAACTCGACCTAAATACTCATTTCAACTAGGTCAGTTACAAAACCCTAGCAACATTCAAAATACATTGAATTTATATCAAGCATGGGAAAACAGTCCGCCAAAATACATTACAGATCATTACACCAAATTTCAAGATAATTTCTAGCATTGAATGATCACCGCACATTGATTTGATAAGCAATCAAACCCTTGTCACATTCTGCTAAGCACTTTGTTGTTTCCCAAGAAATCTGATCTTTGTACGCACTCAAGCATCATCTTATCGTTACACACGGTTTTTTTTTGACATGTCATCACTAAGTAATGAACATGATAAGATTCACCGCCAAACCATAAATCATTATCGGTCAAAGATCTATTATCAGTATACATTCTTCTTCATAGAGTTTATGACAGTCAATCATAAATCACTCAATATACTGAATATGTTGATGTGGTGTGGAACATAGATGCATGTTCCTGTCTTCAACACTCCTGTAAAACCGCAACGCCTAACTCATCACCAATCGTCTATACCGGTGTCTTGATCATTGCACTATTCGTGCTTACTGGTTTACAACAACTTAGTAGTTTTGTTATCTAACACATTCTTGTACCAGTCAGGCTTTACCGGTAGGCCTAGATGACTTAGATGACTCAACAAACATGGTTTCCATCAATGGTAACACAAATAAAGTCATCAAACAACTTAAAACTATATCAACATCATCTAGCCAACAATAACTTTATCAACTTTACCAACTTTACCGGTTATGCCAACAATATCTTTGCCGGTCATCTTCTCATCTCTTCATCAATTATGTTCAATGCCAATAGAATATACATCACAACAATGTGTGAAGGCGGTGCCTATAGATAACTGAATCGCGGTTGTGAAACAATAGGTTGTGATGCTACTTGAGGTTGATGTTGCGGGGCACTGACCATTTGTGGCACTGCTTGGACGAGTGGGGGCACAAATGATAATGGCATTGTGTAATTCATGCCCCCAATCATAGCTTTTGTGATAAATGCTGACAAATTAGGATTAGATGGAGGATTAAGACAGGATGGAAGATTAGAATTGAATGGAGAATTTAGATAGGATGGAAGATTATAATTGGATGGAGAATTTAGATAAGATGGAATATTAGAATTGGATGGAGAAGTGAGATAAGATGGCGATGTGACTTGGAGATCTATCTCATCAGGTTGGTCAACCATACCCTCATCATCATCGACATAGGGTGAAGTGGAAGAAAATGAGGGATGACCATACTCATCGTAGTAGGATTGAGACATGACTTGGACATCTGTGACATCAGGTTGATCAGCCATACCCTTGTCATCATTGACATAGGGTTAAGTGGAAGAAAATGAAGGATGACCAAACTCATCATAATAAAATTGCAACATGACGATTAGTTGATGAGTGGGATAGAGATGAAAGATGAGAATGGATGATAGACCAAAGACCAAGATGAGATGGGGATTGACTTTGAAGAAGTTGAAAAGAGGATGAAATTTGATGTTCTACCTCTGACTTAGGAAGAAGGAAATGATGATGTGAATTGGGAGACAAGATATGATGATAGACAATAATCCTAATGCTGGGAGATATGAGATATAAAGCGATCTAACCGAAAATCGACAACATCTGGATGCAAATGAGATACAATGACTGAATGCCACACGAAGCCAAGAACCAAAGGATACTAATTGAACAAGAATCTAGAGACTCACAAACAACACTTTGACAATGTAACAACGTCTAAGACCAAGGCCATACAAGATAGATGTAAACTACCAAGATATCAAGAAGTGCATAATGTAATGCGGACATCATAACAACAATGCACTAGATGTCTAAGACTAAGATCATAAAAGATAGATGCTAACTGATGGGGACATGTAAGATTGCAAATTAATGAAGTGAAAATCTGACAACATAACTAGATCGAACTAACCAAAGAGGACAAGACGAAGCAAACTCGCTAGGACAAGGGTGTAAACCCGCTAGAACAAAATAGGCAAGACTAAAAATGTTTGGACAACATAACGACACCAAAAACACAAACTCGTTGTTTTAGGGTGCAGACCCACTGGAACAAGGTGTAAACTCGCTGGAACAACACAATAGATAGTATCAAGAGCAAAGCTGCTAGAACAAGACTAAAAAACAACCAGAGCAAACCTGCTAGAACAAAGAGCAAACCTGCTGGTTTGAGATGCAAACTCGTTGGTTGAGAAAATGACAGTGATTGTGCCAAGTATGTCAATTCTAGCTCAAAGTTGACAACATTCCCGCTAATACAAGACTGCAAACCTGCTATAATAGACCATAGACCTGCTAGAACTGACTTCAAACCCGCTAGATTGATATTTCGATAAAAGACTTGACACCAAACACATCAAGCATGAAGATATGACCATAAAACAGATAAAATCAGTTAAGTACAACCCTATAGATAGTCAAATGACAATATGTGTTAAATCTCCTAACCATAAAATACCACATCCAACTGAATAGATAGAAGTCTAACAACATTGGCTCCATCCTCGACACACACTTCTCGAACATGCCAAGCTTTGAATTCCTGGGATATCACTTCCCAGTGAATCTTATATCTTGAATTGGGGGTACACGAGGAGTTTCTTCAGTATGTGTGTATCACAACACCTGAGTCAACACATAGAAGGATTTTTTGATGCTAAAGAGCAATGGTTCATAGTAATTTTTCGATAGGTTCAGTCCAACAATGGATTCTCGAAGTAAGACACTTAGACTATAATTGAGCTTATTGGTGCAGAGAAGGCCTTCACATACGACAAATTCACTCAACATTGCAGCTGTTTGATCGGGTTTTTTGTATAATGACTCAAAAAATATCGCTCAAGGTCGCGTTGGGAGAGATATTATCCTCAACGTGCCCCTATTTTGAAACACTCCCTTGAGGTGATGAGGCCCCCAAGATATGATTTGCTACTAAAAAGAAAAATGAGTGTCACTAACACTTTTCTCTTGCACCTACGACCACAAGAGCTAGAGGGAGAGGATAGTGTGTGTTAGAAGTAGGACCACTCTACATGCGCACAAATGTGCAAAACACAAAAGACATGGGGTTTATTCCTTTACTTGAATTGAAGTGTGCCTAATTACTCAAAAGACACAACATGTCCATTCCCTTAATTGAATTGAAGTGTGCCTAATTATGCAATAAGACACAAAATAAAGAAGGAAATGAGCAAATTTGTTCCCACGAAACCCCATTTTCTTTAGCAGTCCTACAAGCAAAATGTCAGTGTTTAAACACTTAGGGGTTTTCTTATAGCTCGAAATGTTGCACAAACACTAGCAAAACCATCCAACAACATACAAATTGGCGGATTACTACTAAAATAGCATGCTAGAAAAATCATGCAAATGATAATTAGTGATCCCGTTACTGTGTGGTGCAAACCCGTTGGTTTAAGCGAACCTGTTGGTTGTGTAAAACGCATTCCCGTTGTTTGTCTAAAAATGTTAAAACACAAAGTTAGCTAATTAGTACCAAAATAACATTCTATAAAATCATGTAAATGATAATTAGCGATCTCGCTACTATGTGGTGCAAACCCGTTGTTTCAAGGCATAAACCCGCGAGTTTAATCAAACCCACTTGTCTAAAACACAACCCCACTCGTCTAAAACGTGAACTCGCTCGTCTAAAACACGACTCCGCTTGTCTAAAACGCGACCTCACTCCTATGTATTCAGATGCCAAAAATCATTTATAAAAACCCGAAACTTAAAAAGGAAATTTTACCTTCTATATGAAAATGATAATGGCGATCCCGTTGTTGTATGAAAATGATAATAGCAAACCCACGGTTTTAGGGTGCAAACCCGCGGTTCTAGGGTGCAAACCCGCTATTTTATGAAATCACGGGATTGAGAAAGTAGACTTCTGCCTAGGCGAAAATTAGCTTGTAGATCCGTTTTTTGCTTGCAAGTGCTCAAAATCTGTACAAAAATGCACTTAAACAACAAAAAATGTTAGAATGACCCGTGAAGTGGGTCCCATCGGGCGTGTCAGAAAATGTGCGATGAAATATGTGCGTGCGAATACTAAGGACTAAAGAGCAAGCTAATTAATCAAGCAAACACAATACATCATACACCTCAAGATTAGAATGGTAAAACTAAAATGGAGAACAAAGTGTTAAAAAAATGCAAACTATAATTCCCGCTTTAATTTGATTATTTTGCGATTGGATGTGTGCTCATGATGTAATTTTAGATGTTCGATATTGCTCCATGATGTTGATGCAAATGATAATGGATTGATGGATGAAAATAATAAAGGATGGGTTGACTAATAATTCCAGTAGAGTAACAATATGATGTATGAAAATTGGATTAGAGAGAATTTGGTCTAAAAATGGAGGGATTAAATAGGCAAGATGAGGAAGGGAAGGATAGGTGAAGAGGAGACACTTGTCCTCCAAAAAAGGGCAAGTGGCTCAACTAGATGGAAAAGGAATTGTTAGACACAGTGCACCATTGAGAGGGGGGTGAATCAGTGGTTCTCAACTTTTTCTCTTTAACTAACTTATGTGTATATACTGGTTATGGGATCTAACACAATGGAGACATACCGGCTAGTAGGGAGACTAATCACAAATGCAATCACACGTAAAGGGACATCACATAACACTAGCATGTACGAGGAAAACCCAAGATGGGAAAAAAATCGGTGAGCAATGCTGCTAGAGTCTACTGCTCTAATCCAATCTCATAATGAAATCTGTTATAAAGTTTAAGGCACCAACCCAAGGAGCTACAACCCCTGATTTAGAGCACCAACCCCTAACTGATTTATGGGCTACAACCCAAAGGAGCTACAACCCCAGCTAGTTTATGGGCACCGACCCAAAGGAGCTACAACCCCTGCACCGAGCTACAACTCAATGATCACAATGATAACATCAAATACAAAATTAGTTATACTGTTACAAGTGAGTCTTGTAACCATTTCACATACCTCACTCTATCGGTGAGACACCTTCTTTGCTACACTGGTAGACCTCTCTCTGTTGCTTCTGCTCTATCGGCTCACCACTGTCTCTGTCGGTTCTCACTTCTTTCAGCTGCTCTGCTACTCCCCATCGGTATTACACTCAGTCGGTTCTATGCCCGACTTCTCTGCAGTTACCTTTTCTTCTTCTCTACTCGTATGGACACTACCAGTTGTACACTTCTACCGGTTGAACACTTCAACCTCTTTCTCCCTCACACTCAGTCTCTTCTTTATCTCCTTGACGAGCACTTGACTGATCTGCTCTCACATGCAGAAGTGACACTCAATCACTTCGTAGCAGCACCCTATTCTTCTATTCAACAACACTATTAATATCTTTGGCTTGCATATTTATAGCCTGATTTTCCCACCAAAAGCCAACTCAAATCTCAGGTAGTTAGGGTTTCCTCACTTTCCTTGAGGCAAACCAAATCCAATTAGATCTTGTCTGATCTGATCTACCAGACAACCAACTATACATTTCCGCCATTGTCGTGCCTTCCAATACACATTTTCCAAATATAGAAAACACATTCCTTTATCTCGGCCTACATCTATCAAACCGCCATTAATACCTTTGTTGTTTCCTTCTCGAGGTCTTCTCTCAAACTGACTTTCTTGGTTTGATCCAAGCAACACCAACTTCCTGATTTGTCTTTGTCGCTCATTCTTCCTCGAGCCACGCTCTTATGATCCGATCCACAAATCATGAGATCCATAATGAATGCACAACAGTAGAGATACCTATCTCTACACGACACTCCATCGACCTCCACATGCTCACCACTTCATCTCTGTAGCATCCAAGTCAACCAACTGCTAGCTTGGATCAGTGTGTTGGTTCAAGAATCACCGACCAAACACTCAACCGGTTCTTCTCTTCTACCGGTTTACTAACCCTACCGGTTAAACCCTCAAATTGGTCTATCATCAACCTTGCACGCTGCTTCTCTTCTGGTGGACTATTCAATTGGGCAACACTCTTGCTAACCTGTCTTATGCACACCTTCTTTAGATGGGGGATCTGCTTCATCTGCACCTTGTCCATATTACCGGTGAACATTCATATCGGTAAAACCTCATGATGACACCATGTCATCAACCCTCAACAAACTCTATCTTCAATTAGGCCATTTTCCTTTATCTGCATCCGTTCAGCCTTGCCTTCTCCTTGATCAGCTCGGACCATATCATAATCAATTTGTCAAAGTGACAAACACATCACTCTTCATCTGCCTTCTCAATCAGTTCGGTGCATATCCCTGATTTCATGCACTTGAGGCATTCCTTTGATTCACCAGTAGATCCAGTGTGAACCTTCAAACACTTGCCTTTGCCTCTTCTTCCTTATCTCACAGAACTATAATACACATTATGCATAATAGGAGATAAGTTCCACTCACAGGTGGAGTAACACCTTGTCTTCTGCATCCTGCAATGCACTCATGTGACTTCCCTATTTGTTCAACACATCTTCAAACATGCACATGTGATCCGGTGTGGGCACATTCACTGTCAGTCATTGCTTCTCATGATGACTGCATTTTCATCCGATGGGAGTCTTGTTGTTCTACAACTTCACAACATACCGGTGATCTATTCATCCTTCTCCTCCAGTGTTGATGTGATTTAGGTAACATTCTGCCTCTTCATCACAAACAACATCCAAGCACCTTGCTCGTCATGCTTGTACACCGGTCATGACCTTTGTAGGATGACAACCACTCACTTGGTTGATATGACTTCTCCATGTCAACACATCACTTACCAGTTGACATCCTTTCCTTACCGGTGAACTGCAACATAAGGTGATATCAAGGATATCTCATCTTGTACTGTTGCATGACAGTGTTGCACATACATCTCTCATATCGGTAGTCATCCCATATCGGTTGACATCAATGATAGCAATACCAACAATATATCATACTGGTTGCATTCTTCTATACCGGTTGACATCAATGGCAACACAATGCCAATAGGAATGATGGACACATGTCTATTTTGGGCAAAGCCACCCATAAATAGTAAGAGTGACATGTGTCCCTAAGGACACATGCCCATTTTGGGAAAAGCCACCAAAAATAGGATATTTTCTCCAAAATTAGGAATCGGTTAGGATGTGCACACATGTGTGGGAGGTTAGAAGGGATAGGATAAGGTTAGTTGGAGGAATGACTAGGCTAGGTAAAAGGGTTGGAAAGATAAGGTTGGTTAGGATAGGATTGGAAGGAGGTTAGGGAGCAAAGTTATGAGTCATGTGCTCAAATAAGAATTTGAGCCAAATTAACTAATTAAATTAATTAATCCATGGGATTGGAAAGGGGACATTTAATTATTTAAAATAATTAATCAAAAGGGATGGACAACAAGGATAATTAATTAATTAAGAGGAAATGGGTTGGGGAATTAATTAATTAGAAGAATAGGATTGGGAGATTAATTAATTAATTAGAAGAAAGGGATAGGGAAATTAATTAATTAGATTAATTAATTGGAAGAATAGGATTTAAATCTGATTAAATTAATTAGCCAAATTTACCCGTGTCTACAATTATGTTATTATGTTTTAATATATTCTTATTATTATATTTGTATATTTCAATTAAATTCTTTACATAAGCAAAACATCTTTTAGTACCACATTATTATTATTATTATATTTTTATTACTCTTGACCAAAACAATTTTTTTATTAAGATTCATTGTTATTATTATATTATCATATCATAAGAAAAACTACGACAAGAATCACACTCACAATATAATAAAGTGATTACAATGTCTAGGCCGAAGGCCAAGGGGCTCACTACCCCTGAGTGGACTTGCAAAACTAAGGTGTACAACCTTAGGTCGAGATATAATAAGGGCTTGCAAAAATTGAAGATTACTTCTACAAGGTAAGATACATGAATTTTGATACAAAAACATGAAAAAGGTTGAACTGCAGATAATCACATTCAATGAAATGCTGATCACATTTCACTTTTCAAAATACATCTCAAACTTCCTTCATCATTGCTCTTCTATACATACAAAGCTCTGTACTACTTCATGTACACCTGAAAGAAGGGTTAGTCCATTAAGAGCATAAGAAGACAAGTATACCAATGAAACATTACATGAAGATGATCTAACAAATAAAATAGGTTACATGCACCACCCTCTCAAATCGTTCTATTGTTCTCTATCTCATAGGATTCCTAGAATCATGATTGCTTTAAGATCATTGAGCATTTGACTCTTGGAATGACAACTCCAAGAACGAGTGATGTATGATAAGATGATCTATATGCAAAGCAACTAAGATCTATATGATGATTAAAAAAGCTTGCTAAGATGAGATATTATGCTATGATAATGAAACTAACTATGCTATGATATGGATATTAATCTATAATAACATGAATATGCTATATTAATGATATGAAATGCTTCTAAATGTTAAAGATTATGATTAAAAAAGAGAGGCAAAGCTTAAGACTTGATGAACTAGACTATGATATGGATGCATGAAACCTGGATGATGGATAACAAGAGAAATGAGGCCTATTTATAGAAGAAATGGGCAATTGGATGGTTAAGATTGAGTGATCTTAACAAGGGTTAGGATTGAAGGATACTCAATCCATGTGACACTTTCAAACCAATCTCATGTTGACAAGTGTCAATATGAGAAGGCTTGAGAGGGAAGAGAAGAGACATTGAATGCTTGAGGAGACATGAGTGTCACCCTAGGAGGGTTTGGTTAGGGTTGAGTTAGTGGATAAAGCTTTTGTCCAAAGGATAAACTCTTGTGCAAGAGTTAAAGGGGTAACCATGGCCAAAGCAACGAATGCTTGAAGAGACCCATGAGTTAAAAAGGATGGTTAAGTTAGAGGAAAGTCTCTAACCCAGGATAGAAGGTGAATTAACCATTAATGGTTATGTAAGAGCCTTTAATGGTTTTTGAAGACATAAAGCCTTTAATGGTTTTTGAAGACTTTGGAGGCTTTTGAAAAGTGACATTTTTTTTAAGGAGTGCGTAAATGATTATGAGGGAGATTATGCTAAATTGGAATTGATTAGAAGAATCTAGAAGGGGGTTTAGGCATGCAAGTGGATTTTGTAGGAGAATGCAAGTGGGAGGATTTTTTGGATTTTCAATTAAAATAAAATCATTTATTTCAATTAAATGGTGCAACTTGCATTTGTAGGAAAATACAAGTGGGTGGAGGGTTTATAAATAAATATTGATTTATTTAAATGAGAGAGGGGTTTTAATTAAATGTAAATTTAATTAAATGGGAAAGGGGATTTAATCAAACAAATATGATTTATTTAATTAATAGAAGAATTTGGCTAGGTGTATTAAATCAAATAAATTGAATAATTTATTTAATTAATAGTAGAATGGTGGAAGGGGTTAATTAATTAAATATTAAATTTAATTAATAGCTGGATAGAAGAAAGGATAAATTAATTAAATATTAATTTAATTAATAGTTGGATAAATGATAATTAAAAAAATATAAAATTAATTTAATTAAGTGGACATAAATAGGCGTCTACATTTTGCCCCTTTGAAGCGATGTGTGGCCACACGTTGATTCAAAGAAAAATCGCTTGATGATGCTGCCCAAAAAAATTTGATTTTTGATTTGCCCCAGATGTCGATTGTCAAATAATGATATTGATTGTCGGATAATGATATGATGATTCCCCTTTGGGAGATGAATTAAGAAAAAAATTGACGATTTTGCGATTTTTTGACAAATTTTTCAACTTTTTAGATTTATGTTTAAATTTTTTTGATAATGATCTTTTGATAAAATTTTTTTTTTACAAAAATACGGTGCAAGCATAACACACATATGCCCCACATGTCCATCTAGGTAGTACACCTTGCTTACATCACTACTTGCTATATAAATCCCTTGGGTTCACTTTCCAGCTCATTTATGCATTTGGTATTTTGTGATCGGAGCTTGGGGAGAAGAGAAGAGTTTGGAGAAAATGGTGTCACCTTATCACACTCACTGTTTTGAGAGGGTTCATCGATTCGAGAGGCCAATAGTGCATGGACCTTCGGTAAGTGGATTTTTAACCTCCGTTGTGTGATTTAGAAGTGTATTCGCTAGATTTTTGTTGTTTTTGTTTGTTTTTTGTGCTTTTTTGGCTTGCCCTAGTTTCTAGATTTTTTTGGCGCATTCGATTTTTCATTTAGTGCATATGAGAATTATCGTGGCACATTTGACATTTTATATAGTTTTTGATTTTTAGTTTAGCGCTATTGAGCCAAGGTGGATGCTTGCATGTGGGTGTGTTTTTAGCACGTTTGATGAATTGAACGATGCATTTGATAAAAAAATTAGCGCTTTTGAATTTTCTATTAGTGCATATGATTATGTGTTTTAGCGCCTATGAAACTTGTTTTAGCACATTTGAGACAACGAGGGTTTTTGGATAGTTTTTGAATTTTTGAAGGATGAAAATGTTATGTTGTTGATTTTGTTGACGTTTGTTGTTGGATTAATGATTGATAGATCTTAATTGATTTGATAAATCGATGCATGTCAACATTTGTTAAAATTGAGATTTGAAGATGTTCATTTGATTGGATGATGTTTTCACTGATAGGATATATTTTGATGAACCTTATTTTGATAAGAGTTTGTGATAGAAACTCCCGATTTGATAGATTGCATGACATGCGTCACTAATAGGATAGATAAGATAGACCCTCCCTTTTTTTTGTTGATAAGTTTATGATAGAAAGTCCTGATTTGGATGATAAATGGTTGAATTACATTACTAATAGGATAGGTGTAGATTAACCCTCCTGATTAATAAGAGTTTATGATATAAACTCCTGATTTGGATGATTGCATGATTGGTGTCACTGATAGGATAGGTGTGATGAACTTTCCTAATGGATAAGAGTTTATGATAGAAACTCTTTATTTGATGAGTGTGTGACTTGCGTCACTAATAGGTGCTCAAAGAGATTGATTAAGATCTCTCGCGAGTAGATAGGATAACAGATTGCTTGAGTGATGATGTCGATTGGTTGGATATAGAGCTGACATTATGTTGATATCCCGTGGTGTAGGAGTATCTTGGTGTTTTGATGTCTCAGGAGAGATACCCGAAGACGTTTTCCATGAGAGGAGACCTTACTGATGCTGATAGGGCCATTATTGATTCATGTGGGTTGTCTCATATCCTGTTCATGCCCCCTTACCGGATGAATAGGGCTTTGGTGACTGCACTAGTGGAGAGGTGGCATAGTGAACACAACACCTTCCACCTACCTGCTGGAGAGATGACGGTGACCCTGAAGGATGTATACAAGATTCTCTGAATTCTGATTACAGGAGATTTAGTATAGTATGACTGGCAGACGATAGTAGGTGTAGTAGCACTACGATGAGTATTTGGGGATGAGGAGATTGATAGACCTAACATTTTGTCTAGGAGTACATGGTGGAGTTTTTCCTGCCATTGTCGTCGATATTGGTAGGTTTGATAGGATGCTTCCTTTGTCCAGACATGAGGTCTCATGGGTTTGCAGTGGGATGGGGTCATGTGCTAGAGCAAATGGTCACACGAGGGACCTAGTATGCTTGGGGGATTTGTGTGTTGGACCACATCTATCACGATTTGCACAAGGTAGTATATGATCAAGCTGCCATCTTATCTGTGAGGGTGACATTACTACAGATCTAGGCGTGGGAGCACATAGCAGTGGCACGACCTATTGTTGAGAGATCTCGAGTACTAGGACAACCTTACTTGTACGCATAGAGGCATGCAGTTTCCCAACCTATGCTTGGGAAATTGGATTATTGGAGATGAGTACTGAACGATCTAGATCAGATGATTTGGAGGCCCTACCTTGATTGCAAGGTGCGGCAGGAGGATGTGACCAAGATCCCTGTTTTTCTATAGAGTTGATACTTGATTGGGAGGACCCCATATGTGATAGAGATTCATTTTGACTCATGTGTACCGATAGTTTGGTTGGACCTAGGGGATGCCTCAAGGTTCGGCCTTGTATGCCCGTACGCACAAGGACATGGCAGATTGGGGCCCGTCACTGGATTTTGATACCACTCGTGCAAAGTTCTATGCACTACCCTGGTTAGCATGGGATATGGCATTGGGGATCATGGACCTGGGGATGACAACGCAATACACACATTACATGGTAGAGCATCCATTTCCTCGGCTGACAGGGCCAGGAGAGTCGATACCACCCTTAGAGGAGGTGGATGATGATGACGATCATCCAAATCCATGGGGGTCGAGAGCAACTGGTGGTCAAGGGTGGGGGAGAGGTGGGGGCAGGATTGAGAGGGTTGGAGGAGGAGTTGGCAAGGGTAGAGGTGGTGGAGGAGATGTGGGCCAAGGGAGAGGTGGTGGCAGGATTGATAGAGGTGGAGGGTGGAGGGGTGTAGGCAGAGATGGACCCTTGCAGATGGAGGATGATATTGATGGGATTGGGGGTGATGAGGGAGAGGCTTCTGACTCTGAGGAGACTAAGGAGGAGGATGAGGAGGAGGTGCCCTTGATTAAGAGGAGGAGAGTAGAGATGGATCCACCTTCAGCTCCACTAAAGGTTGTCCTAGTACAGGTTGCATAAGATCCACAACCTTCACAGCTACTGACAGTATAGATTGCAATGCCTCCTCATCAACAACAGGCACAGATAGCAGCCTTGCAGTCTATGGTACATGGGTTACAGGGATAGCTCTCACAGGCACAGGCACAAATCTCTCCAACTGAGCGAGATATAGCGATAGAGAGATATGACCGCACTGAGGCATTGGTATAGACTCTACAATAGACAACTGCCTAGGGGATGACCAGAGAGACAATGAGCGAGTTGGTATATCAAACGGGACAAGCTGATTATTACAGGGTTGTCTACTTCCAGGTCGTTCCTCCAGAGAGACGGGCGCAAACCTATGCACAAAGCTCGAGGCATGGGGGATCACAATGAGGTACAAAGAGTTGGGGTGTTACGGCCCCCAAGAGAGATCCAGGTAGTGGTAACGCAGGTGTTGGTATCTCAGGTGCAACTGGAGCAAGGCCTACAGCCTCTGGGGATAGTCATGCGTAGATTAGTGTGCCCAATACTGTATCATTTTGATGTATATATTGATTTATCGAGATGTTTAAGTGATTCCTAACCATTTGGGATGTATCTCTTATTTTGATATGATATCTGGGTACTGTTGGTAGCGATTATTTTTTATGATCATATGAGATGCAACGATAATTTTCTTTTGGATCCATATGTGGTACTCATGCTTGATGATACGATGTTAGATATTTTTATACATGTTATGGATATTTGTGGTATATGATGGATGCATTTACTTTATGATTAAGATGCCTATATGCATGTCTATATGATTTTATGTTTATGGATGCAAATGATTTCTATGTGGTGAATGATTTCATGATGATGTGACATGTATGTTTTGAAGGTGATATATGATAAATATGCCTATATGGTGATTTGTTGATTCATGTTTATGCTTATGTATGATGATGGATTATGCAATAATGATGTTGTATGTATGATGATATTAATGCATATGGATGTGTATAATGTTCTATGATATGACTATTTACCCTTTTATGGATGAATGCCATGCATGATTATGTTGATATGATGTGATGTAATGGATGTAACGTATATGTGATGGATGGATGTAATGTTATTTGAAATGTGTATTTTTATATGATAATGCACCTTATATGCCCTAATATTCAACTACATGTGAGGGTAATGATGTATATTTAAACGATATGCAATGATTATGATATGCAATGAAATACAAGGATTAAGTGACATGTAACTAAATATAATGATTAAATGATGTGCAACTAAATGCAATGACTAAATGATATGCAACCTAAATGCAATGATGAAATGATATGAAAACCTAGATGGAATGATGAAATGATATGCAACTAAATACATTATGATAAATGCACTTAAGTACACTTATGATAATGATATTGATGATAATGATGATGAATGCAACTAAATACACTAATGATAATGATAATGAATGCAACTAAATGCACAAATGATAATGATAATGATGATGAATGCAACTAAATGTAATTATGAGAATGATGATAATGATCTATGCAAGTCTAATTGTACCACGTTGTCATTCTGTCGGTCAATTATTTGTGCCCTTTTTTTTTATCATCATTGAGCTTTTAAAATGTTGAAAGTCAGTACAAACATTGATAGTAAAATTGAACCATGATGACCTGAGTATAACTTACATGGGTTTTGATATTGCAAGATGACACAAGCGTCGAGGTATATGTGAACCAAGATGACCAGAGTGTTGCTTGCATAAAACAGGTAAGAGTTAACCTTCATCCTATGCAAATATCAAATGTCCTCGATGATACGTTACCGATCACTTCTTGAGACAAATTTGTATAGTATTAAAGATTCACTCACAAATAGTAGACAATAAAAATATCAAACTCCCTCCTTGCGTCTCTAATTTCAAGACATCCTTGAGTAGCTTGGGAGATATGATAACCAAAAATCAAACTACCACAGATGAATATTCAAGTTTATTCTTGCCACTTGTCAGATAAAAACATCTTGCTAATGGATTTTTGTTTGGTTTTTCTATGGATATCACCCACGTGTTTGGATCTTTTTTTTTTAAAGTTCACCATTGATTTTATGATCTCGGTTTTGCAAGATATGTCTCTGTTTATTAGATTGTCTGGTTTTTTATGCTAAAAAAAGTAAGTTTCCCCCACCAAGTTCAGGATTTTGCCCCCAGTCTTAGACACAACTTTTGATACGGATACATACACTTGATTACCAAGCTATGGTGAGCCATTATGCGGCTGACTGTTTTGACAATTAAGGACAGTGACTACGCTAAGTGTATCCAAGATTGTATTCGACTGTGGTCCCTACTTCATCTCATGGCTTATCGGCAAGAGTCAAGACTTCTGCAATGTCCTTAACAAGTCTTACCAAAGCTCCAATAATACAAGTTGAAAAACCCCTTCATCAAGACACAACAATGTCTCAACGAAAATTGGTTCATTGGTGAGGAACATAACTTCGGCAAGCTACTTGAAACATCTCACCGAACATCGAAGTCATATCGAAATCACCTTGTCGCTAAGACAACACATAGACTTATTGATATGGTCTTCATCGACAAAGAACATAACTTTGGCTAGCTCCTTAAATAGTCTTATCGAACATCAAAGTTACACCGAAAAATTGCTTGTGGCCAAGACCAACTTGATGTCTTATCGATACCAGCTCCATTGGCAGGAAATCACAACTTCGACTACTGGCTTGAAAGGTCTTATTGACATCACATGTTACACTGACAAGGGACTTTTGTTGACAAGACCAACCAATCGCTATATCGAAATAGTCTTATTGCCACAAAATGAGACTTCGGTGAACTCCTTCGGACAACTTACCGAAACCCCAAGCTACACCAAATCTTCTTAGCTTTTTGTGAAGAATCACCAAATCCTACCTCGAAATGGTCTTTATCGGTGAAGAAACATGACTTCGGCTACCATCTTAAATTGTCTCATTGAACACTAACTTGGTTACACCAAAATCAGTTCTTTGCCAAGACCACTCCAAAGTCTCATTGGAATGGTAACTCATTGGAGAATGACGTGACTTCCGCTAACTGCTCGGAGAGTCCTTTCGAACTCAGATGTTACA
The DNA here is from genome assembly GCF_030272615.1 of Cryptomeria japonica. Classification (NCBI taxonomy): domain Eukaryota; kingdom Viridiplantae; phylum Streptophyta; class Pinopsida; order Cupressales; family Cupressaceae; genus Cryptomeria; species Cryptomeria japonica. Next base: position 87,915,572 of record NC_081414.1, on the reverse strand, counting down.
TCGAAATCCACAGTTCTGCTCGACTTTGCCAAGACATTGAATAGATCACACCAAAATGCTCACTACAGGAACAAAATGCCATCTAACCGAGATTTAAACCAGTGAGTTTGAGACACAAATTCTCAACAAATATAAGGTCTGCAGTTTGAACCATAGTTGTCTAGGACCATGATGTAGCCTCTGGTGTGTACATAGAATGGGATTTGGTGCGCTCTTGAGATGTTGATCTATGTTTATGCTGCCTAAAGTCCCTTATGTCACAGGTATTGTTGTTGTCATATCTGCTAGAGATAGTAATAGAAAATGAGCCACAACGAAATCAAATATATGGACTGCTCATCATTTAATGATGGGCACACCCCCAACTAGGAGGTCTTAGGTTCAACTTCTAACTAGTCCATAAAAAGTTTAATATATAGACTAAAGTGGTCTGTTGTACAATAATTCATTCAAATCCACTATAAATATATATACATTTGATCAAAATGATAAACCAAAACCTAGAACAGGTTAACCCAGAAGAGGTTTTATTGCAGGACAAAAAACACGAGATATATTATGAGAACAATAAGAAACAGGTACTTTGATTAGAATGATAGTGCCAAAATCTGGAAAGGGTTTCATTCCAATGAGTAATATGTGTAGAAAGGAAAAGGTATAACGTTGACAAATTGAAATCCAACCATATTGAATTCAAACAAAGAACATCAAAAGAGTAATAAAAGTATTAAACTTGAAGCCCGCATGCCGCCTGGCCAATAAATAAGTAAATCCCAACATAAGATAAATCCCAACCAAAACAAATAAACCATAAATTAATTGATAGATAGAGTTTGACTTGGTTTGGTTGGCTTCACATATAAGCCACAAATTAGAATATCTTAACTTGACATGGATATCTCAACTTAAAATTTAAAATCATATTGTTTCAACTTTGATTTGACTATTGGAGAAGCATGGGGTTTGAACCTATGTGAAAGGATTGTTTATTCGGAAAAAAATAGTGTCTCACCCTAAATTGTTTTTTTGATAAAAGCAACTTATAGCAGACTGTGTGAGATATCTTCAAAATAGTGCATTCTTTGTAGAGGGAAGAGGGTGCAAATGGTAACAAAAGTAAACAACCAGAAAATGAAAACCAGGCCAAGAATTTTTTGGGAGTCATTCTATCAAAATGAGTGATTGTAAAGATAAACTCAAAATATTGAATGGGTTTTATGAACAAATCCAAGCCGACATGGAACACACATTATAATGAGTTTGTATAAGTGAATTTATGGCAGACACAATAAAAGAGAAAACAAGCCACACACTCTGGGAAACTAAACCCTATTGTGATGATTAGATAACGCAATCTATAAAACCATAAAAAAATAGTTTACTTCTTAATTTTTTTTAAGATTAAGGACCATCTCAACTCGCAATGGATGTGAATTAGGAGGAAATACAAAGAATAGTTTGCAAAACATGATAGTCGATTATGATTGACTAGTTATACAACCAAAGAACTGGTATTGGAATTCTCATGAAACTCATCTACAATTTTTTTTTATACTTCTACAGACTGACGCTTCTTCAGGGTGTCTCTAATTTAAATGAGAATATAAAGTTGAACAAAATTGAACTAGTTTCAAGCATATGAATTGAAATACTCGAATCATTTTAAAAGTAAAACAAAGAAATAAAGTGTAAAATCTAGCAACATATTCATGGATTTTATGAGGAGCGGGTATTTTTAGAATTATCAATCCACTTGGATATATTCATGCATTTTGCAATCCCTGCAAACACCAAACACCCAAACTAATTAGTGAAAATCAAATACTTGTTGACTTAAAAACTAATGGTAGATGAACAGAAACATTTATAATAACAAAAGACACATTTAAATGTATATTTGGAGCTTGTTGGAACTTAGACTCCTTCCTTGAGATTGAACCATATATTCAATTGAATACATCATAGAAAAGATTTTTGTTAAACTCTTTCCCAAAGGACAAAGTGACTGAATCCAAAGTAGCCTTGACAACAGAGGTGAGGGGGCTGTCACTAAAATAGAAACAAGTTTAAGATATGAATGAGATTTTTTTTAATACAGTTCATTAGAATAAAATTTAGATTAGTTATCAATCATGAGTAAAATCAATTAATAGAACTTGTGACGAATGAGTAAATAGGCACAAGTTAATATAGCATTTCAAGAGCATCATGGTGAAAAGGCTTCTCATTGAGGTACATGGATGTGTTAAGGTTTTCAACAATGGGAACCTATGGGGTACATGGATGTGTTAAGGTTTACAACAATGGGAGCCTCGAAATGATCTATAGTGATTAACTGGTTAAGACAATGACTATATCAAATGAGAATGAGATTCGCAAAGATTTAAATATATATCTCTAGGAACCGACATACCTCATAGATTCCTTGCAAAATGAGGCAACCGATCAAACTGGAGCTCTTTCAACTTGTTTTCAAATTCAGAAGCTTCTGCATGCTCATTGTCGTCCAACCATTCTTGAGCACTATGCAGTGTCGATAGGAAGTCTTCTGCAGATGATGCCTTTATATTATGTTTGGTCTTGGCCTCACTTACCCTGCTTTTCATGTTGTAAATGTAGTGCTCCAGAGTGTCTCTGGCCAGATTCTTCGTTTTAACTTTTTCATCATCCTCTTGAAATTCATTAGCATCAACTATCATTTTATCCCTCTCCTCTTTGCTCAGTCTTCCACACACGTTGGTTATTGTAATCTCTTTACTTGCTTCGCTACCCTCGTCCTCTACAGAGGCTGTGAGAACACCATTCTTGCTTATTTGAAAACAAACCTTGACCCTTGGCACCCCACATCTGGCCGATAGAATTCCACGCTATACAAATTCACCTAACAAATTGTTTTGTGCAGTCAATTGTCTCTCTCCTTCATAGAGGGGAATAGTTACTTCAGTCTGATTATCATAGGTTGTAGTGACACATAACCCTACTTGACAGGGAATTGGGGTAGCTCGAGGAACAACTACGGTGATAACACCAGAGCCAGTTTCAATTCCAAGGCTCAAAGGTATAACATCCATGAGCGTTAGGGACACGTCTTCATTGTTCAATGTTGCTGCCTGCATGACCGCACCATAATCAATGGCCTTGTCAGGGTTTACTTTGTTGCATAGCTCTTCTTGCCCAAAATTTTGTCTAAGTAGTTCCTGCAGCTTTGTTATACGCGATGAACCTCCCACTAATACAATGTCGTCGATTTTATCGTTGCTCATATGGGCATCCTTTACGCATTCTCTCACTATTACCATGCACTTCTCAATAAGTCTGTGTTGAGCTCCTCGAACTTGGCTTTGCTAACCTTTATAAAAAAGTCGGGTCCCTCGTAGAGACAGTCTATGTTGATGACTGTGTCTTCCTGAGAGGACAAACTCCTCTTTGCTCTCTCGCATTCTGAACGAAGCCTTCGAAGTGCTTTGGCATTCCCACTCATATCCAACTTGTATTTTCTGTTGAACTTTTAAACACAGTACTTAAGCATTTTGTTATCAAAATCCTGACCTCCCAAGTGCATATCCCCTCTAACAGCCTTGACGATAATATTACCCTTTTGAACAGATAGAAACGACACATCAAACGTTCCTCCACCCAAATCAAACACGAGAATTCTTCTTTCTCCAGTAAATATATCATGGAAGCCATAAGTTATAGCTACAGCTATTGGTTCGTTAATTACTCTCATGACATTGAGGCCTGCAATCATACTAGCATCCTTTGTGGCCCTCTTTTGCGCATCATTAAAATAAGCAGGCACAGTAATAACCACATTCTTCACCTCTCTCTTAAGATACTTTTCAGAAATGGTCTTCATTTTCATGAGCAGCATGGAATATGAGGTCTCTTCAGGTGAAAATAACTTATTTTCGCCTTTGTAAGTGACTTGGATGAGAGGCTTATCATCCTTCCCTTGGATGATAACAAAAGGCAAGAATTTCATGTCGTCCTGCACACAAGAATCAGAAAATCGCCTTCCAATGAGTCGCTTGGCATCAAAGATAGTGTTCAGAGGATTGGTTGAAATCTGGAACTTGGCATCATCGCCAATAAGTCCCATGGAAGGAGTGGTTATGTTTCCCTGCTCATTAACAATAATCTCGACTATCTTATGCTATGACTGCCATACAACAACACAACAGTAGCTTGTTCCTAGATAAATGCCCATGGCCTGCTCTTGCTCCTTCACCTTTGCTTTCCCCTTGCCCTTTTCTTTGCCCTTTACCTTTCCCTTTCCCTTTCCCTCCATGCTCTATTTGTTGCCTTCTCGTTCTATGTTTTGAAACTGAAGAAAAACCAAATGAAGAAAGTCGATTTAAAGAGGTTAAAGAGTGTATTTGGAATATGGCGCTCATCCATTTGATAGATCTTGTGTTTGTAAGTAAATAATTGAACCTACGTTGTCAATGCTTGATACGTCTAAAAACTTTTCTTAATTTATTCGCCATAGATTAAAGTCTATTTATGACTTGACCGCATGTGAATAAATAATGTTAAAGTAAATTGTTATATATTTGATGGGATTCCTTAGGGGAAGAGCATCAATAGGTAACATAGTTCCAATAACCGTCACCTTATTGTCATGTTGACCCCCCAATAGTCATCATAGTGAAAAGACCATTAATAAATTTGTTTTGTAACAATAGCCGATCATTTTTTGTGTAATTAATTGGCCCATCTGTGCACAACTATTGGAACATTTGTCCCATTTATGTACCACTATTGGAACATTTGTGCACCACTATTGGGACATTTGTCAACAAGTACTAGCGATTTTGAGTTGACGGTTACTGGAACATCTTTGGTTAGGTATTAGGCGACACTTTGAGATGTGTACTTTTTGACCTTTGTGCGCATAACTGATTCCACAACGCCCATCATTACTACCCAGAAGCTAGATCAATAACTATAAGCAGCTAAGTCACATACGAAGACAACTAAAAAAAAAATCAAAATCCGATGTACCGTTTAGGATCTGTGAGTGCGCAAAGTTAGCTATGATGGCTACTGGTGCTCTTCCCCTAATACATGCTTTACACTTCACTCCTAGCTAAATGACATTATTATTTTTTAATTTATTTTATCTTATTTTAAATTTTTTTTATTAGATAAATTATAAAGATTACAAAGAAATTAAATAACAGTCTAAAAATAAGATTGTATAGAGAAAAAAAGCTCTTATAGAAGTAGTTGAATCAACCAACTGATAATACAAAGAATAATTAAATAAAATTTATGTATTTTCTTTTAATTATGCTACACACAATACTATACAATAAATCTACCTGTGATTATTTTTCAATCTATTTACTAAGTTAAGGGTCAATTCAGAATGCAAAATAAAGAAGCCCACACATTCTCAATTTCAAAAAAAATTAGACTTATAAAGCAAATGTTTCCAATAAAGATTGACAAAGCAAAAGACAAGAATAACTATTATGAACAATTAATTAATTTTGTAAAAAGTGAATTCAAAATTCTAGATAAACATAAGTTAAAGTTTGATTGGTTGAAGCTTTTATGTGGGGTTAAAGTTTCCTTCATTGGTCCATCATATGTGGGGTTATGTGGGTAATGATGTTGGAAAGTAGGGAAGAATAAAAGTAGTTAGCTTACATATGAAGATCAAAGGGGAAACTAATTGAGCTATCGTAGTGAAAGATTGAGAGGATGAAGCAAATGCCGCATGTAATGATGAAGAAGGTGAGAAGAAAGAAAGGTATTCAAATTTTATGAGCAATGCCATAGTAGAATGAATATGAGTTTGAATGTAATTGGAATACTATCCCTCATTGATAGAGTGTTAGTTAAAGTGATAACCCTAAAAAATGGATTGTATGGGACATGAGTCCTATGAAAGAAAAATCATGATTAAGAATAGAAGTCCAATAAAGTCCCTTAATAATTAATCTAAAAAGATACAATTTTCATATAAATTTCAGTTATTTTTTTCCTTATAGTCCCATTAACTTAATTTGATTGCGTGTGAATGTTAATATATAAAATTTATTAATAAGTGATAGAAAAATGGAAAATCAGAGCTTAACTTCACATCTATTTAACTATTGTACTTTCATTCCATTTCTAACAATTTAAAAATACTTTAAAAAGTAGTAACCAGTGCCTAACATGTGTTAAGGAAAACATTACCTGTAATACCCTAAAAATGGTCATCTAAACCATGGGCCCCTAATCTCGACAACGTCACCAAGGTCCTAACCAAAGGCAATTAAATCAATCTTGAGCACACAATTAATTCTTTAATCATCAAATGTCACATGGCAAATTAATAACTCAATATTAATTAAATATTTATTTAATTAATTAAAGCATTCCAAGTAAATCATTTTAAACAATTATCTTATTCATTTTGATTAAATATCTTTTGCATATTTAATTAAATAAATCGATTTGCCATTAAATCATCAAAAAGATGAATTAATTAAATTAAATAAATCAATTTGCTACAAATCTTGAAAAAAAGGAAACAAATCAAGAAAGAGGAATTGGAAATTATGAGCACAAATCTTCAAAAAAGGAAATAAATCAAAAAAAGAAATTAATTGACAAAAAAGAATTAAAAATTGAGAAAAGAAATCAATTGGAGATAATCTTGAAAAACAAATTAAAAATTGATAGATAATCTCAAAGAAAGCAATTAAAACAATTAAATCTTAAAATTGAATGAAATAGAGAATAAATCAGTTTTTTCTTGATTTTATCTTAATTTTAGTTCAATTTCCTTTAAAACTGAAAAAAGCATCCAATCACATCAATTCACCTGGATTGTGCTTCCTCTTGGAAAATCTTGACCGCTCATCATAATTTGATCTCAGCCTTTGGTTTCTTTTAGAATTTTCTATAAATTTAGGTTCTCATCTCATTCAAAAAATCCTGGAGAATATATTGTTATTATGCTGATTTTGCTCTAGGTTCATTGATAATTTGCATACATATTTAGATCATTCATCTCATTTATTGCTTAAATCTTGTTAGATTAATCTTGCATCCATCTACCATTAATATCATGCTCATATAGATTAAAATCCTTCATCTTGGTGTTGTCTAGTCACTGGATAGCTTAGCAATCTGAGAGCAATATAAACTCGCATCTACTAGAAGGCAATGAGTCGCTTTGTAATGGTTTATTATTCATTGATTATTGATTTACTAACCATGCATCTAATGACTTAATTGAAGTGTTGTGTATTCCAGATACAGATACAAGTCCACTTTTCACACACATTTTTGGCGCCCACTGTGGGGCCGAAAACTACTTTTTCGGTCTCAGAATCATTCTTTTTATCCTGCAGGTTTCGTCCGTACAGTCTCTGCGAAATATCGTACGAGCAGTTTCACTCCATCGTACGACATTATATTGAAGCCTTCAGTTTATCGTACGACACAATATTATATCCTGTAAATTGTCGTACGAATCATAATATGGACTCGTACGACATACTGATTATGTTATCTTCTGTCGTTCTTTATTGATTTCTGACTCATACGATAAAAGTTTTTTGTCGTTCCATTTTATGAGAATTGTCGTACGATTCTGTTCTCTGTTAGATTAAAAGCAAGTTTCACTTTTCAGGGTTTTTCTTGAATTAAATTTTGATTATATTGACGCTAAACCCTGAATTGTCTTTTGTCTGCCTAGTATTTTCACAGCCTGACCAGTTTCTTGCAGGACGCTTGTTAAAGAATTTATCGATCAGACAAACGCCTGGCAAAGAATAAAAACAACATGACTACTGATGCGTTGTTTTTGCAGGTTGCCTAAAGAGAAATCAATCAAACATCGTGTATTCTTTAATTTTTTTAGGCACCTAACTTGCTATCTGGGTAATGAACAAATCTGTCTTTTGTGTTTTTTTGGAAAATTCCGAGAGGTAGGAGAGTATGCTCTTGTCTTTCTAAGACAATCAGAAATCTAGACCCTTGAGGCTTTTTCTTTGTTTGAGATTTGTACATCTTTAGCAAGCCTGCCCTCCCAAGGGGTTGAAAAACTCTTAAAGCCGTTACGACCAGTGTGAGGGGAACGACCTAAGTGGGAATGACTAAATGCCAAGTACTCCAACCCACTATAAAATAAACATGATTTGATGAAAATCAAGTCAACAACAGTGCTCGGGAATAGCTCTCCTCAGTACCTTCGGGTATATTGAACCTTGGTTTTCAAGGCTGGGAGACCTCTTAATTGAGTTTATACCTCGATGCACCGAATGAAACCCTTACTAGATCCAATTAAAATTAGAAGCTACCCGATTCACCTCCGAAAGGTTGATAATCTTTGTGCAAGAAAGATAGTAACTCTCCCAAGACACTTGCCATATCGTGCCCCCATTAGCGTTTGGAATCGGCTAATGCGACGTTGAGAATCCATTGCGTGAGACTCAGCGATAGTATTATGATTAGCTATTGGGTATGTACCTAAGTCAGCAAGAAAATGTTTTCTTCTCTAAGCCAACTTCCATAGGGTTTGCATGCTGTGATTGGAGTTACTATTATAGCTTAAAGATGATCGACAAAATTGTGCAACACAACAACAAAGGTACACTATCAAGGTTGTTTTATGCTCCGGAGGATGATAACCAGTTTTAGGCTCGCTGTAGACTGTTTTGGACAGGTTTGACTGTTCTGGACTGGCAAAATCAGAGACTCGTATGACAGAATTTTTGAGACCGTACGACAGTATAACAACTTATAGGACGACAACAGTTATGTTTCGTACGAGTTGCTGCCTAGTACCGAACGACAAATGGGTAGGTCCCGAATGACAAATGATTCTATGCAGTTCTATCTCGTACGACACAGGATTTAACTTAGAACGACAGACTTTTAGATCTTGTACGATAGAGGATTAGCTTCGTGCGACAAATTAGCAGACTCGTACGACACAGAATATGGTGCAAGACGACAAATTATCAGGCTCGTATGACTGTTAAAAGGACAGAGACAAAAATTCTGAGTTTTTCAATGGCTGGATATGACAACTGAGTATGACCAATTCTGAAATGGACTAATTTTTGACCAGGATAGACTAGTTTGTGACACGGACAGAGTTTTGATCACTGAGTTTGTTGATTTATTTTCTCCATTTTTAGTATTCCAGTTTTAGTTTCAGGGATGAAAACACAGAAAACAAACAAATATCTTATCAAACCTAAGTTAACTTAGATAACGTCTTACACAGGATAGATCAATTCTGAAACCAGACCAGATCTTAGTTACTTCTCTCAATCACTACGTTAAACGAACTACTAGCTACAATTTGATGTTGACTTCTGCAAAACATTTGGCTCTCGGTCCTGTCAGTTACAAATGCTTGCTCAAACCAGAAGCTCTCGCAACAAAACAGACAAAGCAAAAGAAACACCCTTTTTCATCAAACGACAATCCATTCTTCAAAGAAAACCCCTTTCAAAGTAAACTATCCTCGTCACAGATACCAGTTTACGACATACCAATCTTTGGTAAGCCCCTATCTCCCACCATGTCTGGGGAAAGACAAGAAAGAGAAGCTAATAAACGAGACACTCACGACGACTTTAGCAATCATGCCACTGACAGTGATTCCTCATCGACTGAATTTGAGCTTCCTGAACCTCTTGAAGACGAAGTACATAGATGTCAGAATGATAAACAATTTCAAAAAATGATGAAGGTCATCATGGCTAGGGAAAAAGAGGACTATTTCCTAGAATTAGCAAAGCAAGGCGCCAAACTCCCTACTGGTTATAATGTGGAGGCCCTCGTCGCTAAAGAGGAAGAGACACCATGGGGAAAAATAAGCAAACTGCGGTCACAAGAATAGAAGACAAAGATAAAACGCCAAAACAATATTCTCTAGACACAATATACCCATTCCCATTTGACAAAAACCTTTACATGTCTCCATTTCCTTCACGAGTTGAGAACCCCCAAATTTTACAAATATGATGGTACCTCAGATCCTCAAGATCATGTCAGAGAGTTTTGTGCCACTTGTATGAAGTTCATGCACGATCAAACATACCTCATGCGCCTTTTCCCAAGGAGTTTAGGGGGTCAAGCAATGGAATGGTTCGCAAGCCTATCCAAAGGGATAAAAACGTTTGAAGAACTAATCCAACTATTTTTACAGCAATACTCATACAACATTTATCACCCAGTCACTATGATAGAGCTTTGCAATACTAGACAAAAGACAGGAGAACCCTTTCCCACTTTCCTCCAACGATGGAGAAAGATGTTCTCTAGATATTCACGGACTATCCTAGATCTTGAGAAAATGGATATCTTTGTCAACAACTTAGTCCCTGAATTGAAGTACAGTGTCCAGATGCAAGTACACCCTTCATTCAACAAAATGGTAGATAACGCCCTCAAAATGGAAGATGTGCTTATAAAAAAGGGAGATATATCACTTTGGAAAGAAACATCGCAAGGTTCTAGCTCTAAAGAAAAGAGTAAATACTGGAAATATGGCAAAGATAGCAACAAGAACATCGTTAATGATAGAGTGGTAGATACTGTCCAAGCAAAAACAAAATCCACAATATTTAATTGGCCAGTGGCACGCAAGCACTCAAGGCAGCTAAAACTACAACAAAGAATCCCCCAAAGAAAACAAGAGAATGGTTTAAAGAAAAACCCTGGCTTTCAAAACCTAAGCGTGATTTTACTCCTCTAGATGAATCATATGAATCAGCTTTTAAAACCTTATTGGCAAATAATCTGATAACATTGCTAGACAATTCTAGACCATATGACCCAGAAATTAGACCCAAATGGTGGAGAGAAAACGAATACTGTGACTACCATCGGAACAAGGGACATAACATAAACAACTGCATGAAACTCCGACATGAAATCCAAGATCTCATTGACGTAGGCAAGATTGTTGTTGGAAATCATGCGGAAAATGCTGATCATAAGGCCTTTAAAGATCCCTTACCAACTTATGAACAAGGAGATTCCTCAAAATCCAAGGGAGGAGCTAGAGTCAATTATACCTACACTAACAACGAAAATGTGATCAACATGATTGAATCTGCTCAAACTGAATATTGCAATGTGATCATAGTCCAGGATCACCAAAGTCAAGCACAAACTGCTAATGTCGTGACTCGCGCTCAAAGGAAGATTACTCTCCCAGGAGCTAGTTCCTCAACTTTCGATCAAACAACATCAAATCTACCAAATAGACAAATAGACACAATCATGGCCAAATAAAAACAACTAGCTTCATCGTCTTCACCTGGTTATAGTATTGTCAAACAATTGAAGAGAAACAATGCTCAAATCTCCATTTTGGAACTGCTTAAGATCTCTTCTGCTTATAACGATGTCCTGGACAAGGATTTACTTACCACCAGTGTCCCTAAAGATTTAGACGTAGATCGGTTTCAATCTATGGTGGGTCACCTGACCTCACCTCATTATCTCACTTTCTTTGAAGAAGATGATAACTCACCAAGTCACCCATATAACTAGCCATTACACATTGAAGCCATGATCCATAAACACCGAGTTAAACGTGTTTTGATAGATGGAGGCGTTGGGTTAAATATCTGTACCTATAATCTACTGACACAGCTGGGATGTTCTGCAAATGTTATTGATCCAACAAAGAAGATAACAATCAAGGCTTATGATAAAGAAGAAAGAACCTCCAAGGGTCTGGTGCGATTACTGATCAGAGTAGGACCTGTGGAAAGAGATGTCATTTTTCAAGTCCCAGATCTTCATCTTTCATACAACATCTTACTGGGTAGGCCATGGATTCATGAAATGAAAGAAGTACCATCTACGTATCATCAATGCCTAAAGTTTCCTTATAAAGGAGTTGAAGTCAGTATTCTTGCCGATACAAGCTATACCTGCAATGCATTAACGCAGGGTGCTGATGCTTTTGTTCCTCATAATAGAGCAGCCTCCACAACTGAAAGTTTAGAATCTTTGTTGAAAGATTTACAAAAGAAAGTGAAAATCACAAACACTGGCATGGATGGCTACAAGATAGAGCCTATACTCTCACTAACATCTCTTTCTCTGTCACCAAGACAGTTAGGAAAACCATTAGAGGTTATGAAGCCACAAACTTCAACTCCAAAAGTCATGTATGATGGTCTCTTTATACAATCCTTTACTTCTCTTGCAAGTGAAATAGAAGAGGATGATGTTCTTAAGTCACTTTTCAAAGAAGACGATGCAAATAAAGAAATACGACATTGTGAGATTTCTCCGACACAATATGGTCCAGGCTATAAGATGCTTCAACGCATGGGATATTCAGGTACTAGTCCTCTAGGCAAACGTAAAAAAGGTATTGTTGAACCTATTCAGTTACAAACCAAGTCTGCCAATGATAAAGCTGAATTGGGATATGATACAAGAAAGCAATCATATCAGAAGCACACGCCCCACCATCAACATAAGTGAAAGACAAAGGTACTACCTTTAACAACACAAGAAATTAATACTCAACAAAGTCAGGAAGAGTGTGACAATGAACAAAAAGAATTGCCCACCCAGAGAGGAAACAAATGGTAATCAAGTTCCAGTTATATCAACTATAATACCATAGGAAGTAGAAGTCCCAGAGGATATGAGAGACGAAGTATACAAAATCAGAGAATTGTTTGCACCACTAAAAGTTCCAGTCACATATACTGGCAGACAACAAGTAGATGATTCAGAAACAGATTCAAATGAGTATGAATGGGGTCCAGACCACATCTCAGATACATCTACTACAGAAACCCTTGAAGAATCCAGTGATATCACAGATGACGCACAAGAGTTGATACGCCTAAAAATGCAAAAGGAAATAGAAGAAATTAGACTAAAAAGACAAGAAGACTATGAACAACAACTGGAGGAAGAAAGGACACAAGCAATTTCTTCACCTACTAATTCCCCCTCTAATGAGGTAGGACAAATCAGGTACGAAACTACAAAAGAAGAATTAGAAGCTACAGAAATAGAACTAGTCATCAATCCAGAGGAAGCTGAATGGAATAGACGGTAGGGATTAACAGAACCATCAAGGTTATGTCCACAAGTGTGTCAAATACAAGCAATCAATGAACCAAATCATGAAGGAACTTGCAGCATCAAAGATGTGGGTGTTGATACTATATATACTTTTACTAAGCCACTTGAAGATGAGTCAGAAACTTCATCTTATGACTCTGATAACTCAAAAAGGAGCTCTATTTATAACAACGATTATTCATCAACACATTATGATTACTCTGTCATGAATGTTGAGATGCTGTCTGCTGACCCTATTACTATCACACCACGGTATGTAGTCTAGTTTGAAGTAGGTGACGATGTTAGAAGTAGGTTGGTTGGGTTAGGTCCAATAAATACTAACATGAATTTCGATAATCATGTCGTAACTCTTCCCGGTCTCGAGACACATACGCAAGGTAGTCTTCTGGAACTCGACTGGTCGGTCCGAAGCCATGATGATAGTACCGTGAACTCCCTTGAGCCTGTTCCAACCTTATCCTTAATGCATCCAAAACTGATTGATTGTACTCTTTATAACCAACCCTTGAATGTACCTACTTTTGCCAATGATTATACATTAGCCTATTATCTCAATGCAGTCGAACCCATGTACTCTTCCACCAACAAACATAATGAAAACATGACTAACGCGGATATCAAGTATCTTAGTCGCAAAAATAAGAAGAATAAAAATAAAAGATCTGATGGTGAAAACCATATTGTGGCGGTGTCATAATCTAAAAAAGAGAAAATAAAGGACGTACCTAAAGGTGAAAACCTCTATGAGGTGCTTGAAGGTGAGATACTTGATATACTGCCAAGTCACTTCCAGGAGAGATCTTCCTATTGATCGAGCCAACTCAGCCAATGAACATTGGGAGTCAAGAGACACCACACATCATTCATTTAGCTCAATCACTATAAGTAGAAGAGTTAAAAGATTTCAACAACCTTTTTTTAGAAAAGAAGGTCAACTTTGCATGGACATACTCAGATATGCTAGGACTAGATCCTGATCTCATCATGCGTCACCTCTCTATTACACCAAGAGTTAAACTAGTCAAGCAAAAACTCTGTAAGATGCATCCTCATGTGGCACTGCTAGTCAAGGCTGAACTAGAGAAGTTGCTAAAAGCTGGATTTATCAGAGCTATAGACTACGCACAATGGATATCAAATATAGTACCTGTATCAAAGGTAGACAAATCTATTAGAGTTTGCACAAACTTCAGGGATCTCAACAAGGCATGTCCGAAAGACGATTTTCCATTGCCCAACATTGACATGATAGTAGATATGACTGCTGGATATGAGGTGTATTCATTAATGGATGAATTCTCTGGTTACAATCAGATCAAGATAGCACCTGAAGATCAAGAAAAGATAGCTTTCACATGTGCACGGGGAACTTTCTGCTGGAATGTTATGCCGTTTGGTCTAAAGAATGCAAAAACAACTTACCAAAGAGCAATAACCACTATCTTCCACAATATGATGCATAAAAACATGGAAGATTATGTTGATGACACCATGGTAAAAATAATGAAGAGATCTATGCATATTCAAGAACTAGGCCTCATATTAGATAGAATGGAAAGATTCAAGCTCCGATTAAATCCTAAAAAGTGTGCATTTGGAGTAACATCAGGAAAATTGCCTGGTTACATAATTTCAAAAAAAGGAATTGAGGTTGACCCTGAAAAGGTCCAAGCTATAATGGAAATGCCTCCACCCAAGAATATCAGTCAGATGAGAAGTTTACAAGGCCGTCTTCAGTCAATAAGACGTTTTATATCTCAGCTAGCCGACAAAGCTCAACCCTTTACGAAGGTATTAAGGAAAGGGATTCAATACAACTGAGATAAAGATTATGAACAACGTTTACAACAAATCAAAGAATATCTTTCTAATCCACGCATATTAATGCCATGGATTCAAGGTAAGCCACTGATCCTGTACATATCAACTACAGATACTTCACTAGGGGCACTTCTGGCACAATAGGATGACAATAAAAAGGAACGAGCTATTTATTACATCAACAGAACCTTGGTGTCATATGAAATGAAATACATTAGAATAGAGAAAACATGCTTAGCATTGGTCTTTGCATCACAAAAATTAAGGCACTATATGTTGGCACACTCTATTAAGTTGGTAGCTAAGATTGATCCACTCAAATATCTTCTCAGTAAAGCAACGCTTACAGAAAGACTGGCTAAATGGGTTATGGTTCTTACAGAATTTGATATCAATTATGTGGAACGTAAAGCCATCAAAGGACAGGTTATTGCAGACCAACTTGTTGATGCTCCACTTGAAGACAATCAACCTCTGCATATAGAATTCCTAGATGAATCAATCATGCACCTTACTGAACAATCATGGAAGATGTTCTTTGATGGGTCTTTCACTCAACATGGTTTTGGTGCCAGAATACTTTTTATTACTCCTCAAAAATATTCAATTCCGAAAGCTTACAAGATTCTCTTCCCTTGCACAAACAACATTGCAGAATATGAAGCTTTGGTAAACGGGGTCAAGCTGCCCATCGAGTGGAAGATAGTTGAATTACACATCTATGGATATTCTCAACTCATTATCAACCAAATCAATTATCTATATCAGACAAGAGATGAGAAATTGATGCCTTATAAGAGAATGGTGGATGATCTCAAGAAATACTTTGCCTTCGTATCATTTCAGCAGATCCCCAGAACAACAAATAGAGCAGCAGATGCAATGGCCACTTTGGCATCTATACCATAGCTACAAGAGTCTAATTTTCACTTTGAATTCCTGGTGGAAGAGTTAAATTATCCTGCCTATGATTCTCCCGAGTCCCAGATGGTCTGTTCCATTATTGGACATGACTCATCTCGTTATAGCCACATTTACTCTTACCTTCGTGACCAAGTTGTCCCTGCTAATCTTTCCTGAAATGAAAAAAAAGAACCTAATCCGAAATGCGTCACGGTACGTCATCATTGCTAATGACCTATTTAGGCGAGGTTTAGATAATACTTTGCTTAGATGTCTAGAAACTGAAGAGTCCCAACGTGCATTATCCGAGGTTCATGAAGGTATTTGTGGATCCCATTCGAACGGTCTAACTTTAGCATGAAAACTACTAAGGGCTGGCTACTATTGGCCAGACATGGAGAAAGAAGCTATAAAATTTGCTAAAACCTGTGAAAAGTGCCAACTGCATGGGCACCTTATCCATTCTCCAGCAAGGGATCTCATACCCTTTGTGACACATTGACCCTTTCAACAGTGGGCGTTTGATTTAATTGGCCAAATATATCCTACATCATTTAATGGACACAAATTTATTATCATTGCCACTGAGTACTTCACTAAGTGGGTAGAAGCAGCTCCGCTCATCAAGGCAACCGACAAACAAGTAGCTCTCTTTATTCTTAATTATATCATATGCAAGTATGGTATACCTTCATCCATTATAACTAACAATGGAGGACAATTCAAGAACAAAGATCTAGATGAATTCCATGAGAAATTCAAAATAAAACAACACTGGTCATCAGTATATTACCCTCGAGGTAATGGACAATTAGAGGCATCTAACAAAAATCTATTGACTATCTTGCACAGAACAGTGAACAAATCTGGGAAGGATTGGCATTTGCAGCTCAATCCTACACTGTGGACTTATAGAACAAGTATCAGAACACCTACTGGGGCTACACCTTTTTCTCTAGTGTATGGGTCCGAAGCAATGTTACCTATTGAGGTGGAAATATCATCTCTAAGAGTTTCTTTGCAAGATCTTGTTATTGATGAAGAATATAGAATATCTAGATTGCAAGAGCTCGAATTGTTGGATGAGCGTCGGCAAGTGGCATTTGATAACCTCAGAGTGTATCAAAAATGAATGTCCAGAGGATATAACAAAAAGGTTTGACATCGAGAATTTCAGGTTGGTGACCTAGTTCTAAGAGAAAATCCTAAAAATCAACAGTTTCGAGACAACAAAGGGAAGTTTGAACCCAACTGGTTGGGTCCCTATATCGTTACTGCAGCTTTTGGCTCTGGCGCCTATCAACTTTCAACATCAGAAGGAGAACAGCTCCGCGAATTGATCAACACTATCCATCTGAAGAAATTTTTCACTTAAATATTCTCTGCTCCAACAGCTTATATAGCGAAAAAGTCCTGAAAAAAAATCCTAAAAATCCTAAAAAGTCCTGAAGAAATTCAAAAAAAAAGAAGAAGAAAGAAATTCAAAAAAAAAAGAAAAAAAGAGAGAAAATGCCTTGGTAAAAACCTGGTAAACAGACACCTTGGTAAAAAAAATAAAAATAAAAATGAATCTCTGCCAAGCAGGTGAAAGCCTGGTAAACGGGCGCCTCTTGTACTCAAGCGCTCCATCTATCAACGCAACATTGGCATTCCCATTTTCATGCATCTTTGCTTTCACTTGTACATATTTCAGTTACCTTTGTGACATCCTAGTTCATTGGAACCCTCATGCCTTGAAATCGATCATTGTTGTAGTCTTAGGTTAATCGACAAGAGCACATTACATGTCCTACGCAGTGTCAACCAAGTCAACCTTACGTCAGTGAAACCTGGTCGTCCACTCCGAGTCAGTCACCTGTCTCCTGACTACTGAAGAGTTTTATCACTGAGTTAACAAGCAAAACAACATATTGGAAAACAATCACTAAACAGTTTGAGCTATGCAGGAAAATTTTCTTTGTGTGCTGTCTTTTATTGGTTTTCGATTATTATCCCTCTGAGTAACTCGAGGAAGTCTATCTTGACTAAGAGGAGCAAGGATTGGGGGCATAATATTTTCTTGTTTTTCTACTTGAAGGAATGATCCCAATGATTTGGAAACATCTAAATTAGCTGGGTGTCTGTGATAAGAGCCTTCACATCAAGGTGAAATCGCCTCACATACCTCGACTCCGCTTATTTGAATGCTACAGGGAGGTTCCCATAATTTCTTTGTTTGTTTTGAGGGAATTTCTTTATTGTGCAATCCAGGTCCCTGTGAAATCTGTCCAAGGATATGAACGAAAAAAGGGTCATTGCGGACAAGATAATTAATATTGCACATGAAAAGCAAGGAACTCTAATCTGCCTGCTATAATTGTAAAACACTCAATGATGAAAATTAAGCTTTTCAAAATCCAGTGACTAGGTTTAGGTCCCATTGTGCATCTCATTTTGCATTTCCTTCTACATCTTGTGAATTTAGAGTAATTTCGGTATGGTAACAATGATCTCCTTATTTTCTGCATGAGCGTTGGAAGCTTCATCATTTCTTAGCTAAGTTGCCTCTTTTCATCATTTATCTGATCGAGTACTTGTGTTTTGAGATGTTAGCTGTATACATGAGCATCTTATATAGATTCATACATTTCATACATTCATTTGCATTCATCTTATTGCATAGAAAAATGAAAAATTTGCATTACTCATTACTCATTCACATTCATTTATTTGCATAAGAAAAGAAAGAAACATAGACATCCATGATCATTTGCATTAAATACATCCCTACTGAAAGATATGCATACATATAGAATAAAGCATATAGAACATCATTTCATAATCAATCAACACAAGTACGATGAAATTAAATCAAGAGCTCGTAAATCGATTGTCCTGAGTCCATTTTCGGGATCGAAATCGAAATTCGAGATCATTTTCCTAGTCAATTTCACAAAGTTTGGACCACTTAGCTCTCTTCATCAAAAACTCATTCTCTCTTCTAATTTCGCTCAATTTCTCATGAATCAACGCTGAATCTCAATTTAATTTCTACAAATCAACTTTATGCTCAATTTCTTATCAATCAACAAAAATATTTCAAAAATTCCTCTTAATCAATTTGTGCTCAAATCATTATCATCGCTTAAAATTGCCTATCATCATGTACCCTCGCTATCTTTCGATTTCTCTCCTGAGGGGGCATACTCGTGACCTTACATCTTCAAATGTTGAGAAATTTTTTAAATCTTCATTGAAAATCGAGCAAAACATCTTTTTCAACTAAAGAAAATCAATCAAATCCTCATCGCTAGGGGCATCTCAACTTCATCGCTTTGTATCAAGTTGAGATCTCTCGATCATCTGAATCAAATCAATCTCTAGGGGCATATCAGTTTCATCGCTTCATATCAAGCTGTTATTGTCTTTATCTGAATCAATCTCTTAACGTTAATCAGTTTTACCGCTTTTCATCAAGCTGATTATTCGTTTAAACTCAATCAAGGGTTTAAAGAGTATCTTTGATCACACTCAATCTAAGCAGGTGTTCAGTATTCATCGCTTTGGATCAAGATGGACAGTTTATCTTCGCTCATCGTATCTTGATCAATCAAGTTCAAGATCGATTTTTATCATCACTCACTGTGTCTAGATCAATCAAGTTCTAGATCAGCAAGATCTGCTTCTTGATCAATCAAGTTCAAGTTCTGTATCTATGTTTTCTATCGTTCCTAAGTTCAATCAAGTTCAAGAATGGTATCACTTTAATCAGACTTCATTCAGCTTCGTCGCTTCGAAAAACAAGCTAAACACCTCGGTTTTCATCTAGTTCATAAATTCAAGCTCTCATCTCTCATTCAAAAAATCATGGAGAATATATTGTTATTATGCTGATCTTGCTCTAGGTTCATTGATAATTTGCATACATATTTAGATCATTTATTGCTTAAATCTTGTTAGATTAATCTTGCATCCATCTAGCATTAATATCATGCTCATATAGATTAAAATCCTTTGTCTTGGTGGTCTTGTCACTGGATAGCTTAGCAATCTGAGAGCAATCTAAACTCGCATCTACTAGAAGGCAATGAGTCGCTTTGTAATGGTTTATTATTCATTGATTATTGATTTACTAACCATGCATCTAATGACTTAATTGAAGTGTTGTGTATTCTAGATACAGATACAGGTCCACTTTTCACACACACATTACCCTTTACCGATGGGCGGTCAAAGTGCTTTGCTTATTATTCATGTTATTTGTCAAGGTGTTTTGCTTGTCATTCACGTTACCGTGCAGTATGGTAAACTAAAGTTTCAGCTTTTACTCTTACATATTTTTGCTTGCAAGATGTGAAAGATAAAAGCAAAACAATTCTTTAAACAACTAAAATGGTTTTTTTTTCTTCACTTTATTTTTTCTTTGCTGTAGACTAAAGACCATATTCTGAATTGACTGCACATCACTAAATAATTATGCCGAAGGCATACCCTATATGAAGTTTTCCACTCACATTGTGAAATCAACAATCCAAATTTGAGGAGAAGGATGCAAGACTATAGAATTAATCACAACTACTTATTTAAATTTACATAAGATTTTAAAAAGATATATTATATGATAAAAACTAAAAAATTCATATGTAAATATATTAATTAATTAGAAAAAGAATGTTCATAAAGGAAAAAATCTAATAAGAATATTTTTTCAATATTATTTATTTTATTAAGATATTCTATCTTGTTTTCTATTTTTCTAAAAAAGAAAAAGAAAAAGTAGAAAAATAAATGTACTATTAAATTTCTACAAAGAAAAAAATAATATTAAAAAAAGTAAAGCTAAAAGTAGGAAAATAAATATATTATTAAGTTTCTACAAAGAAAAAAATAATATTAAAAAAAGTAATTAGCTTTATTCTAATTCATCTTTTCCTTTTTGTTTTACTGATTAATTTTCATTAAGTGTAAAATTTATTTTAGTTATTTATGTCTTTTTATGAAATTACAAATAATAATTAAAAACAAGAGACGCAATGCGTCAAGTTCCTGCCAATAGTGTGGTAAGTTTAGAGTAGAAAAATAAGGAAGAAGAAATATGGAGAGAGGGATATAGAAGTCTAAGGAGGGAGAGTGGGAGAGAGAAGGGGGAGAGACAAAGGGGAGAGAGGAAAATAGAGGGAGATAGGTAGATCGAGAGGAGATATCGATATATAGAGGAAGAGCGAGATGGAGAGATATATAGAAATATAGATGGTGAGGTAGAGTATTAGAGAGATAGAGATATGAGAAGATATAGAGGGAGGGAGGAAGAGTGAGATACAAAGAGATAAACATAGATACAAATAAATATAGAGTAGATATATACAAATAGATATGGAGACAGGGAGTGATAATAGGGGGAGATAGAGATAGATATGAGAAGATAAAGAGAGATAGAAGGTTCAACAATCAATTTTTGTTAGTGCTATTTCTCTCTCACTAAATAGAGCAAATTATACTTATTGTACTTTGTGAAAAATTATCATAGGGTAATTATTAATTATTGATTGCTATTTGTAGAGAAATTTATTTGTTTAGTACAATGAGTGAATGTTCAAGGTTATTCCATATAATATATAATAATAAACATATCTTAATTATCTACTATATTGTATTTTTATTTAATAATTCATATTATAAAACATAATATAATAATAAATGTAAATATAAATTCTATATTAAAAAAAAATGATTTTACTGTGAATAAAGTATTATTATTTATTTTGATTAATTTAATTTATATTGTATTTTAAATTATTATAATATTTTTGTTGTTAGATATTTGATTTGCCAAAATTAAAATTTAAAAAATATAAACATCCTCATCCTCAAAATTTAAATGTGGATGGTAAAGGAGAAAAGGAAATGTATGAGGGGTAGAGGGGAGTTAGAGAAGGTTTATGTTGATGCTAGATATACGAGATTGTTTGAGTGAAACAAAAGGTAATGTATTATAGTGTTGAAAATCGATTTGGTGATAAAGGAAGTAATTATGATAATTGTAATGACATAAAATATTGATACATATACAAATAAAATTTCTATTTGTATTTTCTTCATGATGAAATTCAAGGCAGTAGACTTTAATTTAGTAGCAGATTGAAGTAGATTTTTTTGTCAAGTCTGAAATGATTGGTTAATTTTCTATTTCAAAAGAAAAACACATGCATTGTATTCATAGGTGAATACCATAATGGTAAGTTTGTCTTTATAGAAAATTTGTTTGATGTTTTCTTCGACATATAGGTTACTCAGAGTTGAACCCTTGCAACAATAAGGCGGTTTAAGAAATTGGCACGATTGATTCGTTTAGAGTAACATTTGCATAGTATTACTCTTAGTTCAGTATACATTTATTGTAAGTAAAAAAATAATTATTTTCTTAGAAAGAAAAAACCTTAAGTTAAATAAAAAATGAGAATTATTTATTGAAAAGGGAAAATAATTAAACTAAAAAAGATGAAAATAAAATAAAACTAAAATTACTAATGACAATGCTATCTTAATTTATTCTATTATTTTAATTTTAAACATTAAAAATTTATAAAAGGTTAAGTTTTTACCTATTTATTTTAATTCACCTTATTTCCAAACTCTTCAAACCAATTTTAATTATTAACTATGTTATGGCAACATATATATCTGGAGAGAGATGATACCAATTTTTATTAATAGTAATGATAGAATAATGTTGCTCACCTAATTTATTTATACATTAAATCTATGCTATTAATAATGATAATGTGTGCCCAGTGAATGACAAACCTATGGGCGTGAATGAAAATCTACATGAACATAAATAAATGGGCAGAAATGTGGCAACGAAAAATGTATGGCTAGAAAGAACTCATTGGAGAAAAAATTGAATGCGCATTTGATGTAGTAATATCTCACAGATTTGAATGATTTATGGTTAAAAAGTTTATTAAAAAATATTTTAAAAAATGATAATTTGATTCTACACTGAGTGAAATTAAGGGTAACATGTGGAATCTTATTTTAATTTAATAAAATATTGTATTCAAAATTTAATCGTAAATTCAAATATGTAATATTCAAAAAATAAAAATAAATTTTACATCCACTGTTGTATTATAGATCAACAAAAAGAAATAAAAATAAGATTTATATAGCTATGTAAAATAAAAAATAAATAGAAATATTAGAAATTTCATTCAAAAAAAATAAATTCATTGAACAATAAGTATAACAAAATTTATTGGAAAACAAGTGGCATAATTTTGTAACTAACACTTATAATACAAAAGTCTTTGATAATTTAATAAATTTTAAGATAATGTAATAACTAAAATTTATCAAAGACATAAAAGAATAGAATAAAATAAAATAAAATAAAATTATATATGATTAAAATACACACATCACATCATAATAAAAAGTATATATAAAAAATAAATGCATACAATACAAATAAACCACTAAAGTATATTAAAGAACTGAATAAAATGATTTTTTTTAGTTTTGTAATATATTGTGATGATGATGAGTGAGCTTTAATCGCTGACATCATATCTTTTTTGAGTTTGAGCCAACATATGAAATGTTTTGAATAATTATTAGTTTTTCATTATGATTAATAATTTCTCTTAAATTTTGTATAAGATTATTATTCAAATATATTATTGCAAAATAGATTTTGAGCTACTTTGCTTTATTGAAATCTGCTATAATAGATTCTCAACTACTATGTTTTATTGGAAATAAAACTATTTCATTGTCTGGCAGACAAATGAAACAACCCGTTCAGAGCATTGGACAGACAGCTGAAAAGTAGGCACATGGCATATAAGGATAGCTTAATTTGCACATTTGGCATTTGTTTTATGTATATGTGGCACATGCTTATGATTATAAACCAATTGTTCCATCTTCCCCAATTTTGGACAAGGAGTAAACGCAGTGAGCGTTGAAATCATATACAGAGAAGAGGATGCTCCATTTTTGTATGCTGAGCACAAAACCTAATTATTTCCCCTTTTTGTTTTGGGTGTGGTTCGCAGGCAGTGCCGGGGTATCATGTACGCAGGCAAGAAACACTAAGCAGGTGGGCACTCTGGCAGAGTTCACGGTGGCGGAAGAGCATCTGTTGGCGTTGAAGCCCACCAATTTGTCTTTCGAGGAAGCTGTGAGTTTAACGCTTGCGATCTTAACCGCACTGCAGGCATTCGATACAATTGATTTTCAAAAGGGACAGAGCGTTTTTATTGTGGGAGGAGCAGGCTACGTGGGCACTCTGGCGATTCAGCTGGCAAAGCATGTTTTCGAAGCTTCTAGAATTGTTTCGACTTGCAGTGCAGGGAAAGAGGAGTTTGTGAAAATTCTGGATTGTCATTTGCTTGGGTTTTGGATTTTAA
The DNA here is from genome assembly GCF_030272615.1 of Cryptomeria japonica. NCBI lineage: Eukaryota > Viridiplantae > Streptophyta > Pinopsida > Cupressales > Cupressaceae > Cryptomeria > Cryptomeria japonica. Next base: position 87,891,369 of record NC_081414.1, on the reverse strand, counting down.
TAATCGCAGAAGGGTTTTCAGGTTATATTGCTTTAAAGTCCTTCAATTTGGTTAAAAATTTGAGGTACAGGAAGAATGGCTTCGTTTTCCTGTCCCTTTTCATGTTCTAATTTGCCCAGGAATTTTCGCATTGAATGGAAATTTAGGCCAAACTGTCAGTTACGGCAGGGTGTCAATTGTATTTTACCCAATTTGAAAATTAAAGCTAATCACAATTTCTTAATTTTCTTATAATTAAAAGAATTTTTATACCAGGAACGAGTTCAGCTGTATCCCTGGTTTTATTTAGAACCCTCTTTTTATATTTCAGATTTTCCATTTAATTCATTTTTGTTTATTGTAACATGCCAGATAAATTTTGAATAAATTTTGAAACCTGCAGAATTTTGCCTTTTGGAAAGCACTAAGCATTACATTGTTTACAATGGCTGAGCGTAACACCCAACACAGCTTCACGCCTAAACTAAAGAAACAGATTTAGAAAAACGCATCTGCTCTAAACTAAAGAAACGGATTTAGAAAAGAGAAATAAACCTGAAAAAACAGCTACAAAACAGAGGATTTGGTTCTGGCTAAATTACTTTGCACCGTTTGCCGCAAGAATGAAGAATCCAACAATTGCACAGATTTAGGATCAGAAACAAGGGTTTTCTAAACATACCTCTTTAGTACTCAAATAAAAGTATCCGCTTCTCTTGGCTGCCTGAAATAAGCCACTGCTAAGCTTTTATGTATTTGCAGAACACCACAAACCAACAGTTGATTTAGAAACAGCTAGAAACATCAATAGACAAACAAAGCTACCACACAAATATGCATTAATGCGATGTCAAGTTACACAGCTCTTGCAATGGACCTCTGTAAAAGTTATGTCAAGTTACACAGCTCTTTAGAATGGTATTCCAATAGTTTTGTGGACAGACGTAGCGAAATGAGCTAGAAAACATGGAAATGAATAAACAATCGAACTTATTTGTCTGGGAAGTTTCCAGATAATCACAGTTTCCAGAAAATGCATCAAATCCCATACGCATTTAATGATTTTGATTTATTGCATTCTTAAAGTTTTTGGGCTTATTTATTTTCTTATTATTAATTGCATTTAATCAAATATTTTAACGGCATTCACCAATCATATTAAACATAAATACTATCATATTAAGTATTATTCTAATTTAAATTTGTCAACATTTGCTTCAGCGTTCAACCTCTCAAAATTCTTACCGCTCATTGGACAAGGTGAAAAAGTAAATTGCATCAAACGCAGGAACTAATTATTAAAATAATTTAATTTATAATTCTTTGTCTTATCAAAATGTTAGTTGTTGTAGAATAATCATATTTAGAATTAAAATATTACTTAATTTGAAAATATTTTTAATGTTACCTTCTTTTATTAGATATTCTATTTTTTAATTTATTTTAATTCTTCTACTTTTTTTCAAGATTATTTATTAATTAAGTTGAAATTTAATTTTAATTATTTATGTCTTCTTCTGGAATTATAAATAATAATTAAAAGATATTAGAATTAATCTAACTCGTATTTTTATCTTATTAAATTTTTGTTTATTCTAGAGTAATTAAATATTTGAAATTTATTTTAATTTATATAATAAAATAAATTCCAACTTCAAACCTAAATTAAACGTTTAGAGCAAGAGAGAGCAACTAACTATCGATTAGTCATTTCATACCAATAATTTATAACTAGTTGTGTCCTCGAAGAGTTATACTAAGGGTAACATGCCATTTGATTATTATCTCCAGCTATATCTCTCTCTGGGCTATTTATATCTCCTTACCTCTCCCCGTATCTCTCTCTTTGCCCCCTCTATCATTCCCACTATATATCTATCTCTGTATCTCTCCTTTCCCCCTCTCGCTCCCTCTTTTTATATATCTCTACTTCTATGTTCTCCTTCTCCCTCTCTCCCTCACTATGTCTATTTATATATTTTAATCCCTCTATATATATCTCTTTCACTCACACACATTCCATATTTCTCCTTCTTTATCTCTATCTCTATATCTCTCTCATTCACACAAACACATGTACTCCCTATTTCTCCCTCTTCCTTGATATCTCTATCTCTATCTCTAGATCTTATACATTCCTCTTCCCTCGTCTCTCCTACTTTCTCTCTATATCCCTCTCTACCTCTTCACATATCACTTCCTATATATTTATCTTTCTATCTCCATGCCTCCCTCTCCCCCTTTCCATTTCCTTCCTTCTCTTCCTCTCTCTCACCACCTAGATATTTTACAAGTTATATCTATTCTCTCTCTCCTTTCTACCCTTATCTCCATATATTTCTATCCCTATACACCTCTCTCTCTCTCTCTCTCTCTCTCTCTCCATATTTCTATCTTATCTCTCCCTATCTTCCTCTCTCCTCATTACTCCCTCTTTTTATATCTCTCTATTTCTACTCTTTCTAAGCATACACTCCCTATTTCTCCCTTCCTATCTCTATCAGTTTTATCTCTCTATATTCCCCCCTCCCTATCACTCTCCCTCTTTCTAAGGTCTAAACCTTTTTATCTATTACTTGTCTATGTCACCTTATTTCTCTCTCACTCTTCTCCCCTTTATCTCTATCTCCATACATCTAAATCCTCGTCTGAATCTATATATCATTATCTTCGTCCCTCTCTCTCTCTCTCTCTATCTTTCCTCATTCACTCCCTATCCCCCTATCTATCTCTTTATCTCTATCCATCTCTCTCTTTCTCTTCATGTATATATCTACATCTCTTTATTTCTCTTCCAATATATGTGCATCTCTCCCTCTATCTCCCTCTATTTCTCTCACCCTCTTTTCATCTCTATGTGTCTATCCCTAGATCTCTTTGTTTGTCAATCTCATTATATATCCCCCCCTCTCCCCCTCTCTGTATATTTCCTTAGATATCTATCTCTCACTCTATCTCACCATCTATTTATATGTATCTCTCCCTCTTTGTTTACAGATCTCTCTCTATCTCTTCCTCTATATCCCCCTATCTTTCTATCTCCCTGTACCTCTCTCTATCTCTCTATCTATTTTCCCTCTTCTTCTCTCATTCTATTTTCATCTCTACCTGTATCTTCCTCTCTCCCCTATATCTCTAGACATGCCTCTCTCTCTCTCTCTCTCTCTCTCTCTCTCTCTCTCTCTCTCTCTCTATATATATATATATATATATATATCCCTATCACTTCTTTCATCTGTCCTTCTAACTCTATCTAGTTATTTTATCTCTCTCTACCACTATATCTCTCCATCTCTTTATATATCACTTACTATCTCTATCTTTTTATCTCCCCCTTTCTCTCTTTTTATTTTTCTTTTCCATTTTTATTTATTCCTCTCCCCTCTCTCTTTTATCTCTCCATATCTCTCTCCTCCTCTCCATATTCCTCTCCTTATTCTCCATCTTTTTCTCTAACTCTATTTATATCGAGCTATCTTCTTCTTCTCTATCTCTATCTTTATCTCTTTACCTATCTCTCTCTCAATCTTCGCCCCTCTAATTCTCCCTGCTTCTAGCACTATCTCAACCTCTCTCTCGCTCTCACCATGTGTTGTTGGTAATGAAACTTGATTTTCTTGTCAATTTAAAGGTTTTGTTTCGATTATGATTGGATCGCTATAAGTGGATGCATAGTTAATTTGAAGCTATCACTTCTCTAATGAGAACTTTGTTGCATAAACAACATTATGACCTAAGAAGTGACCTCATGTATTACCCAATTATATGCAAAAAAATAGACCAATGTTTTTTTCTAATTCACCTCACACACCTCTTTCGGTATACCCATTGCACACTAAGGTGCAATTGCTAGTTTTAAAGTATATGACAACATATTTGATGGGGAACATTTTTTCAATCTATTTTTCATAACGTAGATTTTAAATAAAGAAATTCACTCATTTTCAATTTTCAAAAAAAAATTAGACATAAATTAAATGTTTTTAATCAAAATGAATTATTTTATTGAAAATTTTTGGTAAATAATTTGTGAATTGTATATTAAATTTTATAAATGGTTAACATTTATATTTGGAAATTTTCATAATTTAATTATTTTATATATGTCAAAGTTTTCAAGTTTTCTAATATTGGGTGAGGTTTTTATATAGAAATTTAAGCATAATTTGGTGGTTACTTTATAATATATTAAGCATTGTCCTCTTCATATTAGTCATTTGTCTTTGAACTTGACAATTGTATGAAATGGTTTGTTGATATTTTGAAGAGTATATTAAATTATATATTCATCATATTTTTAGTCGATAGACTTTAGTGTGGGCTTTTAAGCCCGAAAAATTGTCAGTAAGCTAAAAAAAAATTGCTCGCTAAGAGCCTCCTTCCTGGCGGCGACCGAAACGCTGTCGCTATCATGTTCGCATTTAGTGATGAGGTTTTTTTTTAAAATTCAATCTTTAGCTCCAATGTTGCTTACAAGCCACATTCGTGCCGCAGGATTTATTAGCGATAGGTTTATTGTACAGAGCAAGAACTACCTCCAGCCACGTAAACCTACATAGGTGTTTCATCTAACCCTATTTAATTAAAATACTTTAGATGGAACCCCTAGAAAATTAAATGATTAATATTTTAAAAACTATTTGATTTTAAAAAAATAGAATGTCCCATAAATAAGACACACCATAGTGGAGATAACCTAGGTTAAATTGATAATCACATTAATGCATGTGTACAAGGGAAAAGTGAGCAAAAAACTGAAGAAGTTGAGGAAATACAACTTCAGAGATCCCAAGAACACCTGCATGCAAATGCCTGTCACAAGAGAAGAATGGAGGCACATAAAGCAAAAAAACATAAATGCTCTGAAAAAGAAGATTATCATTCAGAAAGGGAATCAATTGAATGAACAAGTACAATACAATCCTTATAAAAGGACAATAGAAACCCTAAAGATATGCAACCCTAAAGAAACCCTAAAGGGATAATATGTATTTAAATTATTAAATACCTACAATATTTATTACATGCCTAAGTTTAGCTTAAGCGTAGAGTTTAATAGACTAATAATTAAATAAATAATTATTAGCTAATACAAGATAACTCTAACACCCCCCCTTAAGATGAACTTAGGGAGTAGCTAAAACACTAAATGCATGAAGCAAAAAATGCAATTACATGATGAAGGCAAATTTGGGTCCCGACAACAAGGCCTGATGAGGTACCCAATCACAACCAAATCTCTATGAACTGGAGAAATAGAGAAAACCATGTGGGAAAAAAACTCTATCCAAAAAAAATGGAAAAAGCAAGAACACCACTGAAGGAAGAAATAGCTGCAAACACTGTCGAAGAGTAACTGTTGATCTGAAGAACCTCCACTAAAATAGAACATGACCAGGTAGAGAAGACTGTAATCTGCATGAGTGCCCTCAAATGACACTACTCGAATCAGATGGCAAACAAAGGCAAACAACTGAACTCGAAGATACAGATGGCATGAGACACCAAAGCCTGAAGAGCTGATCAATTGAACCAAGGAAGCATTAGAACCAATAGGACAAACCTCCCCATAATGCTGAAGAGGGAGAGGGACAGGAACACTGAAAAGGACAGCCAAGAAGAACTGCATGACGAAGAACCAGGAACATCAAAGGTGCTGAGACAAGTACATGGTGTTGTGGAAGGAACACTCACTTGACACACATCATGAGGTGAATGTCATGGAAGGAACACTCACTGGACAAAGGAAGATGGCAAACAACATGCAAACATCGACCCCCTCATGGCACTTTATCAATAGTGCATGTACAACAAGGCACAAGATGTGCAAGATCCCAAGTAAACAATGCATGATGGCACTTTATCTCAGTGCGTTTGCATAAATGAAATGCTACAATGATAAGAAGACTGGAAATAGAAACGAGAACCAAAATAGAGACATCCTACCCAGAGAAGAGATCCCACGACTTGAAACAACCAAGATATCCACCAGAGTGCTGAAAAGCAAAAAAATGAATAAAAAATGCATGGAGAAGAATCTAGAAATAAAACTCATATGGCTGGAAAGTGCACAGAACAAGCTTTCCAACAATATAAAGTTTTCGAAAAATGAAGTTCAGATGCTCATTCTATGGCTCCCGGAGTGCAAAAAAGAGAACCCACTTTGACTGAAAAAAACATAGTCAAACAGAAAAATTGGAAAAAATTACCAACATGACGAGGTCCGGCTCAGAACCAGCTTTCCGACGCCTATTCGTTTTCAAAAAAACGACTCCGTATACCCAAGATATGGCCAAAAGAAAAAACCCCTCTTTTTGGGCATAAAAAGGGTAAAAAAATATTTAAATTTTTTTTTTTTGATGAAATTTTTTTGACGCATTTGCAAGTACAGCCGTACGGATTTCTGTTCCTCGTAAAGCGTGCCAATGAAAAAATCAGGCCTAGATGCACTTGTCACTGAAATAGGTCGAATTATATATCAAAATGAATGGAAACGCCCTTCGGAAGCCAACGGTGAGGTCTATTTTGGCCCAAACTGCTCTAATTTTATTTAATACTTTTTTGATGAATTTCTCAAAATTCGTGCAAAAAAAAGGGCAAAACCAAAGAAAAAATTTCAGAACCCAAATTTGTCAAAAATTGACAAATTTTATATGGAAATGGGGGTTTTGGGGCGTTCTAAGCTCAACAGTGAGGTCTGTTTGAGCCCAAAATGATTAAAAAACAAAACAAATACCCTAGATCCAATAAAAAACAACTCTGTAAAAAACTTGAAACCCTCCTCCAAAAAATCTTCTGAAAAATCAAGAACAAGCAGCAGCAGATGTAGGCTCTGATACCATGAAGAAGTTGAGGAAATACAACTTCAAAGATCCCAAGAACACCTGCATGCAAATACCTGTCACAAGAGAAGAATGGAGGCACATAAAACAAAAAAGCATAAATGCTCTGAAGAAGAAGATTATCATTCAGAAAGGGAATCAATTGAATGAACAAGTACAATACAATCCTTATAAAAGGATAATAGAAACCCTAAAGGGATAATATGTATTTAATAATTAGAATAATTATTAAATACCTACAATATTTATTACATGCCTAAGTTTAGCTTAAGCGTAGAGTTTAATAGACTAATAATTAAATAAATAATTATTAGCTAATACAAGATAACTCGAACAAAACAAGGATATAAGGGGTATATTACTCCTCTGTAAAAACATTGAAGTCAAAATTATAATTAAAAAATCTATTTCTTTAAACATTCATACAAAAAAAATTAAAATATTATTGCTTAGTATTTAAGGGCATTTTTTATCACTTATATACCATTTTCAATAAATTTTAATTTAATTTAAGTATTTTCTTAAAAAAATATAATTTAATAATATATATAATATTTTTATATAAAATGTCAAATGATCAATTCTAGTCAATTTATATGATCACTTGGTTCTCATGTTGGAGATAGGTGTTCAAATTACTAATGATATCTTACTGTTGATAGGAATCCTAGAGTATTATTCTTACTCCAATAATAATGTACAACAAACATGTGGGTAATGATGTTGGAAAGCAAGAAGGAATAAAAGCAATTATCTTATAGGTGAAGATCAAAGGAGTTCAAGTAACCAACTTATAATAGTGAAAGATGAAAAAGGTGAAGCATATAATGAGGAAGAAGGTGAGAAGGAGAGGCATTCAATTTTTATAGTAATGTCATAATAGGAGAAATGGGAGTTTGCATGCAATTTCAATAGTATCCCTCATTGGTAGAGTGTTAGCTAAACTGATAATCTTATAAAATCGATTGTAGGGACATGGGTCCCATTAAAAAATCTTCATGATTACGGATAGAGGCCTCAATAAGAACCCCCACTAATCAATCTAAAAGATACATTTTTCGTACAAATTTTAGTTAAAAAATTTGTTTTTCTATAGTCCCATTAACATAATTTGATCACTTGTGAATGCTAATGTATGCAATTTATTGATAAGGGATAAAAATTTAGAAATTCTTGATATCATCTTGACATTTATTTTAGCTATCAACTCCAATATTCAATCAAATTCTTAAATCTTTTTATAAATTTTATACTGTAGCTTTATTGACTTACTCATCTTAAAATCTATTTGAAATGTAATTGAATTTTAAACTCTGAAATGTCTTATTAATGAGTATTTCTTGAATATAATTTCTCATAGAAAATTAATTGAGAAGCTATCTCTAAATGTTCAAGGCCTTTTGGCAATGAAGATTAGTCTCCATTATATTATTTTGAAAGCAATAGTCTTATTAAAGTATGTACAAGTCAACAACTCACAATCAAACAATATAGGTCTCTTTAACCATAAAGGTAAAATAAGAAACTTTATCTATATAGTGTATAGATGTAAAAAGTGTTACATATGAGGTGGAGCTTAGACATTTTTTTCTCTTTCGCAAAAATGTTTACCATACTCATAGAATAAGAGATGACGACAACTTGATGGATTGAAATGTTAGGAATTGAAGAGGGTATGGACTTATTTGATATCTGCATTCATCGTAAGGAAACATAATTAAGTTAGAAAATAAAATTGGAAGTAAAAAAATATGTTTGAATTTTAAATTTATGACATGTGAATTCTATTTTAACAAAATATTACTAATAATAAAAATTATAAATACGTAAAAATATTTTTCTTTATTTTTTCTAAAGTTTAAATAATTATTGATCTAGTTATAAATGACTAAAAACTCACCAAAACTCAATTCTTATAAATAAATATAATATATACCTTCTAATTAAAAACCACAAAACACTCAATTAAAAATAAATAAATAAAATAAAAACTTGAAAATGGTAGAGCTTTAAATTTTAAAATTAGATTTATAAGTAAGGCTAATATACATTTTCTTTCATTTTCTCAAACATGTTCGTACCCACTTTAAAAGTTACTATTTTTTTCTTTTTTCAAAATTATTTATCTCTGTTTACATAATCACAAAAAAAAAAGAGGAACCTCTCACTAAGTATAACATATTGATGTGAAAGGTGGTCATAGATGAAGTTAAAGCTTAAAGAGATTAACATTAACCCTTTTAAAAAAATAAATTTGCACATATTCAAATTTAATAAGACAAGATGACAACAACATGAACAAAAATGATACAAATTAAAAAAAAAGTAACTTTATTTGAATTTATGATTAAAAAAATATAAATTACATAAAAAAACCGAAAGTTATCTACAACATTTCAATACTTTATTAATAAATAAATAATAAAGTTCAAAAATATTATTTTTAATATTTAAAAAAAAACTTGATCAAGTGATCATCAATTATGTTTAAAGATGTTATGCAATTACAAGTAACGAAACTCCATGTCACGATTATGTAAATAAAAACTAAAACATCTTCAACAAACATTTTAAAAATCAAAATTAAAATAAATATATTTTAATAAGTAATAAAACTCTAAAATAAACTTAAATAATTAAATTAAAAAATAAAATAATTTTAAATTTTTTAATTAAATACATTTGAGATATTTATACTAATAAAAAAACAAAATGAAATTTAATTCTTATTAAAATTTTAAAAATATTTATCCTCCAAACTGAAAAACAAATCACTCAACGTTTTTAAATTTTGGTAAAATTTAAATTATTATATTACTTTTATCTACGAAGATAAAAAATTCCTTGTGTTTTATCTTTACTCATGAAAAACATTTTCAGGAAGAAACGCTTTAATACAATTGAATTGAAGCTCCGATGATGGCACAGGGGAAATCCTTAATGGTCATTTTGTAGAATTTTGAACCTGACCTATTCTCTCTGAACCAGTTATCAACACATTTGACTTTAGAATTTAAAAACATATATTTTCAGAAATTGACATACCTCATAGATTCCTGGTAAAATCAGGTAACCGATCAATCTGGAGTTCTTTCAACTCGTTTTCAAATTCAGAAGCTTCGGCGTCCTCATTGTCGTCTAACCATTCTTGGGCATTATTCAACAGATGTCTTGATATTATGTTTGGCTTTGGCCTCAGTTACCCTACTTTTCATGTTGTAAATGAAGTGCTCCAAACTCTTTCTGGCCATATTCTTCTTTTTAACTTTTTCATCATCCTCTCAAAATTTCTCTGCATTAGCTATCATTTCACCTACCTCCTCTTTGCTCAATCTTCCACCGACGTTGGTTATTGTGATCTCTTTACTTGCTCCGCTACCCTCGTCCTCTGCAGAAGCTGTGAGAATACCATCCTCGCTTATTTTGAAGCCAACTTTTACACTTGGCACCCCACATCTGGCCGGCGGAATTCCACTCAAATCGAATTCGCCCAACAAATTGTTTTGTGTGATCAATGCTCTCTCTCCTTCATAGACACCAACATTCACACTAGTCTGATCATCATATGACGTAGTGAAATATTTCTTCCTCTGAGTGGGAATTGGGGTATTTCGAGGAACAACTACGACGATTGCATCATCATCAATTTCAGTTACAAGACTCAAAGGTGTGACATCCGTGAGCGCAAGGGTCACATCTTCATTGTTCAATGCTACCGCCTGCACGGCTGCGCCATAAGCAACCGCCTCGTCGGGGTTTACTTTGTTGCATACCTCTTCCTGCCCAAAATTTTGTTTCAGCAATTCTTGTAGCTTTGTAATACGCAACGAACCTCCCACTAGTACAATGTCGTTGATTTGATCGTTGCTCATCTGAGCATCATGTAGGCATTCTCTCACTATTTCTATGCACTTCTCAAATAACTCGGCGTTCAGCTCCTCGAACTTGGCTCTGCTAACATTTACAGAAAAATCATGTTCCTTATAAATGTTGAGATACATGTGTCTCAACCTTGCAATTTTTGGTAAATTGTTCCAAATGTAGTTGGGAGGTTTCCCATGTGTCGGTGCCTTGGAAAAACGTATAAGAGTTGTTAAAAGATGCCTTGTCCATAGTATAATATAGGAGGGCCATTTTTAGAGATTATATGACACATTTCATGTTAGTTATGAGGGTCAAAAATAGGGGATAAGAGTTTGGACGTGAGTAACTACTTTTAACCTGGTTTTCTTATCTTGGAAAAACAAATGTCAAGGGTGGGCAACACATGTCATGGAGGTTTTGCCCATGGTATTGTAAAACCACAAATGGTTTCCAGGTTGTAAAATTCTTATATAATGAGGGCTTGGAGAGGAGTTTGTATCATGGAGTTTTGATTTGCAAGGCTGGGTGCTAGAAGGATGCTAATGAAGTCTCTCTGAGCTTGAGTTGAGGTGATGCTCTTGTAAGAACTTGCATTGCAAGTGTATTGTAGTCTCTTGTTGATTTGTTAATATACTATGCAAGTTTTAGAGTGTGGGGTTTTTCACCCGTATGGGTTTTCCCCATGATAATCGTTGTGTTATGTGTTTCTTGTTTTACTTCTACTCTATTTGCTTCTTGTGATCTCTGTGATAGTTAAATTGAAATTTGCAAAATCGTCCTCTCAAGATTAGCGTAGGAAGCGTTTCCGCACACCTTTGCTTCCTTACAAGTGGTATCAGAGCCTAGCCAGTTTTGGTTCTATTTGTTGGGTATAGGGTTTTTTGAGCTAATCAAAATTTGAGTGGGAGCTTGTGCAGAGTATTTCATTTCTGTATTGCAGGATCGTAAAGATGGCAAGTATATCAAGGAGGATTGATGTAGAGAAGTTTTCTGGCACAAACTTTGAAATGTGGAAGCTAAAGATGGAAGATCTATGGATTGATCAAGATCTATGGGATGCAGTCGATGAAAATAAGTCAAGGCTCGCAGATCCGAGTTTAGCTGCACAATATGATGTAATGGATAGAAAAGCTAAAGGTCTCATAAGATTGTGCCTTGCAGACTCAATTTTGATTAATGTCCACGAAGAATCTTCTGCGAAGAAGCTCTGGAAGAAGCTAAGTGAGATCTACCAAGCAAAATCACTTGTGAATAAAATTTTCTTGAGGAAGAAGTTGCATTCCTTGAGAATGGAAGAAGGTGGACGAATTTCTGAGTATCTGGAAAGTTTTAATATGTTGGTGACTCAGTTGACCTCAGTTGGGGTACCAATGGATGAAGAAGGAAGGTGCCAAATCCTGCTATGTTCGTTGCCAGACTCATGGGACAGCCTTGTGATGGCCATAGGGAGCATTGCAGTTGTCTTGAAGATGGAGGATGTTGTTGGTTCTCTACTTTCTGAGGAGATGAGAAGGAAGGTTTCTCTGAATGCCAAAGAGGCTCTGAGTGTTCGAGGAAGACCAAAAGAAAGAGGCAAGAATGAAAAGCAGAATGGTCGTTCTAAGTCCAAGAATAAGGGGAGATCAAAATCTCCTGGTAAGTCCAAGGTAATTTGCTGGAATTGTGGAAAGCCCAGACATTTCCGAAAGGACTGTAAAGAAGAAAAGAAGAAAAAGAAGAAGAAGCAAGATTCTGATTCTGAGTCCGAGAAGGAAGATGGAGATGCTTTTATTGCAGCCTTGGCCACTCGTGCAGGTGACAATGCATGGTTGATAGACTCAGGTGCATCTTTCCACATGACTCCTATTAGAAACTGGTTTAGTAAGTATGAAAAGTTTGATGGTGGTAAGGTGTATCTAGGTGATAACTCCTTTCTTGATATTGTTGGTCGTGGAAGTGTTCATGTTAAATTTTTTGATGGTAGAACTACAAGATTTGATGGTATCTTGCATATCCCAGGACTAGCAAGAAATTTGTTATCTGTTAGCAAACTAATAGATGCGGGTGTGCATGTATAATTTTTTGAAGCAGGTGTGAAAATGGTGAGAGGTGTTATGGTAATAGCAAGAGGAAGCAGAATGGGTACATTGTACCAGCTTGATGCATGCACAGTTGAGTGCAATAGCACTTCTAATAAGACTGTGATAAAGACTATGTTGGAAAAGGAGAGGGTGTCTCTTTCAGCAGATGGTCATGGTTTTTGGGTACCCAAGGGTGCTCTGTCTACCGAATCAAAGTTGTCTGTAGAGAAGACAATGTTGTGGCACCTGAGACTCGGTCACATAGGTGAGAAGGGTCTAGGAACTTTGAAAAATAAGAACATTGTTAATGGGTTGAATGATTGCAATCTTGAATTTGACTTTTGTGAACATTGTATTTATGGAAAACAAAACCACATTCAGTTTTACTCCAGTTCTTATAAGTCTTCAAGTATTTTGGACCTAATCCATTCGGATGTATTTGGTCCAGTTGATGTTTCTTCTATTGGTAAATCAGTTTATTATGTTTCTTTCATTGATGATTTCAGTAGAAGAACATGGGTTTATTTTCTTAAGAGTAAAGCTGAAGTTTTCAGTTATTTTAAAGAATTTAAAGCAATGACTGAGTTGCAAACTGGAAAGAAGATAAAATGTTTAAGGACAGATAATGGTGGTGAATATTGCTCCAATGATTTTGACAAATTTTGTAAAGATTGTGGTATTAAGAGGCAGAAGACAACTCTGTATTCTCCACAACAGAATGGAGTTGCAGAAAGAATGAACAGGACCTTGATGGAGAAGGCTAGGAGTATGTTAAGTGGTGCTGGTCTAGAACAAAATTTCTAGGCTGAAGCTATAGCCACTGCCTACTACCTGATAAACAGGTCTCCTACATCAACTCTTGTTGATAAAACACCAATGGAAGCGTGGTCGGGCCACAAGCCTTCACTTAGTCATCTGAGAGTTTTTGGTTGTGAGGCATATGCTCATGTGCCAAAGGAGAAGCGGACAAAATTGGATAACAAAGTTGTTAAATGTATATTCATTGGATACAGTTATAGTGTGAAAGGATACAAGCTTTGGGATCTTGTTGCACAAAAGATATTTTATTCCAGAAGTGTTATTTTTAGAGAAACTAAGTCTTCTTCTGTTACAGTGCAGCCAGAACAAAAGGAAGAAAAGAAAGATGTGATTCAACTGCCTGCTACACCTGAAAAAATTGAATCGAGGCCCTTAGAAAGACAGGAAGTTGATGAGAGCTCTACGAGTTCTGAATCATCAGAGGAAGAAGAAGAACCTGAACCTGAACTTGTTCGAAGGTCTACTAGACAAAGAAAACCACCTGAAAGGTATGGATATTCTCTTGATGATTGGAGATGCATATTTGCTTTGAATGCTAATATTGATGAACCGAAATCTGTAGAAGAGGCTCTTGGTATGAATGATTCAGAGTCCTGAAAAATTGCCATGGATGAAGAGATGGCAGCCCTTAAGAAGAATGACACATGGGACCTTGTACCATTGCCTGAAGGACGAAAGCCTGTTGGTTGCAAATGGGTGTTTAAAAGGAAGATAGGTTCAGATGGAAGAATTGAGAAGTACAAAGCACGTTTGGTTGCAAAAGGTTACTCCCAGGTTGAGGGAGTAGATTATGGTGAAATTTTTTCTCCTGTAGCCAAAATGACATCCATTTGTTTCTTACTTTCTATTGCAGCAGCTTATGATCTAGAGGTCGAACAAATGGATGTAAAAACTGCTTTCCTTCATGGAAATTCGGAGGAAGAAATTTATATGTCACAGCCAGAGCACTATGTGGTAAAAGGTAAAAGTAATTTGGTCTGTAAGTTGAAGAAATCCTTGTATGGTTTAAAACAAAGTCCTAGGATGTGGTACCAGAAGTTTGATACATATGTATTGAGTTTGGGGTTTGTGCAGTCTAAATCTGATCACTGTATATATTTCAAATTTGATGGTGATCATTTTCTGGTTATTGCCTTGTATGTTGATGACATGTTGTTTATTGGGAAAAGAAAAGGTTTGATTGCAGAATTAAAATCTCAACTCTCGGCAAAATTTGATATGAAAGATCTTGGTGCAGCAAGACACATTCTGAGAATGGAAATTGTAAGAGATAGACAAAACAAAAAACTTTGGCTAGGCCAGAGTAGGTATGTTGGTACTATTCTGAGAAGATTTAATATGCAAGATTCTAGACCATTGAGTGTTCCTGTTACAATGGGAACAAAGCTTTCTAGTTCACAGTGTCCTACATCCCCATTGGAGATGGAAGAGATGAGTCGAGTACCATACCAAAGTGTTGTTGGAAGTTTGATGTATGCTATGGTTTGTACAAGACCAGATATTGCCCAAGCAGTGGGAGTTCTTTCCCGTTACATGTCTAATCCAGGAAGAGCACATTGGGATGCAGTAAAAAGAGTTTTTAGATACTTGCGGGGTACCGCAGAGTACTCTATATGTTTTCATGGAACAAGAAATGAGCATTACTTGAATATTAGAGGCTTTGTGGATTCAGATTGGGCTGGTGATGTTGATAGAAGAAGATCCACCAGTGCATATGTGTTTACATTATTTGGTGGTGCAATTAGCTGGATGAGCAAGCGACAAGCTGTGGTCGCTTTGTCCACTACAGAGGCAAAGTATATGGCAGCTACTCATGCCTGCAAAGAAGCCATTTGGCTTAAGAGATTATGTTCAGATATAGAGTTTAAACATGGTGCAGTGAAAATTTATAGTGACAGTCAGAGTGCAATCTGCCTAGTGAAGAACCCAACTTTTCATGCTAGGACCAAACATATTGACGTACAATATCATTTTGTGAGAGATATGGTCGAGGAAGGCAGGGTGAAGCTGGAGAAGGTAGAAACTTTGGTGAATGTTGCTGATTCATTAACTAAGCCCGTGAGCACAAAGAAGTTCAGATGGTGTTCGGAGTCTATGGGCCTCTTGGCCCCTGACTGTTGAGTCCATGGTAATATGGATCCCCTAACTCTTGCAAGGTATTCGACAAGTGGGAGAATGTTGAGATACATGTGTCTCAACCTTGCAATTTTTAGTAAATTGTTCCAAATGTAGTTGGGAGGTTTCCCATGTGTTGGTGCCTTGGAAAAAGGTATAAGAGTTGTTAAAAGATGCCTTGTCCATAGTATAATATAGGAGGGCCATTTTTAGAGATTATATGACATATTTCATGTTGGTTATGAGGGTCAAAAATAAGGGATAAGAGTTTGGACGTGAGTAACTACTTTTAACCTGGTTTTCTTATCTTGGAAAAACAAATGTCAAGGGTGGGCAACACATGTCATGGAGGTTTTGCCCATGGTATTGTAAAACCACAAATGGTTTCCAAGTTGTAAAATTCTTATATAATGAGGGCTTGAAGAGGAGTTTGTATCATGGAGTTTTGGTTTGCAAGGCTGGGTGCTAGAAGGATGTTAATGAAGTCTCTCTGAGCTTGAATTGAGGTGATACTCTTATAAGAACTTGCATTGCAAGTGTATTGTAATCTCTTGTTGATTTGTTAATATACTATGCAGGTTTTAGAGTGTGGGGTTTTTCACCCATATGGGTTTTTCACCCGTATGGGTTTTTCCCATGATAATCGCTATGTTATGTGTTTCTTGTTTTACTTCTACTCTATTTGCTTCTTGTGACTTCTGTGATAGTTAAATTGAAATTTGCAAAATTGTCCTCTCAAGATTAGCATAGGAAGCGTTTCCGCACACCTTTGCTTCCTTACAATAAAGACAGTCAATGTCGATGACAGTCTCTTCCTCAGATGACAAATTCCTCTTTGCTCTCTCGCATTCTGAACAAAGCCTTCGAAGAGCTTTGGCACTCTTACTCATATCCACCTTGTATTTTGTGTTGAACTTTTGAACACAGAGATTAAGCATTCTGTTATCAAAATCCTGACCTCCCAAATGCATATCCCCATTAACAGCCTTGACGACAATCTTACCCTTTTGAACAGACAAAACTGACACATCAAACGTACCTCCACCCAAATCGAAGACGACAACGTTTTTTTCTCCAGTAAATACATCATGAAAGCCATAAGATATAGCTGCAGCCGTTGGCTCGTTAAGTACTCGCATGACATTGAGGCCTGCAATATTACCAGCATCCTTTGTGCCTCTCTTCTGCGCATCATTAAAATAAGCAGGCACAGTAATAACGGCATTCTCCACTCGCACTTAAGATATCTTTCAGAAATGGTCTTCATTTTCATGAGCAGCATGGACGAGATCTCTTCAGGCGCAAATAACTTAGTTTCTTCTTTGAAAGTTACTTGGATGACAGGCTTATCATCCTTCCCTTGGATGACAGTAAATGGCCAGAATTTGATGTCATCGTGCACACAAGAATCAGAGAAGCGCCTTCCAATGAGTCGTTTGGTATCAAAGACAGTGTTGACAGGATTGGTTGCAATCTGGTTCTTAGCAGCATCGCCAATAAGTCTCTGGGATTGGGTAAAAGCAACCATGGAAGGAGTGGTTCTGTTTCCTTGCTCATTAACAATGATCTCAGCCATGTTATGGTGCGACTGCCATACCGCAACACAACAGTAGCTTGTACCCAGATCTATTCCAATGGCCCTCTCTTGCTCTTTCCCACTGCCCCTACCCCTGCCTCTCCCCCTTCCTTCCATACTCTATGAGCTGCCTTCTGCTTCTCTCTTTTGAAATGTGAACTGTTGATTCAACAAGGTAAGACTGTATTTGCAATGTGGTGCTCATCTGTATGATAGGTCTTGTGTTTATTGTCTCTGCAGGCACGTACCAAAAGTATGAGCTGTATAGAAATAAATGCACCTCCACTATGGCTGTTGCTTTACACATCCGAACTTTACTTTGTTTCTATGGCGGTTGCTTTACACATCTAAACTTTATTTTGTTTCTTTGCCATAGATCAAAGTATTAAAGTCTATACCGTAGAGTAAACAGTCTACTCTGAAATTCTGAATTGACTGCACGTTAATAAAAAATCATGATGACTGCAGTACAAGTGCAATACTTGTCTTAATAAGAATTCATCATTTACTTGTTAAAGTAAATAATCATAGATTTGACGAGAGCCCATTAAACACTTCAAACATTGATAAAAGAAAGGAAATAATTACATTCTGATTACATGAAGATTACAACTGTAGTGGGTACAGAGCAAAGTAATAGTTTTAAATGCTTATTAATTATATTGCGATTACCTATTCAATGCATACTTAATGCTCTGTATTGTTTGGTTTTAAAACAATTTTAGCAATTTTCTGTGTGCGAATTCGACAGAGTTCGGTAGATTAGAGTTTCTGCAACAATGCCCACATTCTCACTAGTTTGAGGAACATTTAACTTCTACAAAGATTTCTTGATGTGGCAGCCTTGAATGCTAAGAAGGTATTCTTATAATAGCTCCTCCCAAGGTATTCTTATAATAGCTCCTCCCTGTATTGTGTTAGGATTTTTATACTTTCACTCTATTATATATTTGATTTGATTTTCACGGTCAATCGCTTCTTAAACGTCTGTAAGATGAAATTTAACGGTAACAGTTTTCTTGTTTTAGTTCTGTTTGAAATTGAAGGGTTTAGTTTAGTTTTTCGTGTGTTGAACAGATATTGTATACAAAAGCTTACTCCTTGTTGTGAAATTTACTGTAAACACACCATATTTCTCAATGTAAGATGCCACTTTTGGTTTTTAAAATTCTCTATTGGTATTACTACTTAATTATGCCATTAATCCCAAAGAGGTTTCTAAGCTTATGAAATTTACTACAAGATCCTTCATTAGCTAGACTGTTTGCTCTGGAATGTTGGGCAAGAAGAAGGTTTCCTCTATTTTTTGGCATGGTAAGTACTTATTGTAGAAATCATCTAACTACTTTCGTTCATGTTGTGAAATCATCTAACTATTTTTTTGCACGGTGCTAAATATACTGTAAATAATCATTATTCTCTATAATTGCTAGTTAAGTCTCTGATTGATGAAACTTAAGACAATATTTTTCATCATCTGTGTTTATTGGCTTTATTTTATCTGTGTTAGATTTGGAACAAATTCTGAAATATTATTTTGCCTGTCTTTGCGTATACAATACCATATAATTTTAAAATAACAATAATCAACTCAATCTAACGGTTGAGATTTCGTGCAAGGATGAGTTAAAAGAGAAATTATCATTAGAAGTTAAGAGAAAAAGACATTAAATAAAAAAGACAATGGAAACTTCCATTTGCATTCCAAATATTCCATTTACACTTGAAACAAACTATGACAAATGGAGAGAAAATGAGAGAGGGGAAAATGAGGTGGAATTAATTTTCCACTCATAATTCAAATTAGCCAATTAATATATAAAAATATTAATTGTGACATGGACAAAAAGGGTGAATAAATAAATATAAATTTATTTATTCAAAAAGAGACATGTTAACAAAAGAGTTGAATAATTATTAATTAATCAACTTAGGGGAAATGGTTTGAATAATTTAAGATACCAACCCGATTGTGGAATTAGGTCCTAATAGTGATGATTGATTGGCTAATAATTGATAAAAATTAATGACACTTGACTGAGGTTGACAACAAAATAAGTTGAAGATCTAAAAAGACCCAAGATTGATAAATGATTTTGATAAGAGACTGATAAGATCGTTTGATAAAGTGTCATGAAAGGTTGATAGAGTGTCACAGAGGACCGATTGAAATGGATTGATAAAGAGGTTGATAATTAATGACTGATTAATAATCAACAAAGAGGGAATTGAGTCTAATTGTCAAGATGAAACCAATTCGAATTATTTGAAAATGATAAAATGCCAATCATAATGATTTAGGACCGAATGCGAATGAACGTGACAGATTAGAGTTGGATTCGAAATGAACTGAAACCAAAAGATTGACACAATGCCAACATATGATGAAGATCAAATGTGATATAGAAGATATGCTAAAAATTAGGTTAGCGACGTAAGAGTGATGACCAATTTTGAGTGTCTACAATTGAGGATGTGTAAAAACAAACATGCATTGTTGCAGAAACTATAATCTATCGAATTCTGTCAAATTCGCACACAAAAAATTGCTAAAATTGTTTAAAACCAAAGAATACAGAGCATTAAGTATGCATTGAATAGGTAATCACAATAAAATTAATAAGCATTTAAAATTATTACTTTGCCCTGTACCCACTACAACTGTAATCTCCCTGTGATCAGAATGTAATTATTTCCGTTCTTTTATCAATGTTTGAGGTGTTTAAAAAAAATAATGAAAATGAATTAATCACTTACACCAACCAATGAAAAATGAAATAAATAATAGCAATATTAAATGAGATAAATATACTTAATTATAACTATATAAATACAACAAATATATATTTAATATTTTAATCTGATTGGACAGAGGAAAAATGAATTACATTATGAATGAATACATTAGTATTTTTTTAGATGTACAAAGAAAATGTTCTCAATCAAATTGTCATAGCAAAAGACAAGTATAAATTTTATGAATAATTGACTTGTAAAATTTGTATTAACCATGTTAAATAAAGATAGATTTAAGGTTTGATTTGTTGAAGCTTTTACAATATTTTGGCGGTTGCTCTTTAATATTCTACCAAATAATTTATCATAAGTACCTTGCATCAATATTCCAAAGTTCAAGTTTAGCTAATTTTAGAAAAAAAATGTAGCAATTTTTGACCCCCTCTTTTCCCCATTTTCATGCACTTAGCCAAATCAAGGCTAAAATCTAAATACAATCAAGGTTGTTTGAAAGTTTTGGAAGTGATATAGAAGAAAAACAAGGTTATCCTCTATCCTTGAATTTATTTGGATTGTACATTGACAAAGATATAAGATTGAATAAGCCAATTTGGAGTAGGTTTCCACTTGGTCAAGTATATGGTAACTCCTACTTTTTGTTAATGACCCAGTTCTAATGGCAGAGACAACCCAAGATTTGAGAGCCTATTTAGATCTCTTTTGTAAATAAGTGAGAATGTGGGTGAATATTGACAAAGGCAACATTTTATTTTTCTTATTGAAAATGAAAAAGTATTTCAGCTTATAATTTGAAGGAGGGCCTTTTGATGCAGTGTTAAAATATAAGTATCTTGGCCTTGATTTTCATACCAAATTCATTTGAAACACATGTAGGATGAAAACAATACAAGGAGGTTGGGGGGGTTTTAATAAACTCCAATATTATGTAGAAAAGAAAAAATATGGGAGAGTAAAATCTACCACTAAGGTCCTATTTAGGTTACCTGTCACACTAGTATGATTGTATTGGAAGAAGTTCAATATTGAGTTTGAAATGAAGGCAAATAGAAATGAACCAAAAATGTCAAACAAAAATAATTTCAGAATGAAATCTTTGTTTCCCTTTGAAATTATAGTTGCAAAGATTACCTGTCACACTAGTATGATTGTATTGGAAGAAGTTCAATATTGAGTTTGAAATGAAGGCAAATAGAAATGAACCAAAAATGTCAAACAAAAATAATTTCAGAATGAAATCTTTGTTTCCCTTTGAAATTATAGTTGCAAAGATAGATTCTTTGTTTCTAGAGGCAATTGTTATGGCTAGACTATTATGTTACTTGTTAAAAAATGAAGATCGACAAGTGGCCTCAAGTTGCAAGAGATGAAGAGTCATATAAATATAATAAGACATGGATGAAAGAATATTACAAATGGATGATGAGTTGGGACATTAGCCTAAATGAATGACTAAATCTAATTTAAGATAAAAATTATGTGAATAAAAACTTCAGAGCAATGATGTGGATAAAAAAAATTAAAAAAATGTAAAACTATATTATAAATTTAACTCAATTTACAAGCATTGTGAACACACACACACACACACACACACACACACACACACACACACACACACACACACACACGTATATATATGTGTGTGTATATATACACATATGTATGCATATGTGTGTATATATTTATATATGTGCATATATGTGTATACATATGTATATGTATGTATGCATGTGTGTGTGTGTGTGTGTGTGTGTGTGTGTGTGTGTGTGTGTGTGTGTGTGTGTGTGTGTGTGTGTGTGTGTAAGTATGTATATGTATATGTATATGCATGTATGTCATATGCATATGTGTATGTATATGTATATGCATTTGTATATGAATATGCATATGTACATATAAGGGCTAAAATCAAAGGGAGGAAAAAGATCCTCATTGTTTAGCTAAGTATTAGTTTTGAAAGGTTCAAATGCAAGAGACACAAATAGACACATTTAAATAAGAAAGATAAGAAGGATTACATTTTTTATGATACATGGGTAATAGTATTGAAGGAACATTATAACCTTAAATGTCCAAGGTATACATATATTTGCGTAAAATATTAAGAAACTTTATAAACCAATTCTATAGTAGAATTATTTAAAGAAAGCATATTAAATGTATTGAAAAATTGCTAACACAAATCAACAAGCAATGAATAATCTTTTAAAAGAGGTTACATTTTCACGAATATTTGAATAGACCAATCCCCCTTGTCAATACAATTAGTCGATAGGCTATCTATGCGGGCTTTTGCCCGCCAAAGTGTCAGACTTCTGACGAACGTTTATTTTTCAACAACTTTTCAAGCTACCTCCATTTTCTAGTTGATGAAAAGATAGTCTGGAGCATGTCCTCTATTGATGCATTGGACTGTGAGGTACTACTAAACACATCCCATGCCCTTTGTGGATGATTTGGGTGGCATTCTGAAGAGCTTGAATTTAGTGCAGTTAAAGATTCTGTTGTTCGTAAGCTTGTTTGATGTCCTTGGCATGTGTGTCTGTTAGTTCCATTATCACAAAATGAAGTTCACTATTAATTCTAGGTTTTCATTCTTCGTTTTCATTGTCTGTTTTGGCGGAAATGAATTTCACAATTGATTTTGGGTTTTCATTGTTTATATTCTCCGTGTCTTCATTGTGTCTATGTCCATTGTGGTTCTCGACTTCTTCTCTATGTTTTGATTAAGGGGAGTTGTTAGAGAAACGACGTAATTTATCTTTCGTGTTTCAGCTAGACAACTGAGGTAACTGCAACTTATCATCAGTTTGTTTTCGTTTTGATATGTCGATTCTACACATTTTCTTGGGTTTATTTTGTAAACATCGTGGTGATAAAAAATGATCATAATATATTTTTTAGGTTTGATTGTCTACGGTTTACTTGCGTCTCTTCGTTACTGTGCCATTTAATAAATTTAGGGTTTGCATTATCTGGGTTTTTAGGGTTCCATCGTGGGCATTTTAGCAGGTCATAGAATTCTAAAAAATCGCATTTAAAAAAATTGTTAATTGTTTTTTTTAGGGTTACATTCATTGTACCTTACTTATGTGGTTTGCGTTATCTACATTTTTATTCTTTCTACCCGATGGATTTTCATTGTCTTCGTTTATATTTGTTAATTAGTTGGTCTCAGTTATTCTTGCAGTTAACAAATTTAGGGTTTTCATTGTCTACGTTTCCATTGTCTGTGCTCGCTACTATTTTTCTTAGTTAGCTTTGGGTATTTCATTGTCGCCGTTTTCATTTTGTACCTTTGTTACTCTTTTAGTTAGTTCATTTACGGTTTTCATTCTCTACATTTTGATTGTCTTTTTGCATTGGTGTGGGAATTAATTAAAATGATGGTCATGAAAAAAAGATAAAAAGAATAAATTTGGGTTTCACTATCTGCATTTTAGGAGGGTTTTGCAGCCGTCACAATTTTTTAATAGCTTAGTGCATTGTCTTGTGGTTGGGTATTGTACTTTATCTAGAAGGGTTTTTGTTAATAGCTTTGCAGAGAAAAAGTTATGCAAAACAATAATGTTATTTGTTATTGTGCCATAGAGCTCGCATTGTTCCAATTTGCAAACAAAATTCACTTGTTGTGGTTTAGAGAATACTTATTGCTATGTTAACCACCCCAAGCTCTGTGCATGCTTTGCAACAACTTTGTACATATGGTCCTATAAGTTTATATATTACTTTTCCTTTGCTCTTCATATCTATTTATCAGTTTATGAAATATGTATAAGTGTATTGAAATTTTTATATAGTTATATGTATCTGTCTATGTATCTATTTGTTTATATGTTTCTACATTTACATAGATAGATACATGTTACGTTTTTTCATATTATTCTTAGTTTTCTCTATATTAAATTGCAATATTATGCCCTTTGCATGGATTGAAACTACCACACATGAATCTCAAATTCACATATGTATGTTGATACATATATGCATCTATGTATATATGTATGTATGTATGCATGTAAAATATGCATATATGCATACACATACATACAAGTATAGTCATGCTCATGTATGCCTCTAGAAGAGCCGACAAAAAAATATGGGAAAAGGATGTATAGATTCCTGGTTGAACATGCACACACACACACATGTATATATATACACACATATATACATATCTGTATGTATGTATTTGTATATATATATATTTATACATACACATATATACATATATGTATGTACGTATTTGTATATATATATACATACATACATATACATATAGATATATATGTGTCAATGTGTAAATATGCATATGTGTGTATGTATGGATGTATATTTTTTCATATATATATGTATGTATGTTAGCCAATAGGCTATCTATGCAGGTTCTTGCTTGCCAAAGTATCAACATGTCATCCATCATTTTTTTGTTTTGACAACTTTCTAGCCAAGCTCCATTTTTTGGCCAATGAAGTGACAGATTGAAGCATGTCCTCTATTGGTGCATTGGAGTGTGACATGGCAGTGAAGTGACATACCACAAACTGTGTCCTCTATGGATGTCTTGGTTAATGACGTGAAGAGCTTGCATTTCATATGCCTACATATTTGTTTGTAGTGAAGTGACATACCGCTAGCCATGCCCTCTATGCATGGTTTGGGCGATGATGTGGAGAGCCTGCATTTAATGTGGCTAATTATTTGGTTGCTCTTAAGCGTGTTTGATTTTCTTGGCCAATTGCATGTCACTTCCATCATCACAATTCAAAGTTCCCAATCTATTTTGGGTTCCCATCCTTTCTATTTTTATTGTGCCTCTTGGGAGAAATGAAGTTCACAATTTATTTTTGGGTTCTCGTTCCTTGCATGTTCATTATGTGGGATAAAGTGGCATATGTACTGGCCAATGGTACGTTGTAGGTTCCTTGCCAATAATATGGCTAAAGATTTGGCTGCTCTTACACGTGTATGGTATTCTTTGGCAGTGTGTTTGTGACTTTGACCATTTAAAAGGAAGTTCACATTTAATTTTCCTTGCTGAAAGACTCTATCTCTTGCATGTTGACAAATAGTGTGCACAATTTATTTCCATTTTTAATTGTCTACATTTTCATTGTGTCTATACTTGTTGGTCATATATATATCTATGCATAGATGCACATGTGGGTATGTCTACCTAGCCATATATGTGTTCAAAATTTTCATGGCCTTTGTTTGTTCTTATATGTGGCTTCAAATGCAAATGCAAAAAACAAGCTCCTCTACATTCAAATAAAAAAACCAAAGAACACACACAACTTTGTACACATACACGCATGTCTAACCATTTTAGGATATTTGTTAAACTCAACAGAAGGATATTCCTCGTCTCTTGTTTATTTCGTTAGGTATGAGCCAATATATACTAAATCCTTCTTGGAAAACCATTAATGATTGTATGTCTTAGACTTGCACTTGTTTTATATGGATGGTCAATGAAGTGTTGATTCTTATACAATGTAAATAACATAAATAAACATTTCCAACAATGAAAAGCAAAAAACAAAGTGATAGCAAAGTGGCTGAGACAGAAAATGAAAAACTTTGAGCTTTATTTGAATATGCATGAGCTTGGCCACTCCTTGTGGATGTGTGTGTGTGTGTGTGTGTCTACGTCCACCCATTTTATTGATGTCTAATGAAGTGTTACTTGTTAGACAATGCAAAGAACATAAACAAACCTTTCTCGGAATGAAATGTAGAAAACAAAGTGAAAATTAGATATATATGTATATACACAAGTATACATGTCCATACATATACATCTACATCCTTTGATATGCCTATACATTTATATTGGTTGTATATTTATTTGTATTCACACAAAGTTTAATACATGTGTATGGATATATGTCTACCTTTGGGAATAAATATCTATATACAAGTCTATGTGTGTCTATATATCATTGTGCATGTTTATATTATTTCCTTCTTGCACAACCTGAAGTTGTATAATACACATATACATTGTTTGCGAATCTATCCTTACAGACATAGACATCTATGGATATATATCAATTCATACCTGGATGCCCCTTTTTAACTATACTCTTATGTATAAAATGGATTCACTAGTGTATGTATATATCCAGCGTATGCGTTGACAACCTTCAACTCACGCATATAAACCACGTCCAAATAAAAGAAAGATTGTTCAACAATGTCAATTTTCCCGTGCACATATAGATCTGTACATATACTTGCATACACAGACACAAATCTATAGATACATACAAATTAATAGACACATAATCATAAACATGTATGGCTATGCATATATATTTACATATATACATGTATGGCTATGCATATTTATATATTTTTAAACATATTTTAGTAATTTTAATATCTAGTGATCATACATTTTTTGATAATTTTTTGTTCCATACTTTATTTTTTATTAAATTTTTGAAGTGAGACTAATTATAACCTAGATATAGGTTAATTTGAATAATGTATAATTTTTTGTTGTATATTTCAGAATAAAAATTTTCTTATTTAAAGAAATAAGGAGATAAATATCTAGTGCACAAATATTTTTTAGAATTTTTTAATTTTCTTTATTTTTTTTGTGTATGTAGAACAAAGACCTTAATGTTTGGTAAAAAACTTACATTCACTAGAAATAGAAAATAAATATAGTTATATAAAATATTGTGTGTGTGTACATACATATGTGCATGTATATATGTGTGTGTGTGTATATATACATACATACATATATATATATATGTGTGTGTGTGTGTGTGTGTGTGTGTACAATATGTATACACATGTATGCACACACACACATACATATATACATATGCACACACACATACATGTACACACATACACATACACATACACATACACATATATACACATGCACATACACATATATACACATGCACATACATATACATATACATATACATATACATATACAAAATTATACCTTTTAGAAAGCTTCTATTTAGGGTCACATAATAAGAATTTTAAAATTGAAGGAGCAAGAATTAGAGGATGCAGAGGCTACACATTTTAATTCCTGCAAACTAGGGTTTCCTAGCCTGTGTGCTAGTTCCTTTCTCTGTGTGTATCGGGGGAGTGTTGGGGGAGTTTGTGGACGAGCTGCATAGGGGTGTTCTATTTCTTGTTGCGGTGGTTGGGTTTTGTGCCTGTGTGGTGAGGGGATTGTAGGTTGTTGCTGGGTGCTATGCTTTGGGGAGGATTGGAGTGTGTTTTCCGCCTTTTTCTTCATTTCCTTTGTTGTGATTGTTATTTTCAGGTGGTTGTGGCCTTGGCTTAGAGGTATAGCTCTTTGTGTTGAATTTGTTGTGTGGGCCTTGCATGGACATGGCTAAAAGGCCCTTTATTGGGATCGAGTTTTCATCTTAAGGAGGCGGTGACTGGTAGTGGTTCGTCACTGAATATATATATATATATATATGAAAGCCTCATTTTTGGTGCAAATAGTGCTGGCATGGGAGAAAATTCTTCGCAAATTGGGGGTTCTAGACCATTAAAGATTAATGGTTTCTTTGGAAGAAGTGATAGCTGACCTATTCATGTGATTCAACCTACACCTATTAAGGAGGAAATCAATTATCTATGCAATCATGCTTTGATTTGTAAGTTCATGGGGATTTGGGTATCTTTACCCTTCTTGGAATCATGTGCTCGTCATGCATGGTGTTCGAAGGGGGAAATGGAATGATGTTGGTTGCCTATAGTTGTAGTTTTTTCATGCATGTCAAATAGAAATAAGGTGTTCGAAGGAGGAACTTATTTTTACAATCAGGTAGGCCTTTTTATCAAGTCGTGGCATGTTGGATTCAAATGTACTAAAGAGCTCATGTCAAAGGTTCCAGTTTGGGTGCCACTTCTATGGTTCCCATTGGAATTTTGGAGAGATGATATTTTCAACCTAGTTGCTTCACAACTCGACAAGCCAATGGGTCCTCCACAAAAAATGATGGACAATAAGGTAGTAACTTATGCCCGTGTTTGTGTTGAGATTGATCTAAATAAACATTTTACCCGATTCTATAGAAATTTGTCTAGGGTCAAGTTCAAAGATTCAACAGATTGATTATGAGACTTTGTCATTTTGTTGTCATATCTGCCATAAAAAGAAGGCTCTTGTTATGGAGGATAAGGAGGAATACATCTCGGTTAGAACCCGCAACAAGGGAAGAGGACAAAAAATAACTCTTAAAGATAGACAATTAGATGAGGTGTTAAATAGGTTTGATGCTCTAGATGATCTAGACCAGCTTGATGGAGCAATTACATTTGTGCCCGTTGGCCAAGTCTTTTTAGGGATGGGACAAATAGATGTTGAAAAGGACAATACTACCCCCACTGATTTATATTAGGGAGGGTTATCTGCTAAGATGGATACGAATAATTACCTACTAACATTTGGTGAGGAGGGGATTAATGGATACAAAGTGGTGTCAGATGGTTTAGAGGTGGCTAGTTTGGTGATCACCATGGAGAAAGGTCCCCAAGATGGTGGTAAAAGCAAGGGGTCCTCAATCATCTTAGGAATTCACCAAAAAGATCTAAAAAACGGTGCTCTTGAAAAGCCTCCTAAGGTGGGCTTGAAGAAATATTAGGAAAAGGTGAAGTTAATTGGTGAGACATTGGTGGAGTTTAACTCTATGAAGACCAATTCCCATTTCTCTTCATCCCAAAGATGATTTTTCTTTCATGGAATGTAAGGAGGTTGAGTAGCATCCCTAGACAAAAAGCTACTCGAGAGTTGATTGGTTCTCATTCTCCTTACGCGGTCTTTATTTAGGAAACTAAATTATCTGTTGATGGTATGATGGATAAGACATCCAAGATTTGGGCACTCGATGTCATTGTCAGTGTATAGAGGTTTTGGAAAATTTGAGAGGTATTGCTTGCCTCTGAGATCCGCACAAGATTGTCCCACTTTGGTGGCTTTCTTGTAGGTCCTCTATCTCTATGGTGGCTATAAGTTGTGAATTAGGTGAATCTCTTCTTTTCACAAATTTCTATGCTCCAACTAATCTTATGGGAAAATTCTTTCTCTATTCTCATATCAAATATGTGTGCCTGATCTCTCACTATCCGAGCATACATCTCGAAACCCCGCGACATCTGTTGAATCCTGCCAACTGCCTGCAAACCCTATCAACCAACTGCCTCTCCTATACATAGGGCGTCTGCCCAATCAGATACCTGCTCCTGAAGGTGTATGGCAGCTCCACTGCATCATCCTCCCACACCTCACACTCTCGATACGGTCTCCATACCACAGTGTCAATCTCATCAATGACCCTGCGCCAGTGCTCCAATCTCCCGATCCGCGACTGCGAGGTAATCATATCATATAAATGCACAAAACTATGCCCATGGCCCCTGCCTTTGAAATGTATCGATCGGGTCACCGACAGATGCTCATAAGCCCATACCTGTAATAGTGTCACTCTGCAGCCCAATCCTACGGATCCATGGTATACAAACTGATGGAGCTCATAGTACAAATGCACCAGCATGCAAGGTCCCCAGGCATATCTGGTGTGATGTGTCACCAGTGTCTCCAGTGTGCTACCCCAGCCCACAGCCAACCCTCGTGTCACCCTATCCGGACATAGGAACCCACTGATCACTCCTCCTAGCACTACTGGTAATGCTAATCCATCATGTGTCATCGTGTCCCACACCACATGTCCAACCCTCATCTCTAGTCCTGGATCCTGAAACACTCGTCTCAGGGCATCCATGTCTCTGTCTCGATCATAGGGTATCAACTCCCCATCGATCGGTATCCTCAAAATCCTATATACATCCTCTAGGGTGACTATCATCTCACCCATCGACAAATGGAAAGTGCAAGTCTCAGAGTGCCATCTCTCAGCAAGTGCAGTCAGCAATCCCATGTTCGCCCGAACTCAGACACATACAGAATGAATTGCAAACCCATAACCTCAATCGCGACTTTGTCCTCAAATGTCAGCTTTGGTCGTAACCTCTGAGTCGATGGGAATCTCTCCCATGACTCCAGCATAGGTAGGTACTCCTGCAGTCAAGCAAATCAATCATGTCAGTCATAGTGGCATTCCCTGTTCATCACAAAATGCTGTTTTTTATCTTAAGTGCTTATGATACTCTATCCTAGTGACATTCCCTGTTCATCACAAAGTGTTGCTTCTATCCTAGTGGCACTCACTGTTCATCACAAAGTGTTGCTATTGATCCTAGTGGTACTCCCTGTTCATCACAAAGTACTACGTATTTTGCACTCCCTGTTCATCACAAAGTGCTACTCATATTATTACTCCTCATTCATCACAAAGTACTATGTCTTGGTACTCACTGTTCATCACAAAGTGCCTCTATCTATCATATCCTAGGGCCTCTGCTTGAGTGTATCCTCTTCAGTAGTTTCCTAATTGGCAATGTATGTTCTATCACAAAATTGTCAATCCTAGCCCTATTTGCTATCCTAGTCTTCCCTAGAGGACCTGCTTGAGTGTATCCTCTCAGCAGCTTATCCAATCGACAACGTATGTTCATCAAAGAACTGTCGATTCGGCCTAGAAGACACAAATGCGCCTTCATGACATAAACGCGCTTACATATTGCACAGACGCGCCTGCTTTGCACAGACGTGCCCACATAGCACAAACGCACCTGCACAACGCAGACACGCTTGCATTTGACATAGACGCCTTCTCCTGCACAGACGCGCCTGGCACAAACATAGACGCACCTAGCCAACCTAGATGTGCCTGGCACCAACACAGATGCGCCTCGACATTTTTTGACCTTGTTTGACATACCTAAAATGCATTTATTGTGCTACCTAACATGCATTAATGACAACATGTATTACGACAAAGTACAAAGAGGTTTTGCGGTACTTGCAGTACTTACCGACTCTCCTGCATCTGCTGGCCTTTGAAATCGGTGAATGCAATCGAATCTGTGAACCAATGCCATCGCTGCTGACTGCTGCTGCTCTTTGCTCTTTCCACTCTGATCTCTTAGGTGTGTGGATGACAATGAGGATGTTTTCCCTCGTAATCTATCTTATAGACTACCCTAGCCCTAGTCTCCTGAGTCAGTCTTCTTTATCCCATGACTCTGTCACTCTATCTTGTCAGTCCATTCTAGCCTTTCTTTTTTATCGAGAGATTGTCTACGATATTTTCAGACATTTTCATCCAATCTCTCGAGGGGGCATATCATTCCCATCTTAGGGCAACTTTGTATCAGTTCATATTATCTTCTTTGAAACAACGCAACAAGCTGCATTGTCTCAAAGAGGGGCAAAATGTAGACACCTAAAATTGTCCAGTCTAATTAAATAAATGTCTTTATTTATTTAATTATTTAAGCCTAATTCTTCTATTAATTAAATAAATATTTATTTATTTAATTAATTCGTTTATCCTCTTCTAGCCTTATTTCTCATTTAAATAAATACATTTATTTATTTAAATTATCCTTTTCCTAAATTAAATAAATATCTTATTTATTTAATTGATCCCACTTCCTCTATTGATTAAATAAATCTTTATTTATTTAATTAATTCATTAGCCTTTTCTACCCATGACACATGTCATTCTTCTTAATTCCTACACTACCTACCCTCTCATTGTTTTCTTATTTCCTTTACCTACCCTCTAATCATAGCCGACCATTTATCTTTTACACCTCTCAATCTTACCCCTCCATTTCTTATAGTGTCTTCTATATAAGGAGATGCTTCCTTCATTATCAACCCTGAACTAACTAATGGACTGATCAATTGACTACACTACGCTTTTGACCTTTCATACACGATCCTACTTGCAACCGCATTTCTGTTCTTTGTTGAGCTCTTATGCACATATAAAATTTGAGAGCAAATATATCAAGCAAGATCAATGGAGATAGGAAGAATGGAGATTCAAACCTTATTGGACATGTGATGGTATAATCTTTGTGATTTCGTTTGATTTGCATTGTCTTAGGTAATCTTCATATGTTTTGGTGGATCTTTGTTGTTGTTAGGCTAGGGTTTTGTGGTTGAATTCATTTAGCCTTTGAATATTTTTGTTATCCATTTTCACCGTATACAGTTCTATTACCCATCAAATTAGAGATCATGGCTTGTCAAAGGAATTTTTTAGAGGAAAGTCTATGGTAGTAAAAGAACTGGAGGAATGGGAGCTTTGAGAAGAGATCTTTTGGAAGAAAAAGTCAAGTGTTGACTGGCTCTAGGAAGGTGATAGAAACACAAAGTTCTTTCACAATTTTGTGAAGGATAGAAGGTATGGAAACTCAATTACTTCTTCTTTTTCCTATAAAGGATTCCACTCTCCTCCTTTAGGGATTTCTTTCAGGAGGTGGTTTGATTATTTGCAACTTTGTTTGTTGAAGATTCTCCCTGTGCTAGTGTGGAAGAAGGTCTTGTGCTTGATTGTATTCCTTCTTAGACCTATTTCCTTGCGTGAAGTTGAGGATTTTGTGCCTGGGATGAAGTAGGGTAAATATCTAGGTTCAGATGGATTTCCTAAGAGTTTTATCCAAAATTTTGGGATGTAACTAAGCTTGATATCCTAGAGGTGATGCAGGAGTCTTTTAGAAATAAACATATGCTAAAGGCTATGAGCACTACTCTTCTTGACCTCATCCCAAAAATGGTAGGAGCTTGTTCTTGCGGTTCCTTTTGTCCTACAACTTTATGTAATTTGTGTGCTATAAAATTCACAAAATTGATTATTGAATGACTTAAGCCATAAATCAATAATCTTGTCTCTAAGGAACAAGGTAGTTTTGTTGCTGGGAGACAAATTCTTGATGGGATTATCATAGAAACAAAAGCCATTCATTCTATGGAAATTTCTACGGATAAGTCCATGTTTATAAAACTAAAAATGGTCAAAGCGTACATGGTAGAGTCAAATGGAATTTCCTTAAAAAAATGCTTGCTTCCTTTAGCTTTGATAATGAGTGGATTAAATGGGGCATAAGTTGTATCACTTACACCTCTTTTTTAGTTTTGATCAATGGCGAGCCCATTGAGCTCTTTGGTGCCTCTAGAGGCTTGAACGCCAAGGCAACTTTGTCTCCCCTTATTTGTTTATCATAATGGTAGAGGGTTTGGGAAGATTTATCAAGTCTAATGTGAGACAAGCGTTGATTCAGGGTTGGGCTTGGGATAATGGTCTTCCTCCTTCTTTCCATCTTCAACTTGTATATGATACTACTTTGATGGGTGTTACTAGAATTAATGAGGTTGCTAATTTTAGAATGGCCTTAGATGTTTAAATTTGGATGCTTTAGGAAAAAAAATCAATGAAGATAAATATTTTATCTTCTATTTCAATACCCCCATTCTTATTGAGACTAGGATTGTCAGGATCTTGAGATTTCAAGTTGGTTCTCTTCCTCTTGTTTATATGGGAGTTCCTCTCTTAGCTTGCTCCTTACCTAGTAGGTTTTGGCAAGATATTTTGGATAAGCTTCACATTAAGGTTATTGGAATTTTAGATGGATCTCAATTGCTGGGAGAGTGACTCACTTGAAGTTTGTGGTTCAGGCTCTCCCTATTCATAGATTCTTTGTGTTGATTTCTCTAGCTAGTTTTATTAAGGAATTTGATGCACTCTCCAGACATTTTTCGTGGATAGGTAATTTTCTCTCTTCGAAGTAGAGCTTGGTTAAATGGAATTGTATTTGTAGGTTGATATAGTATGGAGGTCTTGGTATGTGCCAAGTAGGCATGAATAGTTGTTCTCTGGCCACTAACCTTTTTTGGAGATGGTGCACCAACCAAGATCAACACGACCAAAATTCTTAATGTCAAGTATCTTGGAGGAGTTACTGGCAAGGATGTTCCTCATTACAATTTGACAGGTAATGGCCCTATGATTTGGAGCACTCTTAAGAAGGGAGCACAATTAATTAAGCAAGGGCTCTTTTGGATCTATACCAAGGGTGTTGAAGTGATATTTTGGCATGATTCCTGAGATGGGTTTTCTCCCATTCTCTCCTAATTTCCTTATTTGCAATCTCTATGTGACAAATTTTTGGAAGTTGGTTGGAGTAGAGTGGAGGATTTTAAAATTGCTTTGAATTTGGGGCAAGGGGAAGTTGTTAGGTGGAAAGAACCGCATTAATGGCCTCTTGGAGGATTTATGGAAGCTAGGGAAGATCCTGCTCAAATTTTGGTGGGGAAATTGTGTAACTCTTTGAAAGGTATTGATATTCATGCTTGGTGACCTAACCCAAAGGAAATTTTTTTGGTGGCTTTAAGATACTCTAAGTTGGATAGATTGACCTATGGGAAGGTGAATGCTTCTTGGTAGAAATAGGTGTGGTACAGATTGGCTTGGCCCAAGTGTAACTTTTTCCTATGGCTCATTGTGCAGAATAGATGTCTTACTTGGGAGAATCTACGAAAAAGAGGATTTTAGGACCCTTCTATTTTTTTGTGTGTTACAATGAGAGGAAAGTATTTCTCATCTATTTTTTAGCGCCCTTTGACCAAGAAAATTTGGCATCTTTGGTGGGGAGGTTGGAAGCACACCCGTGTTCATACTAATTCCTTGGTTGAGTTCTGGAATATTCTTGGAAGACCCTTGTGAAGACTCCTTTTATTCATGTTGCTTGGGATGTTGGAATTGGATTTATTACTTGGTAGCTATGGTTGGAAATAAATTGCAAGATTTTTTAGGGTATGAAGATGTTGGTTCAACAAGTGTGGCTGAGAGTCTTTAGCATGATTTAGGAAACCTTGATGGCAAAGTCTGACCTTTCTGTTGTTGTTGATCCTAAAGACATGCATATTGCTCAAAATCTAAATATCTTTGGTAAGCGCATTGGAGATCCTATTTTTAGGAGGATTCTATTAGTGATGTGTCAACATGATAAAAAGAAGGCTTAACGGGATGGTAAGTGATCCCCTCCACCATAGGGGGTTCTTAAGATCAATTTTGATGGTTCTTCTTGAGGAAATCTTGGACATGCAAGGATTGGAGGTGTGGGTAGATATAGTTTGGGCAATGTGATTCTCCTCTTTTCAATATATAAGGGACAAAAAACTAATTAATTTATAGAGGCTTGTGTTATCCTTTATGCACTTGAAAGAGGACGTGCTCCTAGTTGGAAGAAGATTACTTGTGAATCTGATTCTTAGATTGTTATAGATATTCTGAATAAGTAGAGGATGGAACACGTTGATTGGCATTTGGTTGTGGTGGGTAGACAGGTCTTTTATTTGAGGGATTCTTTGGAGTCAATCTCCTTTTTCTACATTCCTTGTAAATGCACGTGAACTTCAATGGATGGGAAATATTATATCATGTGCATTCATATTGGGGGGTTTAATATCTAAAAAAATAAGCACAATGTATTGCCCCATTTGATTAAAAAATAGGGGGATTTTTAATTCGGGCTATGAAAAAATTCAATATATGGCCAGAAGACGGGGGTTTTTAATTTAGGTGGTGTATCGGGAGGGGGTGACAAAAAAGGATTTTAGGGAAATGTTTTTTGAAAATAGGGGGATTATTTAGTATGCCATGAACACGTATTCTATAACCCAGGTTCACTAAGTGAAGCCCCTATGTGTAAATGGAACAAAGTTGTAGATTGTCTGGCTAAATGAGCAATAGAGGGGTTGGATAGTTGGAATGTTTAGGAGGTGAGTCAGTTACCTCCAAAGTGTGCTCAATCCTTTGGGAAAGTTGTTACGAAGGATATAGTGGGGTAGCTTGGCCCTTTTCAAGTCTTTTTCTTTAATTGTTTTGTTGGTTGGGCTTTTTTGTTGGGCTGGTTGGCCTTTTCTCTTGTACAGTTTTTTATGATTCAATAAATTTCTACCCTCTTTTAAAAAAAGGGTCATATAGTTATAAAATATATATATTTTAATTAATTCATTTAATTTCACAAAAATGTGATGTAAAATTAGTTTTCTAACTTTTTGATAAATAGAAAGGAGACTCCATTAAGGCCTAAATGATTTAAGACAATGGAAATTTTATCCTAGATGGTTTGATCTAATCCTCTTTAGTTAAAATCCCTGAGATAGCACTCTCAAGATTTAAATGATTAATTTTTCAAAAAAATAGTTGATTTAAAACAAAAAATAGAATGCCCCATAAGTGGGACACACTATTGTGGTAATATCCTAGAATAAATTGAGCATCATGATAATGCATGTGTGATAAGGGAAAAGTGAGCATAAAACAAGGATAATAGGGGTATATTACTCTTCTATAAAAATATTGATGTCAAATTATCATTAAAAATCCATTGCTTTAAACATGTTAATTGAAATGGAATTTTGATAGCTCTTCTATAGGTAACTCCCGAGGGTTGGGCGGGTGGATGCGAGGCCTATCATAAGTGACCCAAGGGGCAACATGGTCTTAAGCTATGTGGCTAGCCTTGAGATGCAAACCTCAAGTTTTACAGAGGTGGTAGCTATTTATTCTAGCATAGTTATTGTAAGAGATAGAGGGCATAGACAAATCATTATCGAAGGTGATTCAAAAAACACTAATTTAATGCTCAAAAGAGAAGAAAAACTTAATTAGAAATGCGAGTACCTCATTGCCAATTGTCTTGATCTCCTCCCCAGGCTTGGCCATGTAAGACTTAGTCATACGAGAAGAGAGTGAAATAAAGTAGCAAACATAATGACCTATGTAGGCCCATTTTTACATCATACGAAAATATGGATGACTTTGCACAAAATTCCTAATGTGGTTTATGCCACTATCCTTGCTGACATAAGGTTTAATGATGCAAAATAATCCTAAGATCTTGCCTTTTTATTTCTTGCCATAGCCACCCTTTTTGCCAATCATTTATTGTTTAGGTGGCAAACTTTTAATTCTGGCTTTAGTTGCAACTTCCCTAATTTTGACTCGTGTTGTCCCTTGCATACTATCGGTAATCAAATTCCCTCTCTAGTTTTCACCTTTGTGGTAGCTATGTGGGGTGACCTCATTCAAATTGAGCCATGTAGATGTGATGATTTAAAAAATAATGCTATGCTGTGGCCAAAAGTGGTAAATGACAACTTAGAAAACTATATGGAAGGGATGCAAGGTTTTGACCCAACCCTCTTTGAAATTTTTTCCCAATAATGGGAGAAAGGTGGGGTGAAAAACAGGGGAGTGGCCTTTATGGTCTCTGTGAAAACTATTACCGTTTTTACTAGGTTATCTTTGGAGGGAGTGACTTTTACAAAAAAGTTGAAAGTGTTCTATAAAGATGAATTTAGGAGATTCTTTAAGCCATGAGAAGGGGTCTCAAGGCTGCAGAGTGGGTACGACAAAGAAGACCTTTTGGGGGTTTGGAAGGATGTGGTGCTCACACTTACGAAGTACTTCATGCTAGAAGATAGATATTTTTTGTTTCTTATGTTACAGGTTGCTGAAGATAACATTAATTATTTCGATGCTTCTACAACACTTCATTGACATATACTTATAGTCTATGCTCACCGATCAAGGTATGCCTTGACCGGTCATGTCTTTTGAGATGCCCGATCTAGACATGTCTTGATTGGTGCATAGGCACCACTTCAGTTAATATTACCACATTAACATGTGTTATACCGATAACTATCGATCACGTCATTTACCATATTAACATGTTTATACCGATAACCATTAATAATCGGGGCACGTCAAGTAATATAGTCATCTGATAAATAATCGAGATAAGTCAAATATAATCATCGGATAAATGATTGGTATTAACATGCGATTAGGATGATAACTATTATAGTTATCATATGATAGCATCAATCGATGCTATCATATGATAGCTATGATAGTTATAAGTCTGGTCTGATCACAACATGAGTAATATTATCGATTATGCATATAAGATGATTATAACAAGTTCGTTTATTAATCATGAGGTCTATATTTATATTGTAGTTATATCGATAAGGTAGATGATTGAATGAGAGATAAATGAAGTCTCTCATTCAATCATTTATCTTACCGAAGCTACTAAGTTTCAACACTCCCTCTTAGCTCGGGAAGATAACTAGAGACCTATGAAAATAAGCATCATATTTCTCATAATAAAATGTATTACACGACTACATAATACAAAGGATCATATCACATATGCTCGTGACATGATGCATCACATAATGAGTGACATAGGAATATATCACATCATCTCGTGATATAGATATCACATAACACACGATACCTTGGATATAAAATACTTGAGAATGTTGAATTCCCTTATATCCAAGTTATGTCTTGTGCATTGACATCATGTCACATAATGTCTACCATAACATATCATGACACACCATGAGTCGGAGTGATATCAAGTCAGCATGATATCAACATTACAAGATCGTCACCTCATAATGTTTAATAAAAGTGTTCATAGTCTAAAAGATCTTCACCTTTTAGAATTGTACACAGGGGGTGGAACCCATAAAGTCATAACATGACAAAAGAAGTTTACACATTAAACATCTCATATATTAGTACATATTACAAAAACTGATTATTTAAATCAATCATACCAAGACCTTTTCTGAAGTGTTCAACTTTTACTCTGGCTAGAGGTTTGGTCAGTATGTCTGCTGTTTGGTCTCCTGTACTGATATATTGTAACTAAATCACATTCCTATCCACCATATCTCTCACATAGTGATAAGGGATCTCAATGTGTTTGGATCTATCATGAAATACAGGGTTCACGGAGAGTTTTACACAACTCTAATTATCACAATGAATTATAGTAGGTTTCTTTGGTTCTCCGAATAATCCCACAAGTAACTTCCGTAGCCATACAACTTCTCGTGCAACCATGAAAGCTGTGATATATTTAGCCTCTATAGAGCTCTGAGCTACTGAAGACTGTTTCCTACTAATCCAAGATATCATGGTTGAACCCAAGCTGAAGCAGCACCCTGAGGTGCTTTTCTTGTCAGTCACACTTCCAGCCCAACCTGAATCAGTGAACCCGTGAAGATTCAAATCAATATTCTCATACTTGAGTCCATAGTTGAGAGTGCCTTGAAGGTATCTCATTATATGTTTTACTACCATAAGATGAATCTCCTTAGGTTCACACATGAATTGACTCAAGGCATTCACTGGATAATAGATATAAGGTCTAGTATTGACTAGATACATTAATGATCCAATCATCTGTTTGTAGAGCATATGATCTACCAATGGGGAATCTGTTGCTGCCTCCTTCAGTTTGTGAAGATTAGTTTCCATGGGAGAAGTCATCGGTCTGCAGTTCATCATGCCAAATCTCTTCAATATGTCTAAGGTGTACTTCCATTGATTAAGCACAATATTGTCAGAGTTTTGCCAAACTTCCAATCCAAGGAGGTAATGTAGAATGCCTAAATCCTTCATATCAAACTCCTTCTCAAGGTATTTCTTACATTGATCAAAAAGGTGATCTTCTCCTGAAATCAAAAGATCATCAACATACAAGATCAATATCAATATATTACATTTGATTCATTTGAAGTATATATTTGGATCTGCATCATTCTTTGAGAATCCCAATCCCATGAGGTAGTTGTCAATTCTTTCATACTAGGCCCTGGGGGCTTATTTCAGTCCATATAGGGCTTTCTTTAATCTGCACACATGTGATTCTGCATTGTGGATCTCAAATGCTTCTGGCTGCTCTAAGTAGACTTCCTCCTCAATTTTCCCATTTAGGAAAGCAGTTTTTACATCCATCTGATGGACTTTCCATCCTTTGGCTGTTGCAATGGCTAGTACTACTCTGACTGAGGTGTATCTAGCAATTGGAGCGAAAGTCTCATCATAGTCCATTCCCTCTTTCTGTGAGAACCCTCTGGCTACAAATTTGGCTTTATGTTTCTCTATGCTACCATCTGCAACATGTTTGACTTTGAATAGCCACTTGGATGAAACAACAGATTTTCCTTTTGGCCTAGGAACAATTTCCCAAACATCATTGTTTAAGATGGAGTGATATTCCTTTGACATGGCATCTTTCCATACTTGATGTTTAAGTGCTTCTGATACATTAGAAGGTTCTGATTTGGAGAGATCATTCATTAAGGCTACATAGCTAGTGAATCTTTAGGACCTCTTACTTTCTCTAAAGACTCCTGAAGGAGCTACGAAGTTCCTTACATCTTCCACTATTTTGTGAACCCATAGTGGTCTTTTCTTAGGGTTTTCCTGGTGAGGAATATGAACTTCATTCTCATTCTCTTCTGAATACTCCCTTTGAACCCCACGAACATGATCCTTTTCTAGGTCTGAAGATGGAGCATAAGTTTCTGACTCAATAGAGTATCTAGCCCTTTTGAAGGCTATGTCTTCTTCAAATATTACATCTCTACTAAGTTCAATATTACTATGTCCAGGTACAAATACCCTATAGGCTTTAGAAGTTTCACTATACCCAACACAGATTCCTTTTCTTCCAGAAGGTTCTAGTTTTGTTCTTTTCTCTTTAGGTATATGAATATAAATAGGGCATCTGAACATCCTAAAGCAAGTGATATCAGGTTTTATACCCGTGAAAACTTCATCAGGAGTTTTATCTTCAATGTGGGAGTGATGGCATCTATTTTGTATGCATACATCAGTGTTGGAGGCTTTTGCCCAAAGATGAGTTTCTAAGTTTTGGTCAAGAAGCGTGACTTTGGCTGCCTCTACAATGGTTCTATTTTTTCTCCCAGCAACCCCATTTTGTTGGGGGTTGTACAGGACAATGAACTCCCTCTTAATCCCAACATCTTTACAAAATTCTCTAAAAATGTTTGAGGTGTATTCCCTCCCATTATTAGTCCTTAAGGTTTTTATTTTCCTTTTGGAAGAGTTTTCAGAGAGAGATTTGAATTCCTTAAATCTCTTGTGAATCTTTTCCGATTCTTTACGTTTAAGAAAATAGATCCAAGTCTTCCTGGAGAAGTCATCAATGAATATTACATAGTAAAGGAACCCCCCTAATGATGGTATAGACATTGGCCCACATAGGTCAGAGTGAACTAGCTCTAAAACATTGCTTGTTTTTCTAGAACTATTCTGAAAGGAACTCTTAGTATTTTTGCCTAGGGCACACCCCTTACATGTACCATAATGATATTGTTTTAATTTAGGAAAACCAATTACTAATTTTCTATTGAACATAAAGCATGAAAGTTTAAATGACCTAATCTTCTATGCCAAATTTCATTTGAATCTATAATCACATGAAGTAGGGCTAGGTTAGATTTAGTACATACCTCGTATAAATAGTCTTTTCTATGTCCTAGGGTTGTAGCCTTCTTGATAAAAGAGTTTTGTGGCCATACTAAAATTTTACCATTCATGAATGTTATTTTGTACGCATCATCTTCAAGTGCAGATATGGAGATTAAGTTCCTCTTGATCCTAGGAACGAATAGGATTCTAGTGAGTTGAAGAGACATGTCTGTCTTTAGCTTAATGGTGTAGGTACCGACGCCTTTCACTAGATGTGCAGAGTCATCACCAATGGTTACTTCCTCATCGATTTCTTCTAGCATGGAATCCAATAATTCTTTATACCCAGTGATGTGTCTTGGAGACCCACTGTCAATGATCCAGGTGTTAGATTTATTGGATACTTGACTGGAGAGAGCAGAGTAGAATACATGCTTCTCGGAGTCATATTTTTCCCTTTTAACTTTTGCAAATTTAGCTTGTTGTTTGATTCTATCTGGACATCTTGCTACATAGTGTTGATCACACTTAAAGCACTGAATGTGAGAGTTGTCTCTTTTAGATGACTTTTTCTCATGTCGGTTCTTTCTCTTCTTGAAATGTTTCTTCTTGTTTTTCTTGTTGGAGTTGGTATTTAAAACATGGAGATCTTCATCTATGTTCTTTTGTTTGATCCCCTTCTTATTTAGCCTTGACTCCTCTTGAAGACAATCTGCTCTTAGCCTATCAAATTTTGGATATTTAGCTCTTGCACTGATGCCTTGGACGAATGTCTCCCATGTAATAGGCAACCCATCTAGAGAAATTGTCACCTCCTTCAAGTCTGTCCTCAAATCTGATAGCATTAGCCATGGGAAATATGATGTTTATATCTTCGGTTTGAAATTCTCAAATTTGAATGCCTTAGGTTCGATCAACGTGGCTCTAATACCATGTAAATGATATTCAAATTTATGTTCAAGTCTGAAGTTATATATATTATTATTTTCTTTACTGATATTTTCTATTTCTTTTGTCATAGGTTGCTGAAGATAACATTAATTATTTCGATGCTTCTACAACACTTCATTGACATATACTTATAGTCTATGCTCATCGATCAAGGCATGCCTTGACCGGTCATGTCTTTTGACATGCCCGACCAAGACATGTCTTGATCGGTGCATAGGCACTGCTTCAGTTAATATTACCACATTAACATGTGTTATATCGATAACTATCGGTCACATCATTTATCCTTTATCGTGTGTTATACCGATAACTATCGGTCACGTCATTTACCATATTAACATGTTTATACTGATAACTGTAGACGTATAAAAATGACCATTTCTAAATGAATATTTATGTTCATTTCTCTATTTAATTAAATCTAATTTAATTAAATTATCCACATTCTTCTATTTTATTAAGTAAATTACTCAATTTATTTAAATAAAATTCACTATACCCATTTAATGAATAAACCATTTTATTCAATTAAACCCCCTCCATCCACTTTTAATTAAATTCAAATTTAATTAAATAGTTATCCTAAATTGAATAAATCTAATTTATTTAATTTCTCCAAATTGCAACCAAATTGAATTAAATCACTTTATTTCAATTAAATCCTATTATCCCTCCATCCACTTGCAAAATCCCAAACCCCTTTCTAATCCCTTCTAGAATCTTCTAATCGCTTCTAATTAGCCTAACCCATCATTCTAAACTTTGTCACATCGCTAAGCAAAGGGAAGTCACTTCTCAAAACCTCAAAGTCTTTGATAACCATTAAAGGCTTTCAACCTTCAACCACTTAATTCCTCAAAGTCTTTGATAACCATTAAAGGCTTCCAACCTTCAACCACTTAATCCCCCAAAGTCTCCAATAACCATTAATGGTTAATTCAAACCCTTTTACATGGTTAAAGAATTTGTTTTAACTCAACCTTCACCCAACCCAAGGGTCTCATCAGACCTTTAATGCTTTGACCATGATTATCTTTTAATCATTTGCACAAAGGTTTATCCTTGGATTAACTCTTAATCCATTGGGTAAACCTAACTTAAGCTTGACCCTTATCTCTAGATAACCATAAGGTCTTCTTAGGCATTTAATGCCTCCAACCCCTTTTCTCAACCAGTCTTATGTTGACATTTGTCACCATTTCATTGGTGCAAATTGCAAACATGGATCCCCAACTATCAAACTCAACCCTTGATCAACTCTTTCAATCCTGACCATCCATTGTCCTATTTTTGCTATAAATAGAACTCTCATTCCTCCATTTTTGATCATCCTCCAAATTTGTAGTATCACACTTATGCTCAAATACATTCAAGCTTTCACATATCATCTTTATGCTCATCATTTTAGCCTCTCTTTAACTAGAAATTAGTCTAAATATGCATGTTTAGAATACTTTCTTTATCATTTAGCTCAATCATAGACTAAATATATCATGTTAGGATAGTATTCATACTAACCTTGTCATCTTATCATCTAGTTTATTGCATTTCTAGAATCATACATAGCTTAACATACCTTTCATTCTAAATCTATCAAAAACATCCGTTGTTCTTGCATTTGCCATCCCTAAACCATTTTGCTCAGTGATTTGAGAGCAAAAACATTGGTTTGAGGGACATTGTGAGATAAAGAACCATGGGACCCACCTTGGGAAGCTGAGTAATATTCTGTTACTCCATAGCTTGCACCAAGAAGTCCTGTGTGTGTGTGTGGACTAGT
Organism: Cryptomeria japonica; assembly: GCF_030272615.1. Classification (NCBI taxonomy): domain Eukaryota; kingdom Viridiplantae; phylum Streptophyta; class Pinopsida; order Cupressales; family Cupressaceae; genus Cryptomeria; species Cryptomeria japonica. Next base: position 87,847,404 of record NC_081414.1, on the reverse strand, counting down.
ATTTAGCAATATTTTCATATATTGAGTTTTATCAACGCACTTTTGTTGGGAAAAATGGTGTCTCAACCTTGCATTTATGTGAGGTTACTATTTATAGTAAGTTTTTATTTGAGCACGAAATGGTGCGAAACTCTCCCTGAAGCTTCTGGTTGGCTAGATAAGCATTCCGGTAAAGTTGCGTCGCAAGGTCACAACTAGTTTTGAAGATATTAAAGTTTTCGTCTTGGAGGGGTGCAATAAAATGTTTAAACTTAATTTTGGGGACTTTAGAGGCTCCGAAACGCCCTGAAAAGTGGCTGTAACCGGCGAAGCAGGTTACGAGGTGATAGAGCACTTCGCGAGCTTTTCGGCGCTTCAAACGGTTCGTCAATCGGACACCCGGTTCTCAAGTTATGGCCTCCGGAAGTTTGTACTCCTGAAATAGGAAAAATAATTTGTATCGAATACATAAATGAGCTGTAAAAGGGAGCGACACATGTTGATGTGTGCTTTAACATGTCATAGGGCATCTAGAAGGGAGATAAGGTCGGCTACACCTTATTGGGTGGTTTTAGCCCATGGTTTTGTAATACCGTTTGACGGTTTCTTGTATTGTATCTCCTATTTATGAGGTGTGTGAGATAGAGGTTGTGTGAAAGAGTCTTATAGCTATTGAGTTGCCTCTGAATCTCTGATTAGTGGTACTCCTGCGAAGAGCTTGCTCTGCAAGTATTTTGTAATCTGTTTTTGATTGCTGAATAAAATATTGAGTTGCTTTTGGAGGGTGGGGTTTTTCTCCCGAAAGGGTTTTCCCCACGTAAATCATTGTGTTGTGGTATGAATGCTATTGTATCTATTTCTATTTTCTGTAACTGTTGTAACGATCTGAAAAAGTTTTGCATTACCCTCCTCTCAAGGTTAGTGTAGGAAGTTGTTTCCGCTACTTTACTTCCTTACAAGTGGTATCAGAGCCTGATCACCTTTGGTTTCAATTGTGGGCAGTTGGGTTTTTTGAACTAATCCAGATTTGAGTGGGAGCTTGTGCAGAAGACACTTTTTGATCCTGTTGCAGGAATATTCAGATGGCGAGTTCGTCAGGGAGAATAGAGGTGGAGAAATTTAATGGAAGTAATTTTGAGATGTGGAAGCTGAAGATGGAAGATCTGCTAATAGATCGAGATCTTTGGGATGCTGTTGATGCGAATGTCCAAAGGCCCTCAGATCCTACTGCGGCAGCTCAGTATGATGTTATGGACCGAAAAGTCAAGGGTCTAATCAGACTGTGCCTGGCAGACTCTGTTCTAATCAATGTCCATGAAGAGAACTCTGCAAAGAAGCTATGGACTAAGCTTGGTGAGATGTATCAAGTGAAATCTTTATTAAATCAAATTTTCTTAAGAAAGAAATTGTATTCCTTGAAGATGGAAGAGGGTGGACGAATTGCAGACCACCTAGAAGCATTCAATATGATTGTGGCTCAATTAGTATCCGTCGGTGTTAAGATGGACGAGGAGGAGAAATGTCAGATCTTGCTTTGTTCTTTGCCTGATTCGTGGGATTCTCTTGTTATGGCTATCGGTAGTACTTCTGTTGTTTTGAAATCTGAAGACGTGGTGGGTGCCCTACCCGGTGAAGAGATGCGAAGGAAGGTATCCATCAGTTCAAAGGAAGCCCTAACCGTTCGTGGAAGACCTAAGGAGAAAGGCAAGAAGAATGAGAAGCGCGGCAAGTCCAAATCCAAAGGGAGATCGAAATCTCCTGGAAAGTCCAAAGTCATTTGCTGAAATTGTGGTAAACCGGGTCACATCCGTAAGGACTGCAAAGAAGAAAAGAAGAAGAAAAAGAAAAAGTTCGATTCTGATTCTGAGTCCGACAAGGAAGATGGCGATGCATTTATTGCGGCTTTGGCGACTCATGCAGGTAATGATGCCTGGCTAATTGACTCAGGTGCATCTTTTCATATGACTTCCAATAGAGATTGGTTTTCTGAATATGAAGGATTTAATGGAGGTAAGGTGTACTTGGGTGATGATTCACCTCTAGACATTGTTGGTCGAGGTAAGGTTAGAATCAGGTTTTCTGATGGTAGAATAAAAATGATTAATGGTGTGCTGCATATCCCTGGATTAAAACGAAACCTGTTATCTGTGAGCAAACTGATAGATGCAGGTGTGCAGGTAGTCTTTTCTGAAGCAGGATGTAAGATGATTAAGGGTGCTATGGTAGTTGCTAGAGGTGTCAGGTTTGGCACTTTGTATAAGCTTGAAGCATACACTGTTGAGTGTAATAGCACTTCTGTAAAAAGTAAATCTGCGGATACTTCACTGGAAGATTTGAAGGTTTCACCTTCAGCAGATGGAAATGGTTTTTGGGTACCTAAGGGTGCTCTTTCGTCTGAAGCAAAGTTACCTGCAGAGAAGACTATGTTATGGCACCAGAGACTTGGCCACATTGGAGAAAAGGGTCTAAGGACCTTGAAAAATAAAAATCTTGTTGAAGGTTTGAATGATTGTAATCTTGACTTTGATTTCTGTGAGCATTGCATTTATGGAAAACAAAACCGCGTTCAGTTTTACTCGAGTTCTCATAAAACTTGTGGTGTTTTGGATCTTATCCATTCTGATGTGTTTGGTCCAGTAGATGTCTCTTCGATTGGAAAATCCACATATTATGTTTCATTTATTGATGATTTTAGTAGAAGGACATGGGTATATTTTCTAAAGAGTAAATCTGAAGTTTTTAGTCGTTTTAAAGAATTTAAAGCAATGGTTGAGTTGCAGACTGGAAAGAAAATAAAATGTTTGAGAACTGATAATGGCGGTGAGTTTTGCTCTAATGATTTTGATAGATTTTGTAAAGACTGTGGAATTAACAGGCAGAAGACAACTCCGTATTCTCCACAGCAGAATGGAGTTGCAGAAAGAATGAACAGGACACTGATGGAGAAGGCTAGGAGTATGTTGAGTGGTGCTGGTCTTGAACAAAAGTTTTGGGCTGAAGCTGTTGCCACTGCTTGCTACCTGATTAACAGGTCTCCTACATCAGCTCTTGTTGATAAAACGCTTATGGAAGCATGGTCAGGTCACAAGCCTTCATTGAGACATCTTAGAGTTTTTGGTTGTGAGGCATATGCACATGTGCCAAAGGAGAAGCGAATAAAGTTGGAGAACAAGGCTGTGAAATGTATCTTCATCGGGTATAGTTATGGTGTGAAAGGATACAAGCTTTGGGACCCTGTTGCACAAAAGGTAATTCACAGTAGAAGTGTTATTTTTAGAGAAATTAAGTCTCCTTCTGTTACACTGCAGCCAGAATAGACTAAAAAGGAAGATGTGATTCAACTTCCTTCTACACCTGAAAGAGTTGAATCGAGACCCCTAGATAGGCAAGAATTTGAGGAGAGCTCATCTAGCTCTGAATCTTCAGAAGAAGAGGAAGAACCTCCAACTCAGCTTGTTCGAAGGTCTATAAGACATAGACAACCACCTGAAAGGTATTCACCTGATGATTGGAGATGTATTTTTGCTTTGAATACTAGTGTGGATGAACCGAAATCTGTAGAAGAGGCATTAGGTATGAATGATGCAGAATCCTGGAAGATTGCTATGGAGGAAGAAATGGCAGCTTTGAAAAAGAATGATACATGGGATCTTGTACCATTGCCTGAAGGACGAAAACCTGTTGGTTGTAAATGGGTGTTCAAGAAAAAGATTGGTTCAGATGGAAGCATTGAGAAGTATAAAGCAAGGTTGGTTGCAAAAGGCTACTCTCAGGTTGAGGGTGTTGATTACGGTGAGATATTTTCTCCTGTTGTAAAAATGACGTCCATTAGATTTTTGCTTTCTATTGCTACTGCTTATGATTTAGAGGTTGAGCAAATGGATGTGAAAACTGCTTTCCTTCATGGTGATTTGGAGGAAGATATTTATATGACACAGCCAGAGCACTATGTGGTGAAAGGCAAAAGTAATTTGGTCTGTAAATTAAAAAAATCTTTGTATGGCCTCAAACAAAGTCCTAGGATGTGGTACCAGAAATTTGATACATATGTGTTGAGTTTGGGATTTGAACGTTTTAAATCAGATCACTGTGTTTATTATAAATCTTATGGTGATCATTTCTTATTCATTGCATTGTATGTTGATGATATGTTATTCATTGGTAAAGGGAAAGGTATGATTTCAGAACTGAAGTCTCAGCTCGCTGCTAAATTTGAAATGAAAGATCTTGGTGCAGCAAAGCACATTCTTGGGATGGAAATTAGAAGAGATAGGGTAAACAGAAAGTTATGGCTAGGCCAAAGTAAGTATGTGAATTCAGTGTTACAGAGGTTCAACATGCAGAACTGTAGACCATTGAGTGTTCCTTTGACAGTTGGAATGAAACTATCCATTTCAGATTGTCCTACATCCCCATTGGAGATGGAAGACATGAGCAGAGTGCCTTACCAGAGTGCGGTTGGAAGCTTGATGTATGCTATGGTCTGTACTAGACCAGACATTGCCCAAGCAGTGGGAGTACTTTCTAGATATATGTCTAATCCTGGTAGAGTTCATTGGGATGCAGTCAAAAGAGTCTTCAGATATTTGAAGGGTACTTCAGAGTATTCTTTGTGTTATCATGGTAATTCAGTTGGAGACATGACTTCCCTTGATATCCATGGTTATGTGGATTCAGATTGGGCAGGTGATATTGATAGAAGAAGATCCACCAGTGCTTATGTGTTTACTTTGTTTGGTGGTGCAATTAGTTGGATGAGTAAGCGACAGGCTGTGGTTGCTTTATCCACTACTGAAGCAGAGTATATGGCAGCTACTCATGCTTGTAAAGAGGCCATTTGGCTTAAGAGACTGTGTTCGGATATTGGAATAAAACAAGGTACAGTGACAATTTACTGTGACAGTCAGAGTGCAATTAGCCTAGCTAAGAACCCGACATTTCATGCCCGGACCAAACATATTGATGTTCAGTATCATTTTGTTAGAGATATGGTCGAAGATGGTAGGGTGAAGCTGGTTAAGGTGGACACTTTGATGAATGTTGCAGATGCTTTAACTAAGGTTGTGAGCACAGAGAAGTTCAGATGGTGTTCAGAGTCTATGGGCCTTATGGCCCCTAGCAATTGATTCATTGTGTTGACATTCCCTTCCGCTCATGCAAGGTGTTCGACAAGTGGGAGATTTGTTGGGAAAAATGGTGTCTCAACCTTGCATTTATGTGAGGTTACTATTTATAGTAAGTTTTTATTTGAGCACGAAATGGTGCGAAACTCTCCCTGAAGCTTCTGGTTGGCTAGATAAGCATTCCGGTAAAGTTGCGTCGCAAGGTCACAACTAGTTTTGAAGATATTAAAGTTTTCGTCTTGGAGGGGTGCAATAAAATGTTTAAACTTAATTTTGGGGACTTTAGAGGCTCCGAAACGCCCTGAAAAGTGGTCGTAACCGGCGAAGCAGGTTACGAGGTGATAGAGCACTTCGCGAGCTTTCCGGCGCTTCAAACGGTTTGTCAATCGGACACCCGGTTCTCAAGTTATGGCCTCCGAAAGTTTGTACTCCTGAAATAGGAAAAATAATTTGTATCGAATACATAAATGAGCTGTAAAAGGGAGCGACACATGTTGATGTGTGCTTTAACATGTCATAGGGCATCTATAAGGGAGATAAGGTCGGCTACACCTTATTGGGTGGTTTTAGCCCATGGTTTTGTAATACCGTTTGACGGTTTCTTGTATTGTATCTCCTATTTATGAGGTGTGTGAGATAGAGGTTGTGTGAAAGAGTCTTATAGCTATTGAGTTGCCTCTGAATCTCTGATTAGTGGTACTCCTGCGAAGAGCTTGCTCTGCAAGTATTTTGTAATCTGTTTTTGATTGCTGAATAAAATATTGAGCTGCTTTTGGAGGGTGGGGTTTTTCTCCCGAAAGGGTTTTCCCCACGTAAATCATTGTGTTGTGGTATGAATGCTATTGTATCTATTTCTATTTTCTGTAACTGTTGTAACGATCTGAAAAAGTTTTGCATTACCCTCCTCTCAAGGTTAGTGTAGGAAGTTGTTTCCGCTACTTTACTTCCTTACAACTTTTCCCGCATACATTTCTGGCGCCCACCGTGGGGCCCGACCCCATATATCAAATCAGTTTTTGAAACTAACCACTTTTGCAGGCACGCGGGAAAATGAATTAGCGCATTCAGTTGACTGTTTAGCGCATCTAGTTAACAGCTTAGCGCATCCAGTCCACTGTTTAGCGCGTCCAGTCCATCATCCAGTGTGGGAAGACCATTTTTTAGCGCATCAAATCCTTACTTTTCCTATAGGTCTCAGCGCGGAAGAAAAACACAGTAGCGCATCTGCAAAATATATTGGCACTTCGGGTCTTTTAGACAGCGCATCCCATTTACCATCTAGCGCTTTAAGTTCATCAGCCAACGCATAAAAACAATCTTTTAGCGCATCAAATCAGTACTTTTCCTGCAGGTCTCAACGCGAGAGAAAAACAGAGCAGCGCTTCCGACGCACAGAGTAGCGCATCCGGAACATAGTACAACGCATAACGATATTGTTTTAGCGCGTACAGTCCTTTCTGTAGCGCATCACAGACAGCGAGCAAGAAAATTACAATTGTAATCGAAATAAAATCTAGACTTGTAGAAGTCCACCAAAATCTAGATTTTCTAACTATTCAATTGACTTTTGGCAGGACTCTAACAATTTTGTTGCAGGTGGATCGGGCCATTTTCTTTTAAGCGATTTCTTTTGTTGACCACCAACATCGAATTTACTTTGTTGACCAAAATTCTTTTTCATAGATCAGAAAATCATTGCCTTGAAAGGATAAAATAAACACCATGTTTTTGTGGAGCAACATCTCCACATAGATTTTAGCAAATCACTGAATTAAAAGGCTAAAAATAACCAACTTGATTGCTTTGTCTCGAAAGTGGAAGGAATATGCTCTCCCCTTAACTGGGTGATCAAAAATTCAGACCACTCTTAAAAGCTTTATTTACTTCAAGCAATACAACCTTTAGCAGGCCTACCTTCCTGAGGAGTTGAAATCAACTCTTAAAGCCGTTTATGGCCGGTGTGAAGGGAACGACCTAAGTGGGAAACGACTTTGATGCCAAGTATTCCACCCCCCTATAATCAAAAGTGAAAAGTGACGAAAGTCCTTTTCAACGGTTGCGCGCAGCAATTAGCCTTCCCCCAGTATCCTTGAGATACGTAAAACTTTTGTTCTAAAGGTTGGGAAGCCTCCTGAGGGAGTTTATCACTGACGGTCGAACGGGAAGCCTGATTACGAACCATAGAAATAGAAAGCTTTGAACCGAGTCAGTAACTAGACATTTGTAACATCATAGTGCAAAGGTGGGGAAGAATCTGCCCCCAAGATTACTCACCATATATCTCCCAAGATAACTACTCAATTGTGAAGCGATTCACTTTGAGTTAATTTCTGGTAAAAGACAAAAAAACGGACGCCCTCTAGGGGGTGACACGACTGTTTGAGCTGACGGAGTATCGAGACTAGTGGGCTATGATGTTATTTATGACCCTTGACTAAAGAGTCTTTCTGAAATGTATTATTTGTATCCAAACCTGTTAAAACATTGAAGATTTGAACACATCCTTGCAGAACATACACTTTTTGTTAGATTAGGCAAAATGGTTGTACTTTTTGTGCCATGCTTGCATTTATTACTTCAGAAAATCATCCATCAAACTTGAAAAATTTACAACACAAATTCAAAATTCACAAAAACCGAACCGAAGAAAAAAATCAAGGCAGTCTAGCGCATAAAAGCAACTTCTTAGCGCGTGGAGTACTTCTGTTAGCGCATCCAAGCATCAAGTTAGCGTGTAGGGTCCAAACAATAGCATTTTTATCATAGGTCAAATCAGTGTTGACACATTTAGCGCATCAGAAAAAGTCTAGCGCGTGGAAGCAACAACTTAGCACGTGGAGACCAAAAATTAGCGCATAAAGTCCAACAGTTAGCGCATAACAGACCCAGGATAGCGCATAGCTTTTTCAACAGTTAGACAACTTTTTTTAAACAGTCAAAACTTTAGCGCATGTCTGGGGGTAGCCTAGTGCGTGTGGTTATTATTTTAGCGCACAGAGGAATTTCAGTAGTGCATGTAGACTTTGTTCTAGCGCGTGATTCAAAACAGAAAAACAGAGAACCAAACCGGAAAATTTTTTGAAATTTTCAAAAACATTTTTAGAGCCCTTTTTCCATCAACATAATCTTTCATCAAAGCAGAGTGACAAACAAACCATTAAAACTATTTCTCAAGCTAAATTTGTGTCAAAACAAAAGTTGTCAGAATCCTAAACGAATCACGTCATAAAGGATGTCTCTCCTATTATAATCCAGAAATCTCATCATCAGTATCAACAGAATCCTTTACCATCTTGCGGATTTTTATCTCAAAACACTTGTTTAAAATTTTCAAATTGTCAAATCCAGTTTCCAGATCGAGAGACTTTTATCCATATCATTTGACACGCTTTGTCGTGAAGGGACATCTAAACCTTCACTTTGATAGAGTAAGATTTGAAATTTTCAAAAACAAGAATCCGCTGAATCCAAACAAATCAAAGGAAACCATTGATCACTCATGCATGACTAATCCCCTTATTCTGAGAAGAAAGAACCTTTATCACAACATCACGTTGAAGAAACAACAACCTTGTTTTTCCAAATTCATCAAGAGAAATAAATTTTTATATATCAATCGTCAACTCTTCAAATCTCATCGGATATTCCTTCATCACGTCAAACAGTATATCCAAAACAAATCCAACGAATTTGACAAAGAACGCTTGAAGACAAGAGCCTACTGTCAAAAGTCAGTTTTTAATCAAATCATAAACCGCGGAGGAAAGATCAATCTAGCATTCTTACCCGACGAGTGTATAACTTATAACACATCTCGACCAGAACCACCAACCCCCGAGCAACACATCGAAGAGGATTTTGTCCCCTTTATCACTGAAAGTTTCTACTATTAAAATGCTTGTTACTCGCTCTCAAAAGAACCAACAAAGCAAGACACACGCAGAATCAAGTATGAATCGAAGATTGTCAAACCCTTTTGAAGTTCCACACTCAGAAGAGCCTGAAATTACTGAAGCACTCCTTAAGGAATGTCAAGAAAACCCTTCATTCCAAAAACTTGTGGAAAGGCTTATGGAAAATGACAAAGAAAAGTATATGCTCATGCTCACAAGTAAAGGCGTTAAACTTCCTGAAGATTTCGACGCAAACATTTTTCAAACCGGGTCTCGACAATATGCATATCAAGAACAATAAAGAGAAGAAGAAACTCACATACCTGAGCAACATATTCCAGAACAACGTATACCAGAAATGCGTATATCTGAGCTCGAAACTCCAGAACAACACATACCATTTACCACACCTTTTCAATTAAGAACAAATACAAGGGAAGAACTCTTCCCTAGGCAAGATAATGCACTCTTGGTTGCTCTTACTCAACAAATGCAAATGTTGCAAAGACAAATACAAGATATGCAACAAGGGGCAACAATGCGGTACTCTATAAACGAAATTTATCCTTATCGATTTAATAGAAGATTGAACATGGTACCTTTTCCTCCAAACTCTGATGTTCCCAAATTTGATAAATATGATGGGAAAAGTGATCCTCGGGATCATGTTCGAGAATTTTGCACCATGAGTCTTGAATTTGCTCATAATGACACTTATCTGATGAGGTTATTCCTAAGAAGCCTGGGAGGACAAACAATGGAATGGTTATCCAAGATTACACCACCTGTCAGATCATTCGATGAATTGGTTAACAAATTCATAACACAATATTCCTATAATATTCAACATGCCATAACCATGCTAGATGTCTGCAATACCAAACAAAAGAACAATGAAACAATCATGATGTTCCTTCAACGCTGGCGACGCATGGTATCACGATATCCTCGAGATATTCCTGAAAAGGAGAAAATGGAAATCTTCATCGATAACTTGAATGGCGAAATGAGTTACAGACTAAAACTTCAATGTATACCATCTTTCGCTAAATTGATTGAAAATGGCATTCAAGTAGAGGAAGCACGAGTCAAAAAGGGAACACTCAAATTCTACAAGGAAGGAACCAACTTATCAAACTACAATAATCAGAATAACACCAACCTTGACAAATCTAGATTTTGGACTCGAAACAAAAATGAAGGCAACAATGAATCATATGATCCAAAATCTAAGCAACCAGTGCTTGCATTATCAGGAAATCCTCAAAATACAAAAAATCCTAAAAATGCTAATCCCAGTGCTAACACATATGCACCAAACACTGATCAAGGACAACTCAACACAAACAACACCAATGATACTCAAAGCAAAAACATGAATCCAGGACCTAACAACAATTCACGCAACAACACCAACAATTTCCAAAAGCGTATTTTCACACCACTGGGGCAATCATTAGAATTAGCGTTCAGAGAACTTTTGGCAAACAAGATTCTTTCTTTGCCTCCAATCAGCAACTATGAACCCCCAATCAAACCACCTTGGTGGAATGATTCACATTATTGTGATTTCCATCGTAACAAGGGTCATAGAACGAATGATTGCATGAGATTGAAACACCTGGTACAGGACATGATTGATGGAGGTGACTTAACGGTGGACGGTCTCAAAACAAATGGTGATCATGGAGCCTTCAAAAATCCTCTCCCAAATTACAACAAAGATAGAGCATCAACTTCGGATGATACACACGGAGCTCGTATCAATCACATCTACAACAACATGATCAACCACATATCAGTTGAAGATCATCAAGTAAATGTCATTACCATTCGAGATCGGCATGATCATGAATCTGTCAATGTAACAACCCGAACTCAGAAATATGTCTTGAAAGGACATACTGCACCTACGACTACCACACCAAAAATTCAATATGACTTGGTTAGTCAACTACGCAAGACTCCAGCTCAGATATCCATACTGGAATTATTGAAACTATCACCAAAGCACAAAGACATATTGGAACAAGCACTATTGGAAACCAATGTACCTCCAAATCTGGATACAGACAGATTTCAAGCCATGGTCGCTCATATGACAGGATCTCATAACCTCACCTTCTCAGAGCATGACAATACTTCCTTGAGTCATCCGCATAATACTCCTCTCCATATTGAAGTCATTGTTTGCAAACACCGAGTGAAAAGAGTCTTAATAGATGGAGGAGCCGGACTTAATATTTGTACTTTAAAGCTTATCCGTGCATTTGGCTTCTCAGAAGAATCTATTGATCCTTACAAAAAGATTACCATAAAAGCATATGATGATGAGAAAGGTACTCTAAAGGAACAGTGATATTACCTATTCAAGTGGGACTAGTACAAAAGGATACTATATGTCAAGTCTTAGACATAGATCTAACCTACAATATTTTGTTAGGACGACCCTGGATACATGAAATGCAAGCAGTACCTTTTACATATCACCAGTGTGTCAAATTTCCTTATGATGGACAAGAAATCTCCATATCTGCTGATCACACTCCATTTCAACATTGCAACGCAATGGGGGCAGCTCAGGACAGTTTGGTTCCTCATAATAGAGAAAAACAACGATCCTTGACATCAGATCTACAAACAGCAAAACCCAACTCCTTGTTTGAAGACTTCAAGCAAAAGATGCAAATCAAAGACCAGGGCATGGGAAAATATTCTTTGGAGCCTTTATGTTTAGCCAAATTGCCAACATCACCTAGATCGCATGGTTTGCCTACTACATCAACACATCTGGCCACTCAGCCCATTACCAGATTTGATGGTACCTTCATCCAATTGGGTACTCTAGCACATGAATCAGAAGATAAGGACATTCTTAGCTGGTTATACAAAGATGAGGAAGAAGATAATAGAGCAGCCGCTCTGGACATTGTTCTACCGACACACTTGTATGGAAAATGATACTTAATCATGAAGCAAATGGGATATGACGGTAAAGGACCTATTGGGAAACACAAAGAAGGAGTCACTGACCCTATAGATCTTCCTTCACAACCTAGTAGAAACAAAATAGGATTGGGTTCTAAGCTCACGTTCCTATTGAAACGGCCGCCACACACAACTACAAAATCTCGATGGAAGTTAAAGAAGAAGTACAAAGAAGAATCCTGGCAGGAAGCACTCTTTGAATCATCAGAAACAATCCGCAAGGCACGGGAACGCTAAGATCAAAAGTTGCATCAGGGAAAGCTTCTAAATCATAAGAAGGCCATATCTATAGCGGTAGCTCACATTCAAACACCAATGTCTCAAGAACAAATCATGTCATCTCCAGATACCGTCATTCCTCCCCGAGGAAGCATAGTCTATGAACAAATCCAGAAAATAGAAGACGGATCTGATACATAATCAACTCAAAATATCAAAATGGTATCCATCATCAAAAATTTGTTTTCACCATACAACATACCTGTTTATAGCACGGATAGAATCTGGGATGATGCCTATGAGATAGATTCAAATGAATATGAATGGGGTACCTGCTCCAATGCTACTACAAATATCCTGGATGATACTGATTCCATATCCCTTTCTCAAGAAGAACATAACGCAGAAGATAGACCTCTTGAATTTGGACCACAAAATATCTATGATGTCAAGGAAAGCGAACAGAAACATTATGCACAAGTCTATGCAGAAGATAATACCATCGAAGACCTCGACGAAATCCTGGACTTCTTTAAAACCAAGACCCATCACGATGAAAACTCTGTCCTAACACTTACAGTAGCAGAGCTTGATCCACCCAACGATTCCTTACCGCTTGTCTTTCCTGACCTCATCGACTGGGATGAACCTGAAACCTATGATATACCAATTTTCCCAGATGATGAATCTATTATCCATTACCTATGTACCGTATATCCAGAAATAGGCTCTACTAGTGAACAAAATAATGATGTCTGTCAATCAGGGAGTGCCAAGTCTTTCAGTCGCAAAAATGAACCAAATAAAGGATCTGATGCTGAAAACCAGTCAATGGCAGCTCTAGATCACAAAAAAGTAAAAATAAAGGATGCATCTGAAGGTGAAAACCTTTTTAAGGCACCTAACGATGGGAGACTTGACACTCTTCCTGAACACTTTCATGAGCGATCACCCATTTTGATTGAGCCCACTCAATCAATCAACATTGGTACCACGGAAGCAGCCAGAAACATACACCTTGCAGAATCTCTGACAGAGGAAGAACGATCAGCATTCATCATCTTCTTTAAAGAACATCAAATTAACTTTGCTTGGTCATATGCTGATATGCCTGGAGTAGATCCACACTTAATCATGCATCACTTATCCATCTCTTCCGGAGTCAAGCCAGTCAAGCAAAAACTACGAAAGATGAATCCACAGGTGGCACTCATGGTCAAAACTGAACTGAAGAAACTATTAGATGTCGGATTTATCTGACCCATTGACTATGCTGAATGGATTTCCAACATCGTTCCAGTATCAAAACCAGATGGTAGTATCAGAATATGTACCGACTTCAGGGACGTCAACAAAGCTTGTCCAAAAGATGACTTGCCTCTACCCAGTATCGACATAATTGTAGATCTCACAACAGGCCATGCAATCCTCTCATTAATGGACGGTTTCTCAGGCTATAATCAAATCAAAATAGCTCCTGAAGATCAAGATAAAACAACGTTCACCTATCTTTGGGGAACGTACTGTTGGAATGTTATGCCTTTTGGCTTAAAAAATGCAGGGGCCACTTATCAAAGAGCAATGACAACAATCTTCCATGACATGATACACACATTTATGGAAGACTGTGTGGATGATTTACTAGCTAAATCTTTCACCAGAGCCGAACATCTTGGCATCCTAACAAAGATTTTTGATCGATTGGAGAAATTCCAAGTCAGGCTCAACCCTAATAAGTGTGTCTTCGGGGTTACATCAGACAAATTACTAGGCTACATAGTCTCAGCTAAGGGTATTGAAGTTGATCCAGCAAAGGTACAAGCTATTATAGACATGCCACCACCAAAGAATATCAGTCAACTCAGATCTCTACAGGGACAACTTCAATCAATCAGGCGATTCATCGCTCAACTAGCAGATAAAAGTCTACCATTTAACCATTTGCTACACAAAAATGTACCATTCAGATGGGAGACTAAGTGTGCAGAATCTTTTTACCAAATCAAACAATACCTGATGAATCCACCAGTTCTAGTACCACCAGTCGCAGGAAAGCCTCTTATACTATATATCTCAACAACAGATATATCGCTGTGGGCACTATTGGCATAAGAAGATCAACAAGGAAAGGAACGAGCCATATATTACATCAGTCGGACATTGAATGGTTATGAACTCAACTATACATTCATTGAAAAGGCTTGCCTAACAGTGGTCTTTGCATCCCAGAAGTTTCGACATTATATGCTAGCACACACTATTAAGCTAGTAGCAAAGATTGATCCTCTCAAATATCTACTTAGCAAGGTAGCTCTTACAGGCCGATTGGCTAAATGGGTCATGATTCTCAGTGAATTCTATTAGGGTTTCAAGCAGATCCGAAGCAAATATGAACTAACAATTATATGCAGATTTAAATACAAAAGATAAAGAAATAAAACAGGACACAGATAACACAGAGATTTAACGTGGTTCACCCAGAATGGGTTACGTCCACCATACACAGCCGTCCAATCTTTCTTATTATCCAGCAAAAATAATACATCAACCTTACAATGCCTTAAGCATCCCAGCGACTTATAACATGCGTTTTTAGGGCAACAAACAAAGTCGACCTTTTTAGGGTTTTATTACAATGTCGGTTTTCATCAACAAAAATGGCAAAAAAAATTTTCTCTGGGGCTGCCGCCCCCGAACCCCTGCCCGGGGCCCGGCCCGGCCCCGGACCCCGGCGAGGATACTTGCTGAGTGTACAGTACTTTGCTGATCAGTCGCCACATTTCAACAATCTCCCACTTGGAGACTGATACTACACGACACCACTGTACATGCAACATCCGCTGGATAAAACACTAGGACTTGACTGGTATAAATTCCACAATTATTAATCAAGAAGACCAACAGAAACTGATGAAGAAATCAACTTCTCCTGTGGAACTACCTTTGTGAACATATCGGCAGGATTCTCACTTGTGTGAATCTTCTCAAGCCGTAACTGACCCTCCTCCAAAATAGTCCGGATGAAGTGGTACCTGAGCTGAATGTGCTTTGTCCTTGAATGAAAAGCAGAGTTCTTCGCAAGATGAATGGCACTCTGGCTATCAGTATACAATGGGCTATCCTCTTGTGTCTGACCCAATTCCTTCAGAAAACATTGCAACCAAATCATCTCTTTGCTGGCTTCTGTAGCAGCAACATACTCAGCTTCAGTGGTTGAAAGTGCAACAACCTTTTGCAGCCTAGAAATCCAACTGACTGCAGTTCCCCCTATAGTAAAAACATACCCTGTAGTACTCCTCCGTGAATCAATATCACCTGCCAGATCAGAGTCAACAAATCCACTTAGAGCAGCATTAGATCCTTTGAAACATAATGCCTTCGTAGTAGTTCTTTTCAAATACCGAAGAATCCATTTCACAGCATTCCAATGTTCCATACCCGGATTACTCATAAACCTGCTCACAACTCCCACTGCATGTGCAATATCTGGCCTTGTGCATACCATTGCATACATTAGACTGCCAACAGCTGATGAATATGGGATGTTAGACATTTTATTAACCTCTTCCTGTGCCTTTGGACACATCTCCTTGGTTAATTTGAAATGACTAGCCAAAGGTGTACTAACTGCTTTTGCATCCTGCATGTTAAATCTTTTCAACACCTTCTTTATATACTCACTTTGGGACAAATTCAAGGTTCTATTTTTCCTGTCCCGTGTAATCCTCATACCGAGAATTTGCTTAGCTGCACCCAAATCCTTCATAGCAAATGACCTGGCTAATTTTTGTTTAAGATCATTTATATGTTGCATGTTAGACCCAGCAACAAGCATGTCATCAACATAAAGCAACAAGATAATATAACTGCCATTATCAAATCTCTTAAAATATACACAATGATCAGAATGACATCTATGATAACCGTGTTCAGCCATGAAACTATCAAATTTTAAATACCATTGTCGGGGTGCTTGTTTTAGGCCATACAGACTTTTCTTCAACCTGCACACCAAGTTCTCCTTACCTTTGACCTCATATCCCTGTGGTTGCAACATGTAAATTTCCTCCTCCAAATCTCCATGGAGAAAAGCTGTTTTGACATCTAATTGTTCAAGATGTAAATCATCTGCAACCACAAGACTAAGTACAGTTCTAATTGAAGTCATTTTTACAACTGGAGAAAATTTTTCATCATAATCTATACCCTTTTTCTGTGCAAAACCTTTTACCACAAGTCTGGCCTTATATCTTTTCTGACCTCCTTCCTCCTCCTTCAACCGATAAACCCATTTGTTAGGCAAGACTCTTTTTTCTGTAGGTAAAGGGACTAAGTCCCAAGTCTTATTTTTCATCAAGGAGTCCATCTCTTCTTTCATGCCTAGTTGCCACTGTTGTTTGGCATCCACCTGCATTGCTTCTTCATATTCTTCTGGTTCACCAGAATCTGTTAATAAAATAGAATACAAAGAAGGAGAAAATCTTTCAGGGGGTCTACTTGTCCTCGTAGAACGTCTAACACTTGCAGGAGTTTGTGGGACAATCTGTTGTTGCTGAGCATCAGGTACTTGTGGCATTTCATTTTCAGGAATCTCATCCAACACCACATATTCTTGTTTGTCCTGTTCATGCTTCTTTTCCTGCATCTGTTCTTTATACATAACCTTCTCATTGAATATAACATCTCTACTTCTAATTATTTTCTTATTTTCAAAATCCCATAACCAATAGCCATATTCATCTATCCCATATCCAATGAAGGTACATTTCTGAGATTTAGCATCAAGCTTGGTTCTATTTTCTTTATCAACATGGACAAAAGCTTCGCAACCAAAAGTTTTTAGAAAAGAATAATTTACCTTTTTACTAGTCCATGCCTCCTTTGGAATACCACCATCCAAAGGGGTTGAAGGTCCTCTATTTATCAAATAGACAACAGTATGTACAGCATCTGCCCAAAAATGTAAGGGCAATCCAGCATGCAATCTCATGCTCCTCGCACGTTCCATGATGGTCCTATTCATTCTCTCTGACACACCATTTTCCTGTGGAGTTCCTGGAACTGTCTTCTGCTTTCGAATCCCATTTAAGGAACAGTAATCTTCAAATGCTTTGCTGCAATACTCACCTCCATTATCCGATCTGAGACACTTCAACTTTTTTCCTGTCTCATTCTCAACCAGAGCTTTCCATTTCTTAAAAGTTTCAAAAACATCTGATTTTTGTTTTAGAAAATATACCCATGTTTTTCTAGTTGAGTCATCAATAAAAACAACATAACAACAAGAGCCACCAAGAGATGATACCTGAGCGGTCCCCATACATCTGAATGTACAAGCTCTAACTTCTCACTCTTCTTCTCTTTCCCAACCTTGAGAAATCTGACTCTTTTCTGTTTACCATAAACACAGTTTTCACAGAACTCTAAATCAATCTTCTTTAGTCCTGGCAATAGATTTTTGGAGTGAAGGATTTTCATCCCTTTCTCACTCATGTGCCCAAGCCTATGGTGCCACATTATCGAATCTGTTCTTGCAACATTTATTGTTGTTGTCCCTGCAGTAACTTTATCTGTAGCAGCTAAGGTAGAGTAAGTGTTACCAGCACACAGATATAATGTGCCTACCTTCGCACCTTTAGCTACTACTAACGATCCTTTAGTGACCTTCCACATACTGTCTGAGAAGGTAACTATGCAACCTTCACTACCTAGTTGCCCTGCAGAAATTAAATTTCTTCTTAAATTAGGAACATGTCTTACCTCCTGCAGAAACCAGTCATTACCATTCTGCAACTTGATCTTTATCTTTCCTTTTCCAACAATTTGACATGGCTCATCATCACCCAAATATACCTGTCCAAAATCACCTTGAACATAATCTAGAAAATATTTTCTATGGGGTGTAGCATGAAATGAAGCCCCAGAATCTATTACCCAGGAATCATTAACATTATCCAAACATAAGATTAAAGCATCTTGTAGAGTATTACTTGCAATATTAGCTTCCTTACTGTCATTTTCATTTTTGTCTCCTTCTTTATTTTTCTGAGACCAACAGTCTTTCTTTAGATGACCAGGCTTTCCGTAGTACCAGCAATCTTTCTTTCCTCTAGATTGAGAGCGTCCTTTCTTTGACTTCCCTCGTGACTTCTCATTCCCAGGGCCTTTTCCTCTTTCCTTGGGTCTTCCTCTGTTCTCCACATTCAAAACACTACCCGATGATGTTGGAGTCTCACCTGTGCTTTTCCTTCGCATTTCCTCGCTTAGGATAACACCAACAATATCATCAAATACCAAAGTATTTTTACCAGAGACAGAGTTACTTACAGCCATAACCAAGCTATTCCAGCTTTCTGGCAAAGAACATAAAATCAAGAGAGCCCTAACCTCTTCTGCAAAGGTAATTTTTACTGAAGACAATTGACTAGTAATTGTATTAAATTCATTTAAGTGCTCCACTACAGATCCTCCCTCACTCATTTTCAAATTAAACAAACGCTTCATAAGAAATACCTTATTCGAAGCTGAGGGTTTCTCATACAGCTTAGCCAATGTTGCCATCAAATCTACAATCATTTTTGCTTCTGTTATATTGAATGCTACAGACGCCGCAAGGCACAATCAAATGGATCCAAGTGCCTTTCTATCTAAAATGTCCCACTCTTCATCTGATATTGTGGTCGGTTTCTTTGCCTTTCCTTCCAATGGCCGCCATAAATCTTTTTGATACAGGTAATCCTCCATCTGCATTTTCCATAACTGATAATTCTGGCCGTTAAACTTTTCGACCTTGAATTTGGAATCCTCCATTGCTCCCACTCAAATCTGAAAGTCCTGCCAATTTATAGAAAACCTCGCTCTGATACCAATTGTTAGGGTTTCAAGCAAATCCGAAGCAAATATGAACTAACAATTATATGCAGATTTAAATACAAAAGATAAAGAAATAAAACAGGACACAGATAACACAGAGATTTAACGTGGTTCACCCAGAATGGGTTACGTCCACCATACACAGCCGTCCAATCTTTCTTATTATCCAGCAAAAACAATACATCAACCTTACAATGCCTTAAGCATCCCAACGACTTATAACATGCGTTTTTAGGGCAACAAACAAAGTCGGCCTTTTTAGGGTTTTATTACAATGTCGGTTTTCGGACCCCGACGAGGATACGTGCTGAGTGTACAGTACTTTGCTGATCAGTCACCACATTTCAACAAATTCGACATCCAATACACAGAAAGACGAGCCATCAAAGGACAAGCAATTGCAGATCAGCTGGCTGAAGCACCGCTACCAGGAAAACAAACCATGGAGATTGAATTTTCAGACAGGGACGTTCTTGCTCTTTCTCCCAAACAATGGACCCTATACTTTGATGGATCTTATATACAACATGGTTCAGGGGCCGGCATTCTATTCATCACTCCTGAAGGACACACTATGCCACGATCATATAGGCTTATGTTTCCATGCACAAATAATGTGGCTGAATATGAAGCATTGGTTATAGGCATCAAACTGGCTGTCGAATGGAAAATCCCTGAGTTAAAAGTCTATGGCGACTCACAACTAGTCATCAATCAAATCAACAACAACTATCAGACAAAGGATGACAAGCTATTACCCTACAAGCGAATGGTGGATGACTTCAAACAGTATTTTGTGCACATCACCTTCGAACAAATACCAAGATTGACCAACAAAGCAGCCGATGCAACAGAGTCCACTATGGCTTCACTACTACAGATTCCAGAGCAACAGAGTCGTTACGAGTTCTTGGTAGAGCAACTGTTCTCCCCCGCCTATGACCACTCTGAATCCCGGGTTATCTATGCCATGACTGGTTCAGATTCTCCGTTATATGGACCAATATATGACTATCTCAAACACAATATCTTACCAATTGACCAATCTCGTAACCAAAAACGTAACTTTATCCGACAAGCCGCCCATTACACCCTTACCGCTGATACTTTATATCATCGAGGTCTCGATGGTACTCTTCTTCGTTGCCTTGATCGTAATGATTCCGATTCTGCTTTACATGAGCTTCATGAAGGTATTTGTGGCACACATTCAAGTGGCACTACTCTTGCTAAAAAGCTTCTACGGATGGGATACTACTGGCTTACAATGGAAAAAGACTCATATCACTTCGCCAAGAAATGTCCTAAATGCCAGATCCATGGCAATCTGATACATGCACCAGCACAGGAACTGCAGCCATTTACAACGTCCTGGCCCTTTTTTCAATGGGGACTAGATTTAGTTGGCAAAATTCATCCTTTATCTTCAAATGGACACAAGTTCATTATAACTGCAACAGAATACTTTACCAAATGGATCGAAGCAGTTCCCATGACCATAGTGACTGAGAAACAAATTGCCTCTTTTATCCTAAATTATCTGATCTGTAGATATGGTATTCCAAGTTCCATCGTCACAGATAATGGATGACCTTTCAAAAACCAAGGTGTACAGGAACTATGTGAAAAGTTCAAAATTCAACATCGGTTTTCTACACCACACTACCCACAGGGCAATGGTCAAGCAGAAGCATCTAACAAAACCATCTTGAAAATCCTAA
This sequence comes from Cryptomeria japonica, assembly GCF_030272615.1. Classification (NCBI taxonomy): domain Eukaryota; kingdom Viridiplantae; phylum Streptophyta; class Pinopsida; order Cupressales; family Cupressaceae; genus Cryptomeria; species Cryptomeria japonica. Next base: position 87,826,608 of record NC_081414.1, on the reverse strand, counting down.
AGAAAACAGTGAATGATGCAGGCAAAGATTGACACGTACAACTCAATCCAACACTTTGGGCATACAGGACCAGCATCCGCACACCTATAGGAGCAACACCATACTCATTGGTATATGGATCAGAGGCCATTTTACCCCTGGAGGTAGAAATCCCATCTCTCAGAGTCTCTTTGAAAGGTTTAATCCCAGATGAAGAGTATCGAGTTAACTGATTGCAAAAACTTGAATTATTAGATGAAAGACGCTAGCATGCTTACACCCATCTCAAAGCATATCAGCAACGCATGTGCAGGAGCTACAATCACAAGGTCATTCCCAGAAACTTCAAAGTTGGTGATCTAGTCCTCAAAGAAAATCCAAGAAATCAGCAAGATAGAGAAAAGAAAGGGAAATTTGAACCTAAGTGGTTGGGTCCCTATGTCATCATATCAGTCTATGGATCAGGTGTCTACCAGTTTACAACTTAAGAAGGAGATATGCTCGAAGAACCAACTAACACTATCCATCTGAAGAAGTACTATACTTAAGTAGCCTAGTGCACGAAAAAAGCCAAAAACAATCAAAAAAATTCAGAAAAAGCAAAAACAAAGTACAATAAAAACAAATGGTGAAAACCTGGTAAACAGGCGCTCTTGTGAAAGAACGACTCCTCTATCTATCTCCATGCCATTTTATCCGTACAAACATTATCGGCTATCGCCCGACACTTAGCATATATCCATTCAGGACATACTTAGCGTAGTCACTATCCTGGGTTATTCATATATATATATCCTCTTACCACATTCCACCATAGCTTGGAAATCACTGTACATGATCATATCAAGAGGCACACTCAGCTAGGGGCATTAACTTGTTCAAAAACTTGCAAACATTCAAGACATCACAACTATTGCAAAAACTCAGAAGCATGACATCCAACAAACAAAACTACACTTCATCGCAAAAACAAAACAAAACAATTCACAAAAATACCAAGGATGGATGATTTTCTGAAGTACTAAATGTTGCATTCTTGCATAAAAATCTAGACTATTTTTGCATTTTGAACTTTTTAAATTATTGGAATCTTCTCCTTATCTCATAAAATGCTTCAAAGCTAGAGATCATGGGGAACTTCCAATATTTTCTTAGTCTTTTGTCTGGGAGGCGATCACTTGTACTGTGTGAATCCTTGCCTTGAGACGTGATACATCAAATATCACTGAAGGCCTGATTCCACTTCACGCATACAAATGATTTAATCTTGCCTGTTTACGCAATACGCATTCAGGTCATCCTGGTTCAATTATACCTTGACGCTTGTGTTATCTTGCAAAATCAAACATCATGTAAATTTTTCTCAGGTCATCATGGTTCAATTATACCATTATGCTTGTATAAATTTTCAACATATCCTAAACAAATCAATGCTCAATGATGAAACTTACAAAGAAAGCAAATACAATGGTTGTATCAGGGATGGCAAAAATGCAAAATGAGGATGCTCCAAAAACATTAGTTGCATATCATTTTACAATTAGTTGCATATCATTTTACAATTAATTGCATATCACTTTCATACATCTCATTTTCAAGATACATTTCACAGCATATCATACATCTCATTATCAAAACATACATTGCACAGCATATCAAATCATACATCTCATTTTCAAGATAAATCTAAAGCATACATCCTGCATCGTACATTTAAGCATTGCATCATCATAGAATAACGAAATAGCCCACATAACATGCATCCATATAAACACATCACATGATCAAAGCAAATGGTGCCGAATATATATATATATATATATATATATATCTCAAAATGATCCAAATGTACAAAATGTGTCAAAACACTGTGTCCAGTACAAAGAATACAATGCTAAAAAATACAACAGAGACCATGTCCCTGCTCCTGGATCTCTAGGAAGGTCTTGTCTCGGTGGCCCCGTAACACCTCGGCTCTCAGATTGCGAACCAATATCTTGATATCGACTAGATCTCGACTGTGCAAAACTCTGTACTCGGCGATCCCTGGGTACTGCAGCCTCATAATGCCGCCTATAGTACTCCGCCTCCTGAGCTCTCAATGCCAGCTCTCTCAGGGTGTCTCTCATAGGACCACCCGCTGCTGCTCTCTGCATGCTAGACACCACCTCCTCTGCTCGCCCCCTCCGCTCAATCTCAGTATCCCGCTTAGTGGTCAACTGAGAAATCTGTCGCTGATAGGTCAAAATCTGTGCCTGCAGCAGCTGTACAGTCACATGTAGGGTCCGGATCTGTGCATCCTCAACGTGTGTAGGGATCCGAACCCGTAGTGGTACTTGTGTCGGGGCAACTCCTCCAACCCTGCCTGTCCTCAGTGCTGGAGGTGGGAGCACATATGTCCTCCTCCTCTGTGCTGGTCGCCTCACCTCATCAACACCTCCCACTGCAGCTAGCACCTCCCCCACTCTCCCCTCTCCACCGGCTCCAATTGCTAATCCACCTCTCCCCCTGTCTATCACACCCCGTCTCACCGCTCTCTCCCCACCCCTATCTCCTCTCCTAGCTCTACCTCCTCGTCTCCCTCTAGCTTCTCTCCCTCGTCCATCTCCTCCATCCTCTCCATCATCATCATCATCATCATCATCATCATCATCATCATCATCATCATCATCATCATCATCATCATCATCATCATCATCTCCCTCTCCCTCCTCCTCATCCGAATCAAAAGCCGACCTCATCTCATCAGGATCAGATATCCTGGCCACCGCCCGTGCAGCAAACAATCGGGCAAACTCATCCATCATGCCCGCATCCTGAATCTCAGGGGCATAATCCCATATCTGCCCGGCCAACCTGACAAACTCTTCCACCACCACCCCACTATCAATGGTCGGCCCCCAATCAACCACATCCTGCCGCCGCCGTGCATATCGACACATTCCCTGTGGAATACCCTGCTGGTGCCCAAACTGCCTCAAAACTCGGGTCACCAAAAACCTCTCGATCACAAACGGAGTCCTCCCGATCAAGTATCTAGTCATAAAAACAAAGGGCATCTCCAGCCCGTCCTCTGCCCACACCTCACATCCTGTATACGGTCGCTAGATGACCGTATATATATCATCAAGCACTCTCCTCCAGTGCTCTAGTTTGCCTAGCTTACGCTGGACAACTAGACCCCTGTATCCGTATGCATATGCACACCCCATAGGCCTGTCCCTGTCTGCTAGTGGCCTCGCCGTTGGAATGTGCTCCCAACACCATACCTGTAACAGTGTCACGCCAGCTGACAAACTGCCGTAATTGAGGTATACCACCTCATGCAGGCCCCTGTATAGATGAGCCAGCATAGCTGACCCCTATGAAAACCTCCTGTCTTGTGTGACCATCTCCTCCAAAACTAGCCTCCATCCCACCGAAAATCCCTTTGACCTACGATCAGAACAAATGAATCCACCAATAAACCCTGCTAGTATGGATGGCAGCGGTGCATAATCTAGGTCCAAAAACTCCTGCCATGGGATCTCATAGCCGCAAACTGTATCATCTTGGAATATACGGCGTCGTGCCTCTGTCCCACCCTCCTCCGACTGCTCATGGTAGTAGTGCACCTACTACGGAAATCCGCAGAATCTTGTAACAGTCCTCTGGGGTGACTGTCATCTCTCTAGTCGCAAAGTGGAAGGTGTTCGTATCACTATGCCACCTCTCGGCCAATGCTGTCAGTAGCCCCCGGTTCACAGTGAACCGAGGCATATCCAAAAGGGAGGTCAACCCACATCTCTCAATAATATCAAGATCGGCCTAAGACAATCGTGGTATCAATGTCCACGGTCTGGGAAATCTCTCTCGTGACTAAACCACACCCAATCACTCCTGTCAAAACAAGCAAAACAAATCCAATATCAGTTTCCACATCAAAACAACGATATCAAAATCAAACTCACATCAACAACATGAAACAAATTTGCTCATCTACATCAAGTTCAAAATCCTATCATTTCATATCAATTTGTAACACAACTCATTTCATATCAACTTGTAACACAACTCATTTCATATCAACTTGTAACACAACTCAAGTTCTCAAAAACCATATCAAAACTTGTAAAACAACTCAAGTCTCCAAAATCACATAAACTTGTAAAACAACTCAAGTTTCCCACCTATATCAGCTTGTAACACAACTCAAGTTTCCAACCCATATCAGCTTGTAATACACATCAGGCTTCACACATTGAACTTGAAGTAAGAACACGCACATGCATCATATTTTGATCAACACAACACATTGATATCTATGCATAACTTGGAATATCGCAAATCAAAACAAGTTATATCGACACTCATATTGGACAAATCCATAAAATCATGATAACACGACACAAAAAATTTACAATTCCACTCATCTTGCAAAATTTTTCCAGATGCGCTAAAACAGATACCCAATGCGCTAAAATCCCCCCACGCGCTAGGCTGTCTTTCCTACGCGCTATTTTATCCACCAGATGCGCTAGACTGACTCTACGCGCTAATTTTTCCCCCCCATGCACCACCTAACCTACTCTATGCGCTAAATTCTGTCTACGCGCTAATCTATACCTCCTAGGCGTTACCCGTTTGACCCTATGCACTAAACCCCCTTACCCATGCGAACCCCTGTGACCCCTATGCGCTAGGTCTACCCTATGCGCTAACCTCCTGACCTGACGCGTTACTCGATTGTCGCCATGCGCTATTCTACATCTATGCGCTAACCTATTTTTTATATGCGCTATCCTATCTATTTCGGACGCGACCCCTAGTATTCGACTTGATGCGCTACTTCAAACTTCGTATGCGCTAATCTACGCCCTAGGCGCGCTAAAACGTTAAACCCAAACTTTGAAAATAAAAAAATGACTAAAAACGATCAAATGAAAAGTCAAAAGAGGGAAAAAAATGTTGACTTACTGGTGGTCCATATGCTACTGGTCTCCGGTACCTCCGAACGCGCTCGAAACAGTGTCTATGGTACGGAATAGGCATTTTCTCTACAAACCAAATTCTCTTTCTCCAAAGTCAACAAAGCACAAATGAATCTAATTCAAGCCCTTTTCCCCTTTTATAAGAGGAAAATGAGATTAGGGTTAGCTAACTGGACCTGTAATATGGTCGCGGTCTCCCCTATACCATAACATTTGTAACTTATCGGGAGATGAATCAATTTACCCACATTTCACATACACGAAATCCTGCACATCATACGAATCTCATCAAATTAAATCAAAATTTTTCAAAAAAATTTGATTCATCTCCCGAGGGGCATCACCATCAAATATCGAATCTGGGGCATCACACATCAAATCAAATCCGGGGCACGATTTACAAATCACAAGAGCGACACAACAAAAATTGCATGTGATCATAAATCACAAAAACACATCATTTTCTTTGAAATAACATGTGCACACACGTCACTTCAAAGAGGGGCAAAATGTAGACGTATAAAAATGACCATTTCTAAATGAATATTTTATGTTCATTTCTCTATTTAATTAAATCCAATTTAATTAAATTATCCACATTCTTCTATTTTATTAAGTAAATTACTCAATTTATTTAAATAAAATTCACTATACCCATTTAATGAATAAACCATTTTATTCAATTAAACCCCCCTATCCACTTTTAATTAAATTCAAATTTAATTAAATAGTTATCCTAAATTGAATAAATCTAATTTATTTAATTTCTCCAAATTACAACCAAATTGAATTAAATCACTTTATTTCAATTAAATCCTATTATCCCTCCATCCACTTGCAAAATCCCAAACCCCTTTCTAATCCCTTCTAGAATCTTCTAATTGCTTCTAATTAGCCTAACCCATCATTCTAAACTCCGTCACATCCCTAAGCAAAGGGAAGTCACTTCTCAAAACCTCAAAGTCTTTGATAACCATTAAAGGCTTTCAACCTTCAACCACTTAATTCCTCAAAGTCTTTGATAACCATTAAAGGCTTCCAACCTTCAACCACTTAATCCCCCAAAGTCTCCAATAACCATTAATGGTTAACTCAAACCCTCTTACATGGTTAAATAATTTGTTTTAACTCAACCTTCACCCAACCCAAGGGTTTCATCAGGCCTTTAATGCTTTGACCATGATTATCTTTTAATCATTTGCACAAAGGTTTATCCTTGGATTAACTCTTAATCCATTGGGTAAACCTAACTTAAGCTTGACCCTTATCTCTAGATAACCCTAAGGTCTTCTCAAGCATTTAATGCCTCCAACCCCTTTTCTCAACCAGTCTTATGTTGACATTTGTCACCATTTCATTGGTGCAAATTACAAACATGGATCCCCAACTTTCAAACTCAACCCTTGATCAACTCTTTCAATCCTGACCATCCATTGCCCTATTTTTGCTATAAATAGAACTCCCATTCTTCCATTTTTGATCATCCTCCAAATTTGTAGTATCACACTTATGCTCAAATACATTCAAGCTTTCACATATCATCTTTATGCTCACCATTTTAGCCACTCTTTAACTAGAAATTAGTCTAAATATGCATGTTTAGAATACTTTCTTTATCATTTAGCTCAATCATAGACTAAATATATCATGTTAGGATATTATTCATACTAACCTTGTCATCTTATCATCTAGTTTATTGCATTTCTAGAATCATACATAGCTTAGCATACCTTTTATTCTAAATCTATCAAAAACATCCCTCGTTCTTGCATTTGCCATCCCTAAACCATTTTGCTCAGTGATTTGAGAGCAAAAACATTGGTTTGAGGGATATTGTGAGATAGAGAACTATGGGACCCACTTTGGGAAGCTGAGTAATATTCTGTTACTCCATAGCTTGCACCAAGAAGTCCTGTGTGTGTGTGGACTAGTATTTAGCAATAGTATCAGCCCACTTTTCCCGCATACAATAACTATTAATAATTGGGGCACGTCAAGTAATATAGTCATCCGATAAATGATAGAGATAAGTCAAATATAATCATCAGATAAATGATTGGTATGAACATGCGATTATGTTGATAACTATTATAGTTATCATATGATAGCATCAATCGATGCTATCATATGATATCTATGATAGTTATAAGTCTGGTTTGATCACATCACGAGTACTATTATCGATTATGCATATAAGATGATTATAACAAATTCATTTATTAATCACGAGGTCTATATTTATATTGTAGTTATATCGATAAGGTAGATGATTGAATGAGAGATAAATGAAATATCTTATTCAATCATTTATCTAATGGAATCTACTAAATTTCAACAAAAACGACCAAACCATCATAAGAAATTCACATAGGAGTGGGCGTCAAATTCCAAGGCTTTTCACACCTTTCCCATATCGCTATAATCAATTTAATATTTCCCTATGTCCACTCATTGTTGCGGGCAAACAATAGAACTGCTCGTTAAAAAGAAAAACGACAATTGCCTCGACAATTTATTAAGTTACGGTTAAGGAGATACATCGGGATTCGGTATTGATGGTGATAGAGAACCAAACTGATCTTTTCAGTGAGCATAACTCACCAGGTGGATGTAATGCTGCCACGTGGACCCCCGAAAGATTCAATATCTCACCAATCTTCTTTCTTAGTATCGGATTTTATGCCGTGAAAAAGGATTGAGCGGGAAATTTAATTTAGGCGCGCTCAGGTAGTGGCGTATTTCTTGAAGGTTGCGTTTTGACGGTCGGATAAAAGGAGTACTGACAAATGCCGTAATAATCCTGACCTGTTGATCGGGATACCTGGATTGACGGTGCCTTTCTTGTTTTCTTTTTTCTGTGGTTTCAAACCAGAGACCGAGAAGGCAGCTCACTAAGCATGGAGGGAAAAGAGAAGGAGAAGGGGCAAGAGAGGGCCATTGGTATCGATCTGGGAACAAGTTACTGTTGTGTTGGGGTATGGCAGCCGCAGCATAACATGGCTGAGATCATTGTTAATGAGCAGGGAAACAGAACCACTCCTTCCATGGTTGCTTTTACCCAATCCCAGAGACTTATTGGCGATGCTGCTAAGAACCAGATTGCAACCAATCCTCTCAATACTGTCTTTGATGCCAAGCGACTCATTGGAAGGCGCTTCTCTGATTCTTGTGTGCAACAGGACATCAAATTATGGCCTTTTGTTATCGAAGAGGTGGATGATAAGCCTCTCATTAAGGTTACTTACAAAGGGGAAACAAAATTATTTGCGCCTGAAGAGATCTCATCCATGCTGCTCATGAAAATGCAGACCATTTCTGAACGTTATCTGAAGTGCGAGGTGAAGAATGCAGTTATTACTGTGCCTGCTTATTTTAATGATGCGCAAAAGAGGGCCACAAAGGATGCTGGTAAGATTGCAGGCCTCAATGTCATGCGAATAATTAACGAACCAACGGCTGCAGCTATAACTTATGGCTTCCATGATGTATTTACTGGAGAAAGAAGCGTTCTCGTCTTCGATTTGGGTGGAGGTACGTTTGATGTCTCAGTTTTATCTGTTCAAAAGGGTTTCATTGCCGTCAAGGCTGTTAGAGGGGATATGCATCTAGGAGGTCAAGATTTTGACAACAGAATGCTTAATTTCTGTATTCAAAAGTTTAACACAAAATACAAGTTGGATATGAGGATGAGTGCCAAAGCTCTTCGAAGGCTTCGTTCAGAATGCGAGAGAGCAAAGAGGAATTTGTCCTCCGAGGTAGAGACTGTTATCGACATCGACGGTCTTTACCAGGGACATGATTTTTTTTTAAAGGTTAGCAGAGCCAAATTCGAGGAGCTAAATGTCGACTTATTTCAGAAGTGCATAGAAATAGTGAGAGAGTGCCTGCAGGATGCCCAAATGACCAATGACCAAATCGACGACATTGTGTTAGTGGGAGGTTCGTCGCGTGTAACAAAGTTGCAGGAGTTACTGAGGCAAGATTTTGGGCAGAAAAAGCTATGCAACAAAGTAAACCCCGATGAGGCCGTTGCTTATGGCGCGGCCGTGCAGGCAGCGGCATTGAACAATGAAGATGTGACCCTAATGCTCACGGATGTTGCACCTTTGAGCCTGGGAACTCAAATTAAGGGTGGTGTCATGAGCGTAATTGTTCCACGAAATACCCCAATTCCCGTTCAGAGGGAAAAATATTTCACTACAGCCTGTGATAATCAGACTGCAACAATTTTTCCGGTTTATGAAGGAGAGCGAACATTGGTCGCACAAAATAATCTTTTGGGTGAATTTGAGTTGACTGGAATTCCGCAGGCCAGATGGGGGGTGCCAAGTGTGAAGGCTTGCTTCAAAATAAGTGAGGATGGCATTCTCTCAGTCTCTGCAGAGGACGAGGGTAGTGGAGCAAGTAAAGAGATTACAATAACCAATGCCGGTGGAAGACTTAACAAAGAAGAGATCGATCAAATGATAGCCGATGCAGAAAAATTTAAAGAAGATGACAAAAAAGTTAAAAAGAAGAATCTGGCCAGAGGCAATCTGGTTTACTATATTTACAACATGAAAATCAGGGTAAGTGAGGCCAAGACCAAACATAATATAAAGGCATCTGCTGCAGAAGACGTCCTATCGACACTGCATAGTGCTCAACAATGGTTGGATGACAATGAGGAGGCAGAAGCTTCTGAATTTGAAAAAGAGTTGAAAGAGCTTCGGATCGATCGGTTGCCTCCTTTTACCAGGAATTTGTAAGGTATGCCGATTCTTAAAATATTTTTTTTTTAATTTTGGGTTGAGAGAGAGTAGTAACTAAACATAGTGTGTTAGGTCAATTTGAGATTTGTAGCTAGGAATCTGCCATCATTGTAGCCTCACTTGTTATCGAAGCTTATTTTTGTCTTTTTCGGAAAATATGTCTAAAGTGAAGATAAAAGCAGCTCTATCGAGCGTACAAGTTTTTATATCTCCGAAGACAAAAGAAACATGCGTAGTCTTATTTATAATTCTATTTTTATCAAATTTAGAGCTTTAGTGTTTTTATTTTTTAATTGAATGATTTGTACTCTATTGGTTATAGGGTAATTTTTTTTCGATGAGCATTAAATTTTGCTAAGTTTTTAAAAATTATTTATAATGTCAATATCATTTATTATAATAGAGTATTGAAATATCACGAGTTTGAAATGTAATTTTTTATTTCAAAATTTATTTTTAATTGAATATATGTTTTCTTATTATAAATACAAATATGATATAAATTTTGATGTATATCATTTCAATCCATTCAATTGTTACCATGTCTTTTTTAAAGTACGATTTCACAATTTTCTAAAAAACTAACTATGAATATTTGAACTTCAATCCCTTGTACAACACTATTAAAATCCTTATATTGTTTATAGAGAGGTTCCTCTTTTTATTTTGTGGTTAAAGATATTTACATTGTTTGATTGTATCTTATTGACTTGTATAAACCTTTGACAAGATGATTGCTTTAAAAAAAAATATATGATGGAGACTAATCTTCATTTCCAATTTTTTTTGAACATTTAGAGATAGCCTTTCAATTGATTTTATATGATTAATTAGATTTTTCATTTTTCTCAACATGTATTCATTTATGAAACATTTTAGAGATTTAAGAGAATTACATATGGGTACGTCAAGAAAAATTATAATAGAAAAGCTATTGAAAGCTTCTACAAATTGATTGAATATTGAAGTAATATTTAAAATAAAAGTTAGGATGATGTCATGATTTATTAATTTTTTCACTTCTAAGGAATTTTTAATATATTAATAAACAATATAATCAATACTAATCTTCATTACGATAGATATTGAACATCTAGAGATAACCTCTCAATTGATTTTCTTGATTAATTATTATTTTTTGTTTTGCTTGACATATGCTCATTTATGAAACATATGAGAGCTTTACATGAAATTACATTCAAATATATATTGATATGAGTAAGAAAAGATTGACATACCTATATTTTGAAAAATCTATCTAAAGACGTTGAGAGATATCAATTTTGAAGTATCTATTTGTTTGAAAAAAATTCTAATAAAAATACATATTTAGAGAATGATATCTCTTTATCTACATTGATCATCCTTGAAATATTAAGTACACAACTATGAGATTCCTTGGAAAACAAAATTCTTCCACTCTTTGAAATGACAATAAGCACTTTGCAAACACCAGCATAAACCTTGCAATCCATCAAAATATGCCATTAGATCTTGATATTGGCATGAATAATAAATGATATTGGTAAATATCATGGTCCTCATAGTCCATCTGAATGGCGAAATGGTCCTATACTTACACTTCATTGGGCTATAGATTATCTTAGATACTCATGATTGCAATTAAAGTGTCAACTTTAATGATTTTTTTATTTTATTATAGGATTCTACTAATACATCGTTTTAACCTTGACGATCAAATGAAAAGATTACTTTGAGGACTACCATACTAACATTTTCTCCATAAATTATACAATAATATTGCATCATTTTATTCTCATAATTTCTATTAATTTAAATTTGTAGCAAATTTAAACACGCAATCTCCAACAAAGTATCAAAACATAATTATAATTAAGAGTGCATGGCTCCTAATAAACAATTTAGATTTGTTGCCATTAAAAGAGAGTAGCTTCATACATGATTCTGAACTCTTGAAAGCATTGAAAACCATCATGGAAGATCATAATTGCAATGTACCTAAGAAATGGATATACTCATGAGGCATTGAACCTGATCAGTTCACCTTTTCTAGCATTCTTCTAGCCTATGAAAAAATAAGTTATGGACATGTATGAGAAATATGAAAATATAATTAAAGCACATAGATTGTTTGATTAAAAAAAAATGGTTAAACACATCCAAGGGACATAAAAACCTAATACATGAAAATAAACATCAACAATAATACAAAGATGACACATTGCATGAGATGCAACCATGCCACTCTTGAATCTTTGCTAGATATATGAGATGTGGTTGCACTCGGTAGTGAATAGAAGGTGCACTTACTACAATGCATTAACCCTTTAAACCTTTCCCTTCAAATATAAGAGGCTTATAACATTGAGTTTTAGACACACATATATCATATGATATGGCCAAAACTGTAAGAATTTTGTCACAGATTAATTAAATATTCCATTAATAAAAAACATTAGGAAAAAAGAAATCAAACAAATATGAGATCATATTGCTTTTTAAGGATTTCAATAATTAACAATTAGCAGAATTAGAGTGGCCTCTAAAAGTCCACCAAAATTAAAAAGAATCCCCCCAAAAATTAGAGTAAGAAATTGTTGTGCCCTGTGGCATGTTTTGGCATTCATGTCAAAGCAATAAGATACTAAGGTGATCTTCATTTACGTCAAAGGCATAAAATGAAAGGCATTCTCTTATATGTGGTTGACATTATTAGTATTGCTCAGTTGACAGGTTACCATATAAACAGATTGTTATATTTCATCATTGCATTCTTGTCATATGATTGATTAAGCTTTCTTGATATCTCATAAGGTATAGATACTTAAGTTATGCAATATGATTTTAATTTGGCAAATTTTGATGACTATATACTTGATATCATGAGATGTATTGTATCATTGGGGTCTTCTTTGGATACATGGTTTTGGTCACTTTAACTGACTAGGTTATCACCAAGGGCATATTTTTTATTAATCCCATTAAAATGTATTTTCGTGATGTTGGTAACTAAAAGTTCTTGTGAAGGCATAACTTAGAGTTTGCTAAGTTATATGGATATTTTTGAGTAACATTCCTTTTTGTTTGAGACCGGTCTTCAAATCCTAGCCGCCTTTGCTAGGGCATGACTGTTAGAGGATTTCAATGGAGATTGTGCAACGTTTGTTTATGGTTTTTGGGAGCAGCTATGAGCTAAAGCAATGGTAAAGGAGTGAGGCAGTTTGGATTTGGTTTTGCACAAATTTCACAGGTTTATCTAATCCCTGTTTGAGTCAGTTTTGGTTTTTCGATTGCAGTCAAAGTTTAGTTTGCAGTTTTTGTTTGTCATGATATTAGTGCACTGTAAACGATTCTCTTAATGGTTCTTGTTCAACAAGTTTGTCTAAACAAAAATAAGAGGTTGGCTTATTCATTTTTGTTTAATACTATGTTAAGGCTTTGTTAATACTGTAAAGAAAAGGGTTTTTGTCTTTCATTTTTGTTAATATTATCATTAAAACCCTTGGTTTGAGAAAATAGATTGTTGTTCAAAACTCTAGTTTGGGGTTTGTGTCAGTCTGGTTAGTCCTGTTGGGTCTGCATTCATATATGTTGAGTAAAGCACATTCTCTTACAAAGGCATAATCACTCTTTCAGTTATTTGTTAAGAGGTAATTATGGAAATGAAAGTTTGTTTTCAGTTCAATAATGATGTTCACATTGTCTATCCCATGTTGAAGACTTTCAAATGTTGACCAATGTTGATCGGCGAAGAAATTAATATTTGTTGTTTCATACTTTGTATAAAGTTATTATACTCAATATTGTAAAAGGCATTCGAAAGTACTTGCAGAGCATTGAAAAATAGTTTTATACTCTATATCATTGTTTATACTAAACATATGCACAATGGTATATAGTGCCTAAACTTTTGCTTCCCAAAATTTAGAAGATGTTGTGAAATGAAACATAGATAAAACTGTGTATGTAAATTCAAAATAGTGATTTGAAAAGTGATGTCTAGCCAATGAGGCATTTTTCTATCAGTGGGATAATATTGTCAGTGAGACATATCAATCAGTCATCGAGACATTTTTTAGCGGTTTTTTTTCCCATGAGGGTTTTCCACTCATGAAATTCCTTGTGTCAACTTTCATGGTTGTATGATTTATTTGTCATATTTCATTTTAGTTGTTTGCTTCTTATAGTTACTCAAGCAAATCAAAACAAGTTATTTGAGTTGTTTTAATTTATTGCACATTGTTAGAACACTAATTCACACCCCCACTCCCCCCCCTCTAAGTGCTCTTTGTACTCCAACAAGTGGTATCAGAGCCAAACCCTAACATAAGTCTTTTAGGGGATTCTTGGTGGAGAACTGACTGTGGCCAATTAGGACGGTCTCTCTACAGTCAGGGAACCATTATTTGATGGTACTGGTTATGCTTTCTGGAAGCTTAGGATGAAAAGACATATAACCTCCTTAGGCTATGAAGTTTGGGCTGCAGTTGAAATTGCATATACTTCTACTTCAGCTCCTACTCTTGATGAGAAAAGCTTACAAATGTGATGCAAAGGTTGCAAATGCCATTTGTTGTGGATTGATGAATGATGTGCTTGTCAAAATAATGTATTGTAAAAATGCAAAATCCATTTGGGATAAAACTCTCTAGTATAGATGAGGGTGATGAAAAAGTTAAAGAAGCAAAACTTCAAACTTTTAGAGCAAGATTTGAAAGTCTTAAAATAACGGAAGAAGAGAAAATAACTGATTTCTTTCTAAGAGTCTCAGAGATTGTTAACTCAATCCGAGGAATTGGTGAAGAATTGGAAGGAAAAGTAGTTGTAAAAAAGGTGTTGAGATCAATTACACCAAAGTATGATTCCAAAGTCTCTACTTTAGAAGAAAGAGATCTGAATGAACTTACTATAGATGAGATGCATGGCATCTTAACTGCTTATGAAATGAGAATTCGTGAAGTGTCTCAACTAGTAAAGAAACTGCTTTCAAAACCCAGAAAAAAGGATAATGAATATGAATCTGACAAGCTTGACGAGGATGAGTCCGTTTTTGTAAGAAGACTAAGACAAGGATCGGGTAGATACAAAGGGAAATTACCTTTTAAGTGCTTTAATTGTGGCAAAATTGGTCACTATGCTCCTCAATATCCTAATAAAGAAGTTGCAAGTGATGATGAAGATCCTAGAAGACAAGAAAAGAAAAAATCTTTTAATTATAAAAAGAAAAATGTCTTCAAAAAGAAAAAAAGTCTGTATGTTGATATTACAAATAGTTGTTCCGATAAATCCCTTGAGGAAGGCGATGAAACTCTGTTTATGGCTATTGTAGCTACTAGTGAAAAACAAGAGGAAATTATTTCAGATCATTCTAAATCTGAAATTGGTCTTGAAGTAGAGTTAAAGTTTGTTCTCAAGGAAATAAAGAAACTAAGAAAAGATGCTATTATTCTGAAAGATCAAAATAAACATGATATTAAACTCATATTTGATCTCAACCTTCAAATTGAAGAAGGTAAAATAATTCTTGAGGTGACTCAAGAAAAATTGAATCACAAAGAGAAAGAATGTTGCTCTTTAGAAGAAAAACTTGTTGATTTACAAAAGAAGCTTACATTATATGAAAATAATTTGACAAATTATCTGATTTGTTGAGCAAGCAAAAAGATTACAAAGGCAAAAGTAATCTAAGTTTTTCAGAAGGAGAATCCTCAAATCATGCTGGTGTTGAAAAAGAAAAATATATTGACAAATCAAGTAAGTTTTCTAAATATAATTTTCATTTCTCTATAGAGTTGATACTTGATTGGGAGGACCCATATGTGATAGAGAGATTCATTTTGACTCGTGTATCGACAGTTTGGTTGGACCTAGGGGATCCCTCAAGGTTCGGCCTTGTATGCCCGTACACACAGGGACATGGCGGATTGGGGCCTGTCACTGGATTTTGATATTGCTCGTGCAGAGTTCTATGCACTACCCCGGTCAACATGGGATATGGAATTGAGAATTGTGGACGTGGGGATGACAACACAATACACATTACATGGCGGAGCATCCGTTTCCTCGGTTGACAGGGCCAGGACAATCGATACCACCCTTAGAGGAGGTGGATGATGATGATGATGATCATCCGAATCCATGGGGGTCGAGAGCAACTAGTGGTCGAGGGTGGGGGAGAGCTGGGGGTAGGATTGGGAGGGTTGGAGGAGGAGTTGGCAGAGGTAGAGGTGGCAGAGGAGATGTGGGCCAAGGGAGAGGTGGTGGCAGGATTGATAGAGGTGGAGGGTGGAGGGGTTTAGGCAGAGGTGGACCCTTGCAGATGGAGGAGGATATCGATGGGATTGGGGGTGATGAGGGAGAGGCTTTTGACTCCGAGGAGACCAAGGAGGAGGATGAGGAGGAGGTGCCCTTGATTAGGAGGAGGAGAGTAGAGATGGCTCCACCTTCAGCTCCACTAAAGGTTGTCCTAGTACAGGCTGCACAAGATCCACAACCTTCACAACAACCGACAATATAGATTGCAATGCCTCTTCATCAGCAACACGCACAGATAGCAGCTTTGTAGTCTATGGTACATGGGTTACAGGGATAGCTCTCACAGGCACAGGCACAAATCTCTCCAACTGAGCGAGATATAGCGATAGAGAGATATGACCGCACTGAGGCATTGGTATAGACTCTACAATAGATAACTGCCTAGGGGATGACCAAAGAGACAATGAGCGAGTTGGTATATCAAACGGGACAAGCTGATTATTACAAGGTTGTCTACTTCCAGGTCATTCCTCCAGAGAGACGGGCGCAAACCTATGCACAAAGCTCAAGGCATGGGGGATCACAATGAGGTACAGAGAGTCGGGGTGTTACAGCCCCCAAGAGAGATCCATGTAGTGGTAGCGCAGGGTGTTGGTATCTCAGGTGCAACTGGAGCGAGGCCTACAACCTCTAGGGATAGTCATGCGCAGATTAGTGTGCCCCGATACTGTATTATTTGGATATATATATTGATTTATCCAGATATTTATGTGATTCCTAACCATTTGGGATGTATCTCTTATTTTGATATGATATCTGGGTATTGTTGACAGTGATTCTTTTTTATGATCATATGAGATGCAACAACAATTTTATTTTGGATCCATATGTGGTACTCATGCTTGATAATATGATGCTAGATATGTTTATACATGTTATGGATATTTGTGGTACATGATGGATGCATTTACTTTATGATTAAGATGCCTATATGCATGTCTATATGATTTTATGTTTATGGATGCATATGATCTCTATGTGGTGAGTGATTTCATGATGATGTGACCTATATGTTTTAAAGGTGATATATGATAAATATGCCTATATGATGATTTGTTGATTCATGTTTATGCTTATGTATGATGATGGATTATGCAATAATGATGTTGTATGTATGATGATATTTATGCATATGGATGTGTATAATGTTCTATGATATGACTATTTACCCTTTTATGGATGAATGACATGCACGATTATGTTGATATGATGTGATGTAATGGATGTAACGTATATGTGATGTATGGATGTAATGTTCTTTGAAATGTGTATTTTTATATGATAATGCACCTTATATGCCCTAATATGCAACTACACGCGAGGATAATGATGTGTATTTAAATGATATGCAATGAAATACAAGGATTAAGTGACATGTAACTAAATATAATGATTAAATGATGTGCAACTAAATGCGATGATGAAGTGATGTGAAAAACTAGATGCAATGATGAAGTGATGTGAAAAACCAGATGCAATGATGAAATGATATGCAACATGCAACTAAATACACTTATGATAATGATATTGATGATAATGATGATGAATGCAACTAAACACACTAATGATAATGATAATGAATGCAACTAAATGCACAAATGATAATGATAATGATGATGAATGCAACTAAATGTAATTATGAGAATGATGATAATGATCTATGCAAGTCTAATTGTGCCACGTTGTCGTTCTGTCGGCCAATTGTTTGTGCCCTTTTTTATCATCGTTGAGGTTTTAAAATGTTGAAAGTCAGTACAAACATCGATAGTAAAATTGAACCATGATGACCTGAGTATAACTTACATGGGTTTTGATATTGCAAGATGACACAAGTGTCGAGGTATATGTGAACCGAGATGACCAGAGTGTTGCTTGCATAAAACAGGTAAGAGTTAACCTTCATCCTATGCAAATATCAAATGTCCTCGATGATACGTTACCGATCACTTCTTGAGACAAATTTGTATAGTATTAAAGATTTGCTCACAAATAGTAGACAATAAAAATATCAAACTCCCTCCTTGCGTCTCTAGTTTCAAGACATCCTTGAGTAGCTTGGGAGATATGATAACCAAAAAACAAACTACCACAGATGAACATTCACGTTTATTCTTGACACTTGTCAGATAAAAACATCTTGCTAATGGATTTTTGTTTGGTTTTGCTATGGATATCACCAAGGTGTTTGGATCTTGTTTTTTTTTCAAAGTTCACCACTGATTTTATGATCTTGGTTTTGCAAGATATGTCTCTATTTGTTAGATTGTCTGCTTGTTTATGCTAAAAAAAAGTAAGTTGCCCCCACTAAGTTTAGGATTTTGCCCCCAGTCTTAGACACAACTTTTGATATGGATACATACACTTGATTACCAAGCCATGGTGAGCCATTATGCGGCTGACTGTTTTGACAATTAAGGACAATGACTACGCCAAGTGTATCCAAGATTGTATTCGACCGTGGTCCCTACTTCATCTCATGGCTTATCGACAAGAGTCAAGACTTCTGCAATGTCCTTAACAAGTCTTACCGAAGCTCCATAATACACCAAAAAACCCCTTCATCAAGACACAACAATGTCTCAACGAACATTGGTTCATTGGTGAGGAACATAACTTCGGCAAGCTACTTGAAACATCTCACCGAACATCGAAGTCATATCAAAATCACCTTGTCGCTAAGACAACACATAGTCTTATCGATATAGTATTCATTGACAAATAACATAAATTTGGCTAGCTCCTTAAATAGTCTTATCAAACACCGAAATTACACCAAAAAACTGCTTGTCGCCAAGACCAACCTGATGTCTTATCGATACCAGCTCCATCAGCAGGAAATCACAACTTCGACTATCGGCTTGAAAGGTCTTATTGGCATCACATGTTACACCGATGAGGGACTTTTGTTGACAAGACCAATCAATCCCTATATCGAAATAGTCTTATCGCCACAAAATGAGACTTCGAAGAACTCCTTCAGGCAACTTACCGAAACCCCAAGCTACACCAAAATTTTCTTAGCTTTTCGCCAAGACTCACCAAATCCTACATCGAAATGGTCTTTATTGGTGAAGGAACATGACTTCAGCTACCGTCTTGAATTGTCTCATTGAACACTAACTTGGTTACATCGAAATCAATTGTTTGCCAAGACCACTCCAAAGTCTCATCGAAATGGTAACTCATCGAAGAATGACGTGACTTCTGCTAACCGCTCGGAGAGTCTTGCCGAACTTAGATGTTACATCGAAATCCATATCTCTGCTCGACTTTGCCAAGACATTGAATAGATCACACCGAAATGCTCACTACAAGAACAAAATGCCATCTAACCGAGATTTAAACCAATGAGTTTGAGACACAAATTCTCAACAAATATAAGGTCTGTAGTTTGAACCATAGTTGTCTAGGACCATGATGTAGCCTCTAGTGTGTACATAGAATGAGATTTGGTATGCTCTTGAGATGTTGATCTATGTTCATGCTGCCTAAAGTCCCTTATGTCACAGTAATTGTTGTTGTCATATCTGCTAGATATAGTAATAGAAAATGAGCCACAACCAAATCAAATATATGGACTGCTCATCATTTAATGATGGGCACACCCCCAACTAGGAGGTCTTAGGTTCAACTTCTAACTAGTCCATTAAAAGTTTAATATATAGACTAAAGTGGTCTGTTGTACAATAATTCATTCGAATAGACTAAAAATATATATACATTTGATCAAAATGATAAACCAAAACCCAGAACAGGTTTTATTGCAGGACAACAAATATGAGCTATATTACAAGAACAATAAGAAACAGGTACTTTGATTAGAATGATAGTGCCAAAATCTGGAAAGGGTTTCATTCCAAAGAGTAATATGTGTAGAAAGGAAAAGGTATAACGTTGACAAATTGAAATCCAACCATATTGAATTCAAATAGAGAACATCAAAAGAGTAATAACAGTATTAAACTTGAAGCCCACGTGCCACCTGGTCAATAAATAAGTAAATCCCAACATAAGATGAATCCCAACCAAAACAAACAAACCATAAATTAATTGATAGATAGAGTTTGACTTGGTTTGGTTGGTTTCACATATAAACAACAAATTGGAATATCTCAACTTGACATGGATATCTCAACTTAAAATTTAAAATCATATTGTTTCAACTTTAATTGGACTGTTGAAGAAGCATGGGGTTTGAACCTATGTGAGACGATTGTTTATTCGGAAAAAATAGTGTCTCACCCTAAATTGTTTTTTTTATGAAAGCAACTCATAGCAGAATGTGTGAGATATCTTCAGAACAGTGCATTCTTTGTAGAGGAAAGAGGGTGCAAATGGTAACAAAAGTAAACAACCAAAAAATGAAAACTAGGCCAAGAATTTTTTGGGAGTCATTCTATCAAAATGAGTGATTGTAAAGACAAACTCAAAATATTGAATGGGTTTTATGAACAAATCCAAGCCACATGGAACACACATTATAATGAGTTTGTATAAGTGAATTTATGGTAGACACCATAAAAGGGAAAGAAGCCATACACTCTGGGAAACTAAACCCTATTGTGATGATTAGATAACCCAATCTATAAAACCATAAAAAAATAGTTCACTTCTTAAAACTTTTTAAGATTAAGGACCATCTCAACTCGCAATGGATGCGAATTAGGAGGAAACTACAAAGAATAGTTTGCAAAACATGATAGTCAATTATGATTGACTAGTTATACAACCAAAGAACTGGTATAGGAATTCTCATGAAACTCATCTACAATTTTTTTTACACTTCTACAGACCGATGCTTCTTCAGGGTGTCTCTAATTTAAATGAGAATACAAAGTTGAACAAAATTGAACTAGTTTCAACCATCTGAATTGAAATACTCAAATCATTTTAAAACTAAAACAAGGAAATAAAGTGTAAAATCTAGCAACATATTCATGGATTTTATGAGGATTGGGTATTTTTAGAATTGTCAATCCACTTGGATATATTCATGCATTTTGTAATCCCTGCAAACACCAAACACCCAAACTCATTAGTGGAAAATAAATATTGACTTAAAAACTAATGGTAGATGAATAGAAACATTTATAATAATAAAACACACATTTAAATGTATATTTGGAGCTTGTTGGAACTTAGACTCCTTCCTTGAGATTGAACCATATATTCAATTGAATACATCATAGAAAAGTCGTTGATAGGCAAAGAAAGTTGTAAATGTAGATCACCAACAAAGGCAACCATTGGTGCAATAGGACTGGGAATATGACATACATATTAGAGCACTAGAGGAAATTAGAGATAGACTACCCAGAAGTGGCAAGAGGCGAGAAAGAAGAGTTCCTCAATTTGATTGAGGAACCGAAGCAAGAAGAAGAAGCTAAAAATGAGGAAGCTATTGATGCAGAAACCTCAATCTCTAAACTTAGAACCCAAACTAAAAATAGCTAAAAATCCCCTCCCCATAACATGATTTGCAAACACAAACCATAAGTCTAAAGATACAAAATCCCCAATCTAAGCACAATACCCAAACTAGACACATGACTAAATAAAGGGACTAAAATAGAAACAAGTTTAAGATATGAATGAGAATTTTTTAATGAAGTTCATTAAAATAAAATTTAGATTGGTTATCAATCATGACTAAAATCAATTAATAGAACTAGTGATGAACAAATAAATAGACACAAATTAACATAACATTTCAAGAGCATCATGATAAAAAAGGCTTCTCATTAAGGTACATGGATGTGTTAGGGTTTTCAACAATGGAAGCCTATGGGGTACATGGATGTGTTAAGGTTTACAACAATGGGAGCCTCAAAATGATCTATAGTGATTAATTGGTTAAGACAATGACTATATCAAATGAGAATATGAGATTTACAAAGATTAAATATATATTTCCAGGAATTGACATACCTCATGTAGATTCGTTGCAAAATGAGGCAACCGATCAAACTGGAGCTCTTTCAACTTGTTTTCAGATTCAAAAGCTTCTACATGCTCATTGTCATCCAACCATTGTTGAGCACTATGCAATGTCGATAGGACATCTTCTACAACAGATGCCTTTATATTATGTTTGGTCTTGGCCTCAGTTATCCTGATTTTCATGTTGTAAATATAGTGCTCCAGAGTGTCTCTGGCCAGATTCTTCTTTTTAACTTTTTCATCATCCTCTCAAAATTTATCAGCATCATCTATCATTTTATCTATCTCCTCTTTGATCAGTCTTCCACATGCGTTGGTTATTGTAATCTCTTTACTTGTTCCACTACCCTCGTCCTCTGAAGAGGCTATGAGAACGCCATCCTCGCTTATTTCAAAACAAATCTTGACACTTGGCACCCCACATCTAGTCGGCAGAAGTCCACGCAATACAAATTCACCTAACAAATTGTTTTGTGTAGTCAATGGTCTCTCTCCTTCACAGAGGGGAATAGTTACTTCAGTTTGGTTATTATAGGTTGTAGTGACACATAACCCTATCTGACAAGGAATTGGGGTAGCTCGAGGAACAACTACGGTGATAACACCAGAGCCAGTTTCGATTCCAAGGCTCAAAGGTATAACATCCGTGAGCGTTAGGGACACGCCTTTATTGTTCAATGCTGATGCTTGCATGACCGCATCATAAGCAACTGCCTCATCAAGGTTTACTTTGTTGCATAACTCTTCTTGCCCAAAATTTTGTCTAAGTAGTTCCTGCAACTTTTTTTATACGCGATGAACCTCCCACTAATACAATGTCGTCGATTTTATCATTGCTCATGTGGGCATCCTCTATGCATTCTTTCACTATTTCCATGCACTTCTCAAATAAGTCTACATTGAGCTCCTCGAACTTGGCTCTACTAACCTTTATTAAAAAGTCATGTCCCTCGTAGAGATAGTCGATGTCGATGATTGTGTCGTCCTGAGAGGATATTCTCTCCTTGGGACACATGGCACTTTTGCCACATGTCTCCTCCCATGGACACTTTCCCTCTCATGAGAAAGGCTCCTTGACACTTGTCACCACAGAGATTACAAGTGTCCCTTCCTCCAACCTCTTCTCCAACTTCCTCAATCTTGGCCCTTGATATCTTCAGATCAGATATGGACCGTCAATTCCTGCCACCTCATCTTTGGCCTTGGAATTCCTATAAATATCCCCCATTTTGGAGCAATGAGGATCCCTTGCATTCATAGCTTTAGCATCATTACTATAGGCAATTTTCATTTCAATCATCTAGTAATTAGCATTTTGGATTAATCATAGCATGTTAATCTAGTTTCTTAAATCATGCATTTCATATAATCTCCATAGTCAATCATGATCAAATAGCTACTCAACTCTTGAGTTGCCACTTTGGAGTTCATTGCTCCGCTGAGAGCCCATCAATCCAACACCTTCAAGGTCCTCAAGAATAGAGGAAAATGGGACATTTCAAGCAAGGCTTATGGTTTGTATTTCTAATATAGTTTTTAATTAAGCTTTTCAATTATATTTTATTGTCTCATTATATGTGTATGCCTTCTAGATACCACATTTTTAGCATCACAGTAAGTTGTTGACTTGTGTAGACTTTGACAAGACTATTGCTTTCAAAACAATAAAGTGGAGACTAATCTTGATAAGGCATTTGAGAGTTTAAAGTTTAATTAAATTTCAAATAGATTTAAGATGATTAAGTCGAGAAAATTCTATAAGAGAAATTAATAAAAAGATTTTATAATTGATTAAATTTTGGAATTGATAGTTAAAATAAATGCCAAGGTGATGCCATGATTTTCTAACTTATTATCGCTATCAAATTTTTTCATAAATTAGCATTCACAAGTAACCAATTGAGTTAATTGGAATATAGGAAAACAAATATTTTAACTAAAATTTGTATGAAATATGTATGATGCAGGAGCATCCATTCAAGGCATTCAGGGTACCAAGGTGAAGAATGATACAAAGTCATCCAATGAAGCAAGGAGACCTATAAGGTCCTCACATGATTTAATAATGGCCATTAGAGCCAACCAAATTGGAAAAATGTAATAGGAAACCCAAAAGTTGAAAATTGCCAATATGTGCAAAATTGACAATTTTGGCCTAGAACTTGGTTTTTGGGTAGGAGATGAATTTTATGAGTAAAATAGGTTTGGAGGGTCATATAATGACCACAGGGACTGATTCCATGCATTGGATAAGCCATTTGAGCAAGTTGACAACTTTGTGTGACAACATGACAACTTTTTGTGCATTTTTTTTGTTGTCAAAAGTTGCAAAATTGCATTTTTGGTGGTTAGAGGGTAGTTATCCATTTGAATTCGGTTTGGGATGAGCCAAACACTATATAAACCTTGTAATAAATCCCTAAAAAGGGGAGAGAGGGGATTGGAGACCGAAATACAAGTTTTGATGCTTCAATAAACGTGAAATAACCTTGTTTTTCTGCATTTTATCACGTGGCAGTCTGAAACTCTTTAATTTTCCATGCATTTGTGAATTGATTTCTGTTCAAAATTGATTGGAGGTTGATCTATGATGTCTTAAATTCATTTTGATACCAATATTGATTGATTTGGTGTCCATTTGAATAAGTTATAAGCATTTTTCTATAACCGGTTAAAACCCAGATTTAGGGTAAGCAACAGGCTTGTAAATGTAATTTCTTTCATTTCATTGCATGTCTTGACCCCAAACTTGGCAAGGGGCTTGGGGAAGATGTATATTACCTTGTCAAACCATTGGTTTGAGGTTTTGTAGGGTTGACATCCTTGAAAGTTGCAGATTTGCAGGGTTATGCATGATGAAGATGCTTGGTAGGGTATTGGTTTGACCAATCTACCTTAAGGAGGGTACCTTTTTATGAAGGAAACCATCTAGGAAGGTCCTAGGGATGGTGTAGGGTCCATCAATTTGATGGTAAGGTGCCTGGAGGTCAGACATTGACCAAGCCCTAGTTTCCTAGGGTCTACATGCTCAAATTTGGGGCTTTCTATGTTGCAGGTGGTTTGAGTCTAATTCCTCTCATATTTAAGCATTTTATAACATATATTGCCACTGTCCAAGAGATGGAGTTCAGGGGTTAAGATTTGATGGGTGTTCCTTTGTTAAATGACCCACTTTTATGCCATTTTGCAGTCCAAAAGTTGTAGCAGCAGAGACATGGTCCAAAACAACCCCTATCAAGTTTCACATATGTTGAAGAAATTAAAAAAGGGTATCTGAAAAGCCAAACACTTTGTCCAGTTCTTTGGAAAAGTTTTGAGTTAGTTGCTCTAGAAGGTCGCTACAGGGCTATAAGAGGGGCAATTAGGCCTCTTTGGCAATTCTTGGTGTTTGAGTGCTCCTTTGGGTTTTAGGTCTCAAAGTCCACCAAGACCTGTTCAATTGCTTTGTGTAAGGTGTCATGAAGTGTCTTAACCATAGGTGAGTGCCTCGAGGTGTTTGAAATCCATTTTGTGTCTTTTATGCCATTTGATCTTATTTGGGGAAGGGCTTTGAAACCTTGTATTTCCCTTATATGCCTGATTGGTTTGAATCTCTCAGTCCACCACACTTACCTCTGCATCAATGTATCTTTTTAGATTGATTAGTAGCGGATCTTATTGGGGCCCCTATCCTTAATCATGAATATTTGTTCATGGGACCCATGTCCCTACAATCCATTTTGTTGGATTATCACTTTAACTAACACTACCAATGAGGGATACTTTTACAATTATATGCAAACTCACATTTCTCCTACAATTGCACTACTATAAAAATTGAATGCCTCTTCTCACCTTCTTCCTCATTATATAGTGTATTTGTTTCATCTTCTTTATCTTTGACTACTATAAGTTCATTACTTTCTCCCTTGATCTTCACCTATAAGATAACTACTTTTATTCCTCCTTACTTTTCAACATCATTACCCACATGTCTATTGCACGTAATCATTGGAGTAAACACTCTAGCATTTCCTACCAACATTAAGATATTCTTGGTAAATTGAACCTATGTCTCCAACATGAGAATCAAGTGATCCTATAAATTGGCTAGAACCTCTGACAATTTATATGAATTTTATTTTTTATTGGTAAGGGGCACTTTTTAAGGTGTCCAACACTATTGCTGGTCAAATCCACGAGCTCACCAGCCCAACGAAAGTACCAAGCTTGTGAGCATAACATCCCAATAGGGTTTTGAACCTTGGTGGTGATTTCACCAAGCAAGTGTTTTAGCCATTGAACAACATGGGTTATTAAACCATAATTTTAGAATTATTTAAATTAGATGAGAATGGTAGATAAGTGATAAATAATGCACTTACATATTAATAATTATATTTTTAAATTTTTTGTTTGAATGTTTTGATTAATTAAAGCGGGATAGGCCCAAAGCTTTACATATACACCCAACCAACCAAAAAACATAGAAGACCAAAACAAGCTAAAACCCGATAAATGACCAGGGCAAAATTACTAAACACAAAAACAAAAAATAAATAACATCCAACCACCTGCCGAAGACATGAAGGAATGGTATACTAAGTGGGGACATTATCATCTTGCCAATCATTACACAAAACTTTATACAAAAAAAAAAGATTTTTGATAAGCTCTTTCTCAGAGGACAGAGTAACTGAATCCAGAGTAGCATTGATAACAGAGGTGAGAGGGCGTGTCACTAAAATAGAAACAAGTTTAAGATATGAATGAGATTTTTTAAAATAGAGTTCATTGAAATAAAATTTAGATTAGTTATCAATCATGAGTAAAATCAATTAATAGAACTTGTGATGAACGAGTAAATAGGCACAAATTAACATAGCATTTCAAGGACATCAGGATGAAAAGGCTCCTCATTGAGGTACATGAGGTACATGGATGTGTTAAGGTTTTACAACACCATAAGCAACGGCCTCGTTAGGGTTTACTTTGTTGCATAGCTCTTCTTGCCCAAAATTTTGTCGAAGTAGTTCCTGCAGCTTTGTTATACGTGATGAACCTCCCACTAATACAATGTCGTCGATTTTATCGTTGCTCATGCGGGCATCCTCTACGCATTCTGTCACTATTACCATGCACTTCTCAAATAAGTCTGCGTTGAGCTCCTCGAACTTGGCTTTGCTAACCTTTATAAAAAAGTTGTGTCCCTTGTAGAGACAGTCGATGTCGATGACTGTGTCTTCCTGAGAGGACAGAATCCTCTTTGCTCTCTCGCATTCTGAACGAAGCCTTCAAAGTTCTTTGGCATTCGCACTCATATCCAACTTGTATTTTCTGTTGAACTTTTGAACACAGTACTTAAGCATTCTGTTATCAAAATCCTGACCTCCCAAGTGCATATCCCCTCTAACAGCCTTGACGATAATCTTACCCTTTTGAACAGAGATAACCGACACATCAAACGTTCCTGCACCCAAATCGAACACGAGAATTCTTCTTTCTCCAGTAAATACATCATGGAAGCCATATGTTATAGCTGCAGTCATTGGTTCGTTAATTACTCTCATGACATTGAGGCCTGCAATCATACTAGCATCCTTTGTGGCCCTCTTTTGCGCATCATTAAAATAAGCAGACACAGTAATAACCGCATTCTTCACCTTGCTCTTAAGACATTTTTCAGAAATGGTCTTCATTTTCATGAGCAACATGGAATATGAGATCTCTTCAGGTGAAAATAACTTATTTTCGCCTTTGTAAATGACTTGGATGAGAGGCTTATCATCCTTCCCTTGGATGATAACAAAAGGCAAGAATTTCATGTCGTCCTGCACACAAGAATAAAAAAATCGCCTTCCAATGAGTCGCTTGACATCAAAGACAGTGTTCAGAGGATTGGTTGAAATCTGTAACTTGGCATCATCGCCAATAAGTATCTGGGAGTTTGTAAAAGCAACCATGGAAGGAGTGGTTCTGTTTCCTTGCTCATTAACAATAATATCAGCCATGTTATGGTGCGGCTGCTATACAACAACACAACAGTAGCTTGTTCCCAGATCAATGCCAATGACCTGCTCTTGCTCCTTCACCTTTGCTTTCCCCTTTCCCTTTCCTTTGCCCTTTACCTTACCCTTTCCCTTTCCTTCCATGCTCTATGAGCTGCCTTCTCGTTCTCTGTTTTGAAACTGAAGAAAAACAAAACGAAGAAAGCCGATTTAAAGAGGTTAAAGAGTGTATTTGGAATATGGTGCTCATCCGTTTGATAGATCTTGTGTTTGTAAGGAAATAATTGAACCTATGTTGTCGATGCTTGATACGTCTTAAAACTTTTCTTAATTTATTCGCCATAGATTAAAGTCTATTTATGACTTGACCGCATGTGAATAAATAATGTTAAAGTAAATCGTTATATATTTGTTGGGATTCCTTTGATATATGCTTTACACTTCACTCCTAGCTAAATGACATTATTATTTTTTAATTTATTTTATCTTATTTTTAATTTTTTTATTAGATAAATTATAAAGATTACAAAGAAATTAAATCGTTATATATTTGTTGGGATTCCTTTGATATATGCTTTACACTTCACTCCTAGCTAAATGACATTATTATTTTTTAATTTATTTTATCTTATTTTTAATTTATTTTATTAGATAAATTATAAAGATTACAAAGAAATTAAATATCAGTCTAAAAATAAGATTGTATAAAAAAAAAAGCTCTTATAGATGCAGTTGAATTCAATCTATTTACTAAGTTAAGGGTCAATTCATAATGCAAACTTTAAATAAAGAAGCCCACGCATTCTCAATTTCTAAAAAAATTAGACTTATAAAGCAAATGTTTCCAATAAAGATTGACAAAGCAAAAGACAAGAATAACTATTATGAATAATTATTTAATTTTGTAAAAGTGAATTCAAAATTCTAGATAAACATAAGTTAAAGTTTGATTGGTTGAAGCTTTTATGTGGGGTTAAAGTTTCCTTCATTGGTCCATCATATGTGGGGTTGTGTGGGTAATGATGTTGGAAAGTAGGGAAGAATAAAAGTAGTTAGCTTACATATGAAGATTAAAAGAGAAAGTAATCAAGTTATTGCAGTGAAAGATCGAGAGGATGAAGCAAATGCCGCATGTAATGATGAAGAAGGTGAGAAGAAAGAAAAACATTCAAATTTTATAGTAATGTCATAGTAGAATGAATATGAATTTGAATATAATTGGAATGCTATCCCTCATTGATAGAGTGTTAGTTAAAGTGATAACCCTACAAAATGGATTGTATGGAACATGAGTCCTTATAATCCCATTAACTTAATTTGATTGCGTGTGAATGTTAATATATAAAATTTATTGATAAATGATAGAAAAATGGAAAATCAGAGCTTAACTTCACATCTATTTAACTATTGTACTTTCATTCCATTTCTAACAAAAACACTTAAAAAAGTAGTAACCAGTGCCTAACATGTGTTAAGGAAAACATTAACCTTTAACGTTATTTGTCAATGTGTTTTGCTTGTCATTCACGTTATTTGTCAATGTGTTTTGCTTGTCATTCACGTCACCGTTTAGTATGGTAAACTAAAGTTTCAGCTTTTCCTCTTACAGATAGGAAAGATAAAAGCAAAACAATTCTTTAAACAACTAAAATGGCTGTTTTTTTCTTCACTTTATTTTTTCTTTGCCGTAGACTAAAGTCCATATTCTCAATTGACTGCACATCACTAAATAATTTTAGAGTATATGAAAACATATTTGATGGGGAGCATTTTTTCAATCTATTTTTCATAACGTAGATTTTAAATAAAGAAATTCAATCATTTTTCAATTTTCAATTTTTTTAAAGCATAAATTAAACGTTTCTAATCAAAATGAATTATTGTATTGAAAATTTTAGTAAATAGTTTGTGAATTGTATATCAAATTTTATAAATGGATAAAATTTATATTTGAAAATTTTCATAAATTAATTATTTTATATATGTCAAAGTTTTCAAGTTTTCTAATATTGGGTGAGGTTTTTATATAGAAATTTAAGCATAATTTGGGGGTTACTTTATGATATATTGAGCATTGTCCTCTTCATATTATTCATTCGTCTTTCAACCTGACAATTGTAGGTTGATATGTTGATTGTATGACATGGTTTGTTGATATTTTGAAGAGGAAATTAAATTATGTATTCATCATATCTTTAGTCGATAGACTTTAGTGTGGGCTTTTAAGCCCGAAAAATTGTTAGTAAGCCAAAAAAAAATTGCTCGCCAAGAGCCTCCTTCTTGGCGGTGGTCGGAAAGTTGTCGCTATCATGTCTGCATTTAGCGACGAGGTTTGTTTTAAAATTCAATCTTTATCTCCAATGTTGCTTACAAGCCACATTCGTACCACAAGATTTATTAGCGATAGGTTTATTGTACAGTGCAAGAACTACCTCCAACCACGTAAACCTGCACAGGCGTTTGATCTAACCCTATTTAATTAAAATACTTTAGATGGGACCCCTAGAAAATTAAATGACTAATTTTTAAAAAACTATTTGATTTAAAAAAAATTAGAATGTCCCATAAGTAAGACACACCATTGTGGAAATAACCTAGGTTAAATTGATAATCACATTAATGCATGTGTACAAGGGAAAAGTGAGCATAAAACAAGGATATAAGGGGTATATTACTCCTCTATAAAAACATTGAAGTCAAAATTATAATTAAAAAATTAATTTCTTTAAACATTCATACAAAAAAATTAAAAATATTATTGCTTAGCATTTAAGTGCATTTTTTATTACTTATATACCATTTTCAATAAATTTTAATTTAATTTAATTACTTAAAAAATAAAATAGTTTAATAATATATATAATATTTTCATATAAAATGTCAAATGATCGATTCTAGTCAATTTATATGATCACTTGGTTCTCATGTTGGAGATAGGTGTTCAAATTACCAATGATATCTTAGTGTTGGTAGGAATCCTAGAGTTTTATTCTTACTCCAATTATAATGTGCAACAATGGGTAATGATGTTGGAAAGCAAGAAGGAATCAAAGCAGTTATCTTATAGGTGAAAATCAAAGGAGTTCAAGTAACCAACTTATAACAGTGAAAGATGAAAAAGGTGAAGCAAATATCCCATATAATGAGGAAGAGGGTGAGAAGGAGAGAGGCATTCAATTTTTATATAGCAATGCCATAATAGGAGAAATGGGAGTTTGCATGCAATTTCAATAGTATCCCTCATTGGTAGAGTGTTAGCTAAAGTGATAATCTTATAAAATGGATTGTAGGGACATGGGTCCCATTAAAAAATCTTCATGATTAACAATAAAGGCCTTAATAAGAACCCCCACTAACCAATCTAAAAGATAATTTTTTCATACAAATTTTAGTTAAATTTTTTGTTTTTCTATAGTCCCATTAACATAATTTGATCACTTGTGAATGCTAATGTATGAAATTTGTTGATAAGGGATAAAAATTTAAAAATTCTTGATATCATCTTGACATTTATTTTAGCTATCAACTCCAATATTCAATCAAATTCTAAAATCTTTTTATTAATTTTATATTGTAGCTTTTATTGACTTACTCATCTTAAAATCTGTTTGAAATGTAATTGAATTATAAACTCTGAAATGCCTTATTAATGAGTATTTGTTGAGCAAAATGAAAAATCTAATTTCTCATAGAAAATTAATTGAGAAGCTATTCTAAATGTTCAAGGCCTTTTGGCAATGAAGATTAATCTCCTTTATATTGTTTTGAAAGCAATAGTCTTATTAAAGTATGTACAAGTCAACAACTCACAATCAAACAATATAGGTCTCTTTAACCATAAAGGTAAAATAAGAACCTCTATATATACAATGTATAGATGTAAAAAGTGTTACATATGAGGTGGAGCTTACACATTCATATAGACATTTTTTTTTCTCTTTTGCAAAAATGTTTACCATACTCATAGAATAAGAGATGACGATAACTAGATGGATTGAAATGTTAGGAATTAACGAGGGTATGGACTTATTTGATATCTACATTCATGGTAAGGAAACATAATTAAGTTAGAAAATAAAATTTGAAGTAAAAAGTAGGTTTGAATTTTAAATTTATGACATGTGAATTCTATTTTAACAAAAGATTACTAATAATAAAAATTATAAATACATAAAAATATTTCTCTTTAATTTTTTCTAAAGTTTAAATAATTATTGATCTAGTTATAAATGACTAAAAACTCACCAAAATTCAATTCTTATAAATAAATATTATATATACCTTCTAATTAAAAACCACAAAACATTCAATTAAAAATAAATAAATAAAATAAAAAACTTGGAAATGGTAGAGCTTTAAATTTTTAAATTAGATTTAGAAATAAGACTAATATACATTTTCCTTCATTTTCTCAAATATGTTCGTACCCACTTTAAAAGTTACACTTTTTTTCTTTTTACAAAATTATTTATCTATGTTTACATAATCACAAAAGAAAAAGAGGAACCTCTCACTAAGTATAACATATTGATGTGAAAGGTGGTCAATGATAATGTTAAAGCTTAAAGAGATTAACATTAACCCTTTTAATTTTTAATTTTTTTATTTTTTGCACATATTCAAATGATAAGACAAGATGACAACAACATGAACAAAAATGATACAAATTAAAAAAAAATCTAACTTTATTTGAATTTATGATAAAGAAATATAAATTACATAAAAAAAACGAAAGTTATCTACAACATTTCAATACTTTATTAATAAATAAATAATATTAACACTAAAAATTATAAGTTGAATAAAAAACAATCAAGTGATCATCCATTATGTTTAAAGATGTTATGCAATTACAAGTAACGAAACTCCATGACATGATTACGTCAATAAAAACTAAAACATCTTCAACAAACATTTTAAAAATCAAAATTAAAATAACATATATTTTAATAAATAATATTAAAACTGGATTCCCAAAGGCTGCCAAATCATGGAAAGCCCTCCCACTCAATGATCTACTTGTTGGAAGTTTCTCGGTGTCTGTCCAAGGCACCTGAGTCTTTAAGTCCATCTGGAAAGCTTGGGAGCATGTGCGTATACTTATCTGCAGCTCTAGCATTGACTGTGGCAATACTATACATGGTGAAAGGTCGATTTTGTGGAACCTCCACCACAACTCTAAGCCACTAGCCTTAACCCAAGGCTGTTTTGCTAGATTCTGGCATAATAAGGGGATCAAGTATCTTATGGATATCCTAGAAAATGACAACCTCATCACCTGGGAGGAACTTAGTAGTAAATTTAATCTCCCTGCTTCGCATAAGCAGACCTACAATATGATTAGGAATGCCTGTAACACCCTCAATCTCCCTAAGAACACTCATGTCGACACCCACAGGTACCTCTCATTCCTTTGGAAGGATGGTTCCCCCCTCCCTAAAATTAAATCCAAAGCTATCTACAACCTGCTTAACCAGGTCACCTCTGTGATCGACCATGTCAACACCCTATGGAATGTCCACTTTAGCCCTACCGCCTGGTATAAAATCTTTGAGAACCTTTGGAAATCTCCCATCCCCCCTAAGATCAAGTGTTTCAGATGGTAGCTCTTACTGGATAGATTGCCTATTAGGAATAATCTAGCTGCATATGATCTTTGTTCTGTATGCATTAAACCTGAATCCACTTGGCACATCTTCCTTGACTACCCTTTTGCTAGGGAGATCTGGTTAATGTTTGGAATATCCATTACTGAGCATGTCTTTACTTATGCTATAGTTACTGGTTTCGTCCATAATCTTAAAAAGGATGCTAACTTAATTTGGCAAATTTTGTCCTCTTTTATCCTTTGGTTTATTTGGAAACTCAGAAATGAGGAGAAGTTCCAAGGTAATCCTAGGGAACTTACTGATTTTTTTAAAAAACTAACACATTATAAACTTGCTGTACAGGTGTGCTTCCTGATGAATGTTGAACGAAACAAACTCTTACGGTTCCTCAAAGAAGGCCGAGCCAGCATGTTTATATACGAGATGCAAGATGGTTATGAATGGGCAAGGATCGCAGAAAATCAAACTGCCTTCGAGAGGGCAGTTAAGAAACTGATTAAAGAACTCCAAGATACCAGAGCTCTGCCCTTCAACAGGGTTGACATGTGCATACAAATCATGGAAAGGAAGAAGGTGGTCTGGATGGAAGGACCACAAGGGTGGACCACATGGCTGGAAGACCAGGATGAAATCCTCTTCTAGTTCCTTATGGCAGCAAGTACAACTTTATTTTGGAGCTTTCTTTTAGTACATTGTATATGACACTCGTCTAGTTCTTTTTGGTTTCACTGTTGAGGCCCTGCCTCCCCTGAACTCATATGTATAAACATCTTTTTTGGTCTCTCGATTTATAATATAAAAAAAATAAACTTAAATAATTAAATAAAAATAGTAATTTTAAATTGATATTTTTAATTTTTTAATTAAATATATTTGAAATTTTAATACTAATCTAAAAAAAATAAACTGAAATTTAATTCTTATTAAAATTTTAACAATATTTTTCCTCCAAAGTGAAAAAGTTCCTTATGCTTTTATCTTTACTCATGAAAAACATTTTCCGGAAGAAACGCTTTAATACAATTGAATCGAAGCTCCGATGATGGCGCAGGGGAAATACTTAATGGTAGTTTGACCTTAAATTTAAAAACATATATTTTCAGAAATTGACATACCTCATAGATTCCTGGTAAAATCAGGTAACCGATCATTCTGGAGTTCTTTCAACTCGTTTTCAAATTCAGAAGCTTCAGCGTCCTCATTGTCGTCTAACCATTCTTGGGCATTATTCAGTGTCAATAAGACGCCTTCTGCAACAGATGTCTTGATATTATGTTTGGCTTTGGCCTCAGTTATCCTGCTTTTCATGTTGTAAATGAAGTGCTCCAAACTCTTTCTGGCCATATTCTTCTTTTTAACTTTTTCATCATCCTCTCGAAATTTCTCTGCATCAGCTATCATTTCACCTACCTCCTCTTTGCTCAATCTTCCACCCGCGTTGGTTATTGTGATCTCTTTACTTGCTCCGCTACCCTCGTCCTCTGCAGAAGCTGTGAGAATACCACCCTCGCTTATTTTGAAGCAAACTTTAACACTTGGCACCCCACATCTGGCCGGCGGAATTCCACTCAAATCGAATTCGCCCAACAAATTGTTTTGTGCGATCAATGCTCTCTCTCCTTCATAGACACCAACATTCACACTAGTCTGATCATCATATGACGTAGTGAAATATTTCTTCCTCTGAGTGGGAATTGGGGTATTTCGAGGAACAACTACGGTGATTGCATCATCGTCAGTTTCAGTTCCAAGGCTCAAAGGTGTGACATCTGTGAGCGCAAGGGTCACATCTTCATTGTTCAATGCTGCCGCCTGCACGGCTGCGCCATAAGCAACCGCCTCGTCGGGGTTTACTTTGTTGCATACCTCTTCCTGCCCAAAATTTTGTCTCAGCAATTCTTGCAGCTTTGTAATACGCGACGAACCTCCCACTAGTACAATGTCGTCGATTTGATCGTTGCTCATGTGAGCATCATGTAGGCATTCTCTCACTATTTCTATGCACTTCTCAAATAACTCGGCGTTCAGCTCCTCGAACTTGGCTCTGCTAACATTTACAGAAAAATCATGTTCCTTATAAAGACAGTCAATGTTGATGACAGTCTCTTCCTCAAGGGACAAATTCCTCTTTGCTCTCTCGCATTCTGAACGAAGCCTTCGAAGAGCTTTGGCACTCTTACTCATATCCACCTTGTATTTTGTGTTGAACTTTTGAACACAGTAATTAAGCATTCTGTTATCAAAATCCTGACCTCCCAAATGCATATCCCCTTTAACAGCATTGACGACAATCTTACCCTTTTGAACAGACAAAACTGACACATCAAACGTACCTCCACCCAAATCGAAGACGACAATGTTTTTTTCTCCAGTAAAT
Source organism: Cryptomeria japonica (assembly GCF_030272615.1). Lineage (NCBI taxonomy): Eukaryota > Viridiplantae > Streptophyta > Pinopsida > Cupressales > Cupressaceae > Cryptomeria > Cryptomeria japonica. Next base: position 87,790,698 of record NC_081414.1, on the reverse strand, counting down.
ACATCATGAAAGCCATAAGATATAGCTGCAGCCGTTGGCTCGTTAAGTATTCGCATGACATTGAGGCCTGCAATCTTACCAGCATCCTTTGTGGCTCTCTTCTGCGCATCATTAAAATAAGCAGGCACAGTGATAACGGCATTCTCCACCTCGCACTTAAGATATCTTTCAGAAATGGTCTTCATTTTCATGAGCAGCATGGACGAGATCTCTTCAGGCGCAAATAACTTAGTTTCTTCTTTGTAAGTGACTTCGATGACAGGCTTATCATCCTTACCTTGGATGACAGTAAATGGCCAGAATTTGATGTCATCGTGCATACAAGAATCAGAGAAGCGCCTTCCAATGAGTCGCTTGGCATCAAAGACTGTGTTAACAGGATTGGTTGCAATCCGGTTCTTAGCAGCATCGCCAATAAGTCTCTGGGATTGGGTAAAAGCAACCATGGAAGGAGTGGTTCTGTTTCCTTGCTCATTAACAATGATCTCAGCCATGTTATGGTGCGACTGCCATACCGCAACACAACAGTAGCTTGTACCCAGATCTATTCCAATGGCCCTCTCTTGCTCTTTCCCACTGCCCCTACCCCTGCCTCTGCCTCTGCCTCTGCCTGTCCCCCTTCCTTCCATACTCTATGAGCTGCCTTCTGCTTCTCTCTTTTGAAATGTGAACTGTTGATTCAACAAGGTAAGACTGTATTTGCAAGTGGTGCTCATCTGTATGATAGGTCTTGTGTTTATTGTCTCTGCAGGCACGTACCAAAAGTATGAGCTGTATAGAAATAAATGCACCTCCACTATGGCTGTTGCTTTACACATCCGAACTTTACTTTGTTTCTATGGCGGTTGCTTTACACATCTAAACTTTATTTTGTTTCTTTGCCATAGATTAAAGTATTAAAGTCTATACCGTAGAGTAAACAGTCTACTCTGAAATTCTGAATTGACTGCACATTAATAAAAAATCATGATGACTGCAGTACAAGTGCAATACTTGTCTTAATAAGAATTCATCATTTACTTGTTAAAGTAAATAATCATAGATTTGACGAGAGCCCATCAAACACTTCAAACATTGATAAAAGAAAGGAAATAATTACATTCTGATTACATGAAGATTACAACTGTAGTGGGTACAGGGCAAAGTAATAGTTTTAAATGCTTATTAATTATATTGCGATTACCTATTCAATGCATACTTAATGCTCTGTATTGTTTGGTTTTAAAACAATTTTAGCAATTTTCTGTGTGCGAATTCGACAGAGTTCGGTAGATTAGAGTTTCTGCAACAATGCCCACATTCTCACTAGTTTCAGGAACATTTAACTTCTACAAAGATTTCTTGATGTGGCAGCCTTGAATGCTAAAAGGTATTCTTATAATAGCTCCTCCCTGTATTGTGTTAGGATTTTTATACTTTCACTCTATTATATATTTGATTTGATTTTCACGGTCAATCGCTTCTTAAACGTCTGTAAGACGAAATTTAACGGTAACAGTTTTCTTGTTTTAGTTCTGTTTGAAATTGAAGGGTTTAGTTTAGTTTTTCGTGTGTTGAACAGATATTGTATACAAAAGCTTACTCCTCCTTGTGAAATTTACTGTAAACACACCATATTTCTCAATGTAAGATGCCACTTTTGGTTTTTAAAATTCTCTATTGGTATCAGTACTTAATTATGCCATTAATCCCAAAGAGGTTTCTAAGCTTATGAAATTTACTACAAGATCCTTCATTAGCTAGACTGTTTGCTCTGGAATGTTGGGCAAGAAGAAGGTTTCCTCTATTTTTTGGTATGGTAAGTACTTAATGTAGAAATCATCTAACTACTTTCGTTCATGTTGTGAAATTTACTGCAAATAATCTTTATTGTTGGTAGATACAAAACGTACAAATTATTTCTTTATATGATTATTATTTCTTGATGGAAGAAGCCAATGTTTGTTGATAAAATCTGTCCTCGGGTGCTTTTCTTTATTTAACAATACTCTGCCGCAGCAATAACTCTTAATTACTTTTCAAGCCTCACAGTAATCAAATTTATGACAATATTTTTCATTAAATGTATTAGTTTATTTTAAACTTTGGGTAAGAAAAGAGTTTCCATTATTTCTTAGTGTAATAAATACTCATTGTAGAAATTAGTTAACTTTATTTTTTTCACGCTGCTAAATATACTGTAAATAATCATTATTCTCTATAATTGCTAGTTAAGTCTCTAATTGATGAAACTTAAGACAATATTTTTCACCATCCGTGTTTATTGGCTTTATTTTATTTGTGCTAGATTTGGAACAAATTCTTAACATATTATTTTGCCTGTCTTTGCGTATACAATACCATATAATTTTAAAATAACAATAATCAACTCAATCTAACCGTTGAGATTTTGTGCAAGGATGAGTTAAAAGAGAAATTATCATTAGAAGTGAAGAAAAAAAGATATTAAATAAAAAAGAAAATGGAAACTTCCATTTGCACTCCAAATATTCCATTTAGACTTGACACAAACTATGACAAATGGAGAGAAAAGAGGAGAGGGGAAAATGAGGTGAAATTAATTTTCCACTCATAACTCAAATTAGCCAATTAATATATAAAAATATTAATTATGACATGGACAAAAAGGGTGAATAAATAAATTTATAAATATAAATTTATTTATTCAAAAAGAGACATGTTAACAAAAGAGTTGAAAAATTATTTAATTAATCAACTTAGGGGAAATGGTTTGAATAATTTAAAATACCAATCGGATTGTTGAATTAGGTCCTAATAGTGATGATTGATTGACTAATAATTGATAAAAATTAATGACAATTGACTGAAGTTGACAACAAAATAAGACGAAGATTGAAAAAGATCCAAGATTGATAATGATTTTGATAAGAGACTGATAAGATCGTTTGATAAAATACCATGAAAGGTTGATAGAGTGTCACAGAGGACCGATTGAAATGGATTGATAAAGAGGTTGATAATTAATGACTGATTAATAATCAACAAAGAGAGAATTGAGTCTATAGACACCTAAAATTGTCCAGTCTAATTAAATAAATATCTTTATTTATTAAATTATTTTAGCCTAATTCTTCTATTAAATAAATAAATCTTTAATTAATTCATTTATCCCCTTCTAGCCTTATTTCTCATTTAAATAAATACATTTATTTATTTAAATTACTTTTTTTCTAAATTAAATAAATATCTTATTTATTTAATTGATCCCACTTCCTCTATTAATTAAATTAATCTTTATTTATTTATTTAATTAATTAGCCTTATCTACCCATGACACATGTCATTCATCTCTTAATTCCTACACTACCTACCCTATTATTATTTTTCTTATTTTCTGTACCTACCCTCTAATCATAGCCGACCATTTATCTTTTACACCTCTTAATCTTATACCTTCATTTTTTATAATGTCTTCTATATAAGGAGATGCTTCCTTCATTATCGACCTCCCCCGACGAATCTAACATTCGAACTTTCATATGCGATCAAGTTTACTTGCAACCACATTTTCGTTATTTGTTGAGCTCTTGTGCACACATAAAATCTAAGAGCAAATATATCAAGCAAGATCAATGGAGATAGGAAGAATGAAGATCCAAACCCTATTGGACATGTGATGGTATAATCTTTGTGATTTCATTTGGTTTACATTGTCTTAGGTAATCTTTATATGTTATGGTGGATCTTTGTTGTTGTTAGGCTAAGGTTTTGTAGTTGAATTCATTTAGTCTTTCAATATTGTTGTTTCCATTTTTACCATAAACAGAGTCTAATTGTCAAGATGAAACCAATTCGAATTATTTGAAAATGATAAAATGTCAATCATAATGATTTAAGGCCAAATGCGAATAAACGCGACAGATTAGAGTTGGATTCGAAATGAACTGAAACCAAAAGAATGACACAATGTCAACATATGATGAAGATCAAATGTGACATAGAAGACATGCTAAAAATTAGGTTAGCGACGTAAGAGTGACGACCAATTTTGAGTGTCTACAATTGTGATTAAAAATTACAACAAATTTGTTTATTACAATACTATGAAGGCAAGTACTCACTTCTACATGGCACTTGTTTTTATCATTTCTTACATGTTACCTATTTTTTATTTTTTTTAATTTTGAGTCAATTCCATAATTTCAAAATTTAAAGATCATGCATTATAACTTTTGAAAATGGGAAAAAAAAGCATCACAAGAAAAAAAATCATAATTCTTATTGGTGGAGAAACAATAGAATAATAAAGAGTTAAGAAAAATTGATTGCAATAGTACTAAATTTATTGCAAGCACTAATAAATAATATTTTTTAAAATATTATTGTGATTGAATAAAAATGAAGTATTATTGAATATAATACTACAACAATTTTATTTTTTTAATTCGTTTTACTAAGCACAACCAAATTCATTATAAAAAAGGAGACACATAGCATCAAGTTCCTACCGAAAGTGTAAAGAGGTAGATAGGAAGAGGAGGGAAATAAATAGATAGAGGGATAGAGAAAGGTCAATGGAGAAATAAAAATAGAGAGATAGATATAAGAAGATAAACAAATAGAAAGGAAGAGGTAGAGAGAGCTAAAGAGATAGATAGGTATATAGGGAGAGGGAGAGATAGATAGATATAGAAGAGGAGGGAGAGAGAGTGAACTTCCTTATTTCAAGTCTATATTTTGAATAAATCATGAATCAAATAGTAGATTGAAAAATTATTACAATTATATAAATTATATACATTTATTTGTACTATAATTTTAACAATAGGCCAAATAATATATATATATATATATATATATATATATATATATATATATATATATATATATATATATATATATATATATATATATATATATATACACAAGAGACACAAGCATCGTGTTCTCGTCGATGGTGTGTTGTCGCAGGCTAATGTGGACCATGTTAAAATGCAAGCTACAATATAGAGCATGTGGATGAACATGTTAAAATGTTAATGGAATTTTAATGGAAAGTTTAAGATACATGATATCCATTGTATAATATTGTTACATGATATAGGAAGTTGTGGAGGTACAATAATCTTGAATCATTGCATGCCTTCATTCACTAAACAAAGAGAAACAAGGGTAACATGATCATTAGGTGAAAGAGTGTGAATTGTGATGACATCATTACCATGATCATTACAATCCACGAGAAGAATGCACTCGAAGCTCTCTAAATTGGATTTGAAACTTATACATTTAGATATTTTAACTTTTTTTGGGGGTTGCATTATTATTAACTTGCATAAAATATATGCATCCAATTAACATTTTCATTCAACATTCTCTGCATGTCTAATGATAACAATAGAATAAAAGTGTGAGACAATATCCTTTAAAAAGGTTGTTGGAGGAAGCAAAAACATCATTCTTATTATTGTTATGAAAAATAAAGAGAAAAATGCATTTAACATTTCCATTATAGCCAGAAAAGCACATATTCTTACAGCTATTCAATTGTGTGGGTTGATTGAACAAGAATTGTTTTGTAGCAAATAGTGTATAAGCAAGAAGGGGAGGTCACTTAATAAAAAATATTACATAATTTTCAGGTTGTGGCCAATACAAAACTTGTTAAATATCGTGAATTTATTTTTTTTGTTTGCAAAAACATAGTTATCCTTTGCTCTTGATCAGATATTGTGAACAGAAGATGTTACTTAATTGAAAACCAAGATAGGAGTCTGTCTGAGCAATATATCAGTTAAAGCCGAAACAATTGTATTTGACAGATGATAAGATAGAGAATCAACCTATAAGATCACAACAAAAAATAGTGATTTTATAGAAATTGCAAGACTTTTCATTGCTTTAGACTGGAATATAGAATTAACAAAATGTCAAAAGATAGTTGTATACTGAATAAAATTTTTATCGTTGTTGCGTTTGTCGTATGGTTTGTAGCTTCAGGTCCATTGATTTTAATAATTTCTCCATCAATCCAAGCTACTGTCTGCATTAAGTTAAAAATATTATAGTGAGTATTAAAGCGCAAAGTGCATAAAGTCATTTGTTTTTTTCATAATTTGGTAGAAAGCCAAAGTTTGTAATGAGGCCGTGTTTCTCTATTACTGATCAGGAATGTAAGCAAATAGTTGAAACACAATATAAGTTTTATAATAAATCACTAAATTCATGAAACAAATCTTACTGGCTACATTTCCCAAAAAATGAATCAAGTTGGCATGGGCGGGGTTGTACTATGTGCAATAGAACCAGTGTTGTTGCTTTATGCCTTATTGTTCGAAGTTCTAATGCACTGCAAAAATAAAATAACTAAATATATTGAAATGCATGAATGTGTACAACAGAAAAGAAACAGAAAAAAGGTTGCATTGTATGAAGGTGTTGTTCATTTCAAAATCCGACCAACATTTGGTGAATTTCATCAACTGAAAAATTTGTGAGTACCTGTGGGAATGATTTGCCATAGCAAAAAGATGAGGTTTGATTTTTCCAATAGTTGTTTCTTTGTATTGTTTTATCATATGGACATCGTACAAGTTTTCTGATATACATTGAAATGGTTGAGAACTTGAGAGCTATAGATATATTCTGAGTTTTTGTCTATTAACAAGAGACATGATACCAGTAGATACGAAAATGCTTTTGATTAAGCTCTAAAGAGGTTGTCAATTTGAATAAGAAAATAAAACTCTTGATAGAATTTCAGCTAGTAATTAAATTTCCAAGCATGGAAAGAACAACATTTAGTAGCTATATTGATGTAGAGAGCCCCCAATCAAGAGATTTTCAAACAGAATACTCTGACCAAAATTCCTATATACTGCACACAACTTGCCTAAAGATTCTTAGAACTTAACCTCCATGTCAGCAATCAAATAGCCAGTACCTTTGTCATTCAAGTGGGCAAACTCTGACTTTTTTGTTCAATTTTGCAGTTCAATCCTAAATCATTAGATCAGTGGAAATGAGAGAGCACAATCTAAAATCATATAAAACAGAGAAAACAGATTTATAAACTCTTTTACGTAAGAGGCAATGTTGATGCACTATTAAGCATTTCGCTATTGTAAATTACAAACTTTAACCGTTGAAATTTGAAATCTCATTCAATTTGACTGGTTCTCTCAAAATTAATTGAGAAGATTAAAAAAGACATTGTATATTAAAAAGAAAATGCGCAGAGCTTTAAAAAGTCCAGCTAATGAAGGATCTTGCAGTAATGTACTACTTGTAAAACAATCATCATACCAAAATCATAAAATTCCATGACATCAATAACATTATTCTATCATTGATTCTAAAACTAAATATCTTTTCTCCTAAATTTTGTTTTTTTGTTTTTTTGATCAGTAAAGACAGAGCCGAGTCCATACATTGATTTTAGCTAAATACAGTATAAACATACATGAATGATGGAGGATCAAAAACTTGTTGTATGCTACTGAAACCATTCTCAGCACTTTCGAGAATAAAATTTCAAGACAAACAGAAAACCCTATGCATCATCTTCTATCATTTCTAAATAATGAATACAATTATCAAGCCAACCAAATTTAATCTTATATTATTTTTTACTTGATAATTACATTTATAAAATTGACTTTAATACTTTTATTACTTTACAAATATATACAAATATACTAATTTCCATTTTTTAAATGAAAACCCACATTAAAAAAATCTTGCATACTGTGATACAACATCCACAATTCAGGTGTCGTTCAAACACTACAAATTCAAGATAGGGAAGAAAAAAGATCAGAAGCTGAAGTGGAGATTGAAATCAACGAGACTAGAACACTGAATCTTTTAAATAGTCTTCGTAAAATAGATTACCACTCATTGATGAACAGGTTTTTCTGAGCTGATTTCAGTTCCATTACAATTAGTTCAGCACAACACTGTATTGGGTATTGGCTTTTTAAGAAATTTCATGGCTAAACATTTTTAGAAAATCAAGAAAACATCACTAAAATTCTAATGGGTAAGCATTTCTACTTTGGAATTTCTGGATTCAGAAGCAAGGAAACAACACTAGAATTGTAATTGGTTTTGTATTTTGAAGTATATTGTATCCATTAAAGATTAGATTTTCATTGCCCATGCTGATATTGAATAAGGCTTCTGAATTAAATTGTGTTTGAAATTTTTGGTATCAATTCCAAAAGCATTATTCAATATATTATGAATTTATGCCCAGTTTTAAGCCTTGTGCTGAAAACCCAGGCTCTTGTTATAACTGGGTAGCGATACTACGTTTTCTATTATATGCTATCCGTCATGTAATATTTTCTTTTCTCGGTTGAAAATTCTGTTACGGTTTGTGTTTAATTTCTGTTGGATTTTGTCTTCATGCTTTCAATGATTGGATTAGGAATGTTTTTCATAGCTTGTTAGCTTTCGTGGTTGGCTAATGTTAGGCTTTGAATCTTTTATCCAATTCCTAGTTACAATTATTTTGCATTATTGTTATTTTAAAATTATAAGATGTTGTACACGCAAAGTCAGGCAAAATAATATGTTAAGAATTTGTTCCAAATCTAGCGCAGATAAAATAAAGCCAATAAACACAGATGGTGAAAAATATTGTCGTAAGTTTCATCAATCAGAGACTTAACTAGCAATTAAGAATTATAAGTTGGGCACAAAAATTTGTTTTTTTAAATTATCATGAAAGAATTAAAAAATAACACTGAAAATTGACAGAGTCGTCAGTATTTACAGTAAAATAACGTTTATATTCCTTTAAGAATAATGATTATTTACAGTGTATTTAGCAGCGTACAAAAAACCAGAGTTAGCTAATTTCTACAATGAGTATTTATTACACTGAGAAATAATGGAAACTCTGTTCTTAACCAAAATTTAAAATAAACTAATCCATTTAATGAAAAATGTTGCCATAATTTTCATGACTCTGAGGCTTGAAAAGTAATTAAGAGTTAATGCTAGGGCAGAGTGATGTTAAATAAAGAAAAGCACCTGGGGACAAATTTTATCGACAAACATTGGCTTCTTCCATCAAGAAATAGTAATCATATAAAAAAATAATGAGTACGTTCTGTATCTAGGTCAACAATAAAGATTATTTGCAGTAAATTTCACAACATGAACGGAAGTAGTTAGCTAATTTCTACAATAAGTACTTATAATGCCAAAAAAAAATAGAGGAAACCCTCTTCTTGCCCAATATTCCAGAGCAAACAGTCTAGCTAACGAAGGATCTTGTAGTAAATTCGATATGCTTAAAAAACCTCTTTGGAATTAATGGCATAAATAAGTACTAATATCAATAGAGAACTTTAAAAACCAAAAGTGGCATCTTACATTGAGAAATATGGTGTGTTTACAGTAAATTTCACAACAATGAGTAAGCTTTTGTATACAATATCTGTTCAACACATGAAAAACTAAACTAAACCCCTCAATTTCAAACAGAACTAAAACAAGAAAACTGTTACCGTTAAATTTCATCTTACAGATGTTTAAGAAGTGATTGACCATGAAAATCAAATCAAATATATGATAAGAGTGAAAGTGCAAAAACCCTAACATAATACAAGGAGGAGCTATAAGAATACCTTGTTAGCATTCAAGGCTGCCACATCAAGAAATCTTTGTAGAATTTAAATGTTCCTGAAACTAGTGAGAATGTGGGCATTGTTGCAGAAACTCTAATCTACCGAACTCTGTCGAATTCGCACACAGAAAACTGCTAAAATTGTTTAAAACCAAACAATATAGAGCATTAAGTATGCATTGAATAGGTAATCACAATATAATTAATAAGCATTCAAAATTATTACTTTGCCTTGTACCCACTACAGCTGTAATCTCCATGTAATCAGGGTGTAATTATTTCCATTCTTTTATCAATGTTTGAGGTGTTTAAAAAAAATAATGAAAATGAATTAATCACTTACTCTAATCCCCGACAGGAAACTCCGAACGGATAAAGCTAAAACACAAGAATAGAGTGCAATAATTTTTTTTTAAAAGTTAAACACAACACAATGATACAACGAGATTCAAAGTTCAGATTACACAACAGAAGACATCAACTAACACCTAAAGGGTTTCCCAACGAGATTATTTAATTCCACATTTAACTTAACTCACGCTAATTAATCCAATAAGTTGATTATCTTAATAACGAGATAATACTTTAAACAAGGATAATTTCTTTCAGTAAGATAAAAATATAGATCACACGATAATGTTCATCCATTAAGATTTATTCATATCTTACGTTCAAATTTTTCATTAAAATATAAGCTATGCATCTAATTTTATAACACACTTGAATTTCATCATAAACTAATGAGATCTTTCCATGCATACTTAATTTTCTTAATAATAACTAAATATATTCCATTATTCTAATTTACATTTTTTCATGATCTAATTACTGCATTTAAAAGATGACTGCATACATGCATTTACGATTACTTTCATCTAATCCACTTTATACATTCTAACATAATGTCATCCATACATGGTAAAGCTAAACATGAAACATAAGAACATAAGCATCACATAGCACCAAATTGATATCGGAGTTCACCCCTAGAGGGCTACATCTCCGGATCTGCTCAATTGCAAGACCCCTCTGATAATTAAATAAGTTAGAATACATGAGGTTCTCATCATTTACAATCCTGCTATCAAGGCGAAACGTAACCAATATACAAATGACCACGTCGGTCAATAAATACATAAACGATCCTTGAAAAGGAAAGGATCCAGCTGAACATAATGGAAGCAAATACAAAGGTCCACTGGAGCATCCGCAAAACTAAGTCATTGCTACCCAAAGTCTAACATGAAATCAGGTACTCACAAGGGCATAAGCAATAGGACGACTCCACAAAAGTGCTCCTATCAAGACAACACAACAACACACTAGCGAATATATGGGACAAGTGTCATCACTCAACCTGGTATGGTTACCATGACAAGTCTTCATAGGTTCCGGTCTCATCCACTGGGTTACCCTAGCAACCTAATCCGAACCTCCGGCCCATCCAAGCCTCATGTGGACCCACACATCCTTTCGTGAAGACAAGGACAATGGTTTGTCATCTCAGGCCTTCTCACTGCATGTCGAGTCTGTACTAGCACTCATCCAATGTGCGAGGCACAATTATCTTACTTAGTGATTCATTAACTAACACTCTAATATGCTATTAGGTTATCACTTATTAGATACACTTTCGATGGGTTACCCAACAATCACTTTGGGTGCGGCCCCCAATCGAAAGCCACTTTCCCATACGACACTAGACTATACTCAAACGAACTCAAAAACCAAGAAATACGCATGGTCAAGCAAACAAAGTTCACAAAGGAGGAAACAACCATCTGGTCAAACACGACTTCATAAGAGGTGACTGATGGTACTCTAACTAGAGACCTGACCAACTATGGTCAACCACAATTCATCATTCGACACCCGCATAAAGGATATGACCAACTACGACACCACCACAATACAACAGTCAAACTCGAGACCGAGGACAAAATCAGGTACACCAAATCAATCCATACGACAGGGTCCAATCAAACAAATCAAGGCTTGCCATTACTTAAACAAAAGCGAATACAGAAATGAAATTTGCATAGACAACAATTGGTAAATACAATCTTTTTCCATATAGATTTAAACATTAAATGTCGATCAAGTTTTCTAAATGATCTAAGTTGGATTGCAGTTATCTATCTCATCTAGGTACAGGTTGTTCTTGGTTTTCTAACTCACTGAGGTTCATTTGCATTGAACATACATAAATACGTCATTATGAGTTTTTAAATCAAATTCACATGAATATAATTAAATAAACATTAACTGTATAAATGTGATATTTAATCTTCAAATAAAACATCATTGTCCTGCTGGTTCGTAAATAATTGCCCAAGTTCATCTTTCCAGAACCAAGTTAAACTTTTTCGATTAAGAAAATATACATTTAAAAGAACCAAGAATGGGCAAACATTTCCCAAATCCACAAATTACTTCCTTACGCACGTAAAGAAAAATACAAAAATTAACTATATATATATATATATCTGTGATTAATAAAATATATCAAATTAATAATTAATAACCATATTAACAAATCAAGTATTTAATTAGAAAAATATTCATTAATAATTAAATAGAATTTGAATATTAATCAATATATATTTTCTATTATACAAATAATTAATAACAAATTAATCATAATTTATTACTTAATGAACAAATTAATCATAATTAAAAAACTTTATTAAAATTACATTTATTTATAATATTGAATTTTTGTTTTTTTTGTTTTGCATTAAAAAAATATATTAATTTTTTTTTTTAACAATTTCCAAATTGAAAAGGAAGGGGGGGGGGGGGGGGGGGCGGGGGCGGGAAAAAGGAGGGGGGGGTCACCCACGTGGACCCCACGTGAGCTCCATGGTAGCTCACGCTACCAATGGTAGCCACACGCTACCTTTGGTAGCGCTGCTACCAAATGGTAGCAAGCGGCTACCAAATGGTAGCAGTCGCTACCTCCCCGTGGTGGGGGTTTATCCTCGCCACGCGGGTTATTAAATATTTTTTTTTATAAATAATTTGCTGTTACAAATTTCACATAACACAACAAAACACAGTCTCAGCAGAGACTTAAAAAAAAATTTATTATTATTATTTTTTTCCAGAAAATTATGATTTTTCTAATATTTGCAATTTCAAAATAACCAAATCCAGGAAAGGGAAATTTCTTCCAATCAAGCATCATATTGGCAAAATAAGATTGATTTACATCCATATATCCAAACTCAGGCAAATTTCTTCGATTAGCTTGAATCTGAAAGCATTAATTTAGAATTTTAACAAATTTTTATTGTAAACAACCAACCCAATTTTTTTTTGATTTTAAAACAACCTGAGCAACCAAAATCTAAACTTGAGATGGAAATAAAACAAGAAGGGTTTGGATTGGAAATAAAATTACAACTGTTTCATTTTCCCTAAAAAGATGATATTTTTTTTAATCTTCACAAACAGATTTCTTAAAAAATCCAAAATATAACCAGAGGCCTCCCTGGTTCAGCAATCCTGGCAAGATTGAAGAAGAGCCCAATTCTCCAGCTCAAGAAATTCCTTCTCCTCCCAAAACCCCCAAGTTTTTCCATCCAAAAATATTTTCCAAAAAAATCAATCTCCCATATTTTTCCAAAAACCTAAGTTAAATGGGAGAAGTTTGACCAAAATTTTATTTTTGGAATTAAAATATTTTATTTAAAATAATTCTCCAAAAATCATTCCTTTAAACTATATCAATAAATTAAACTTGCTTTTCAATTTAAAATTGATTTTTTTCCAAATAACTGAAATTAACTTTTCTATTTCAAAGAAGCCAACACGATTAAATTAATTCTATTTCAATTAAATTTAATTCTTTCTTTTCCAACAACATAAACATAATAAATTTAACATTAAAATTAACCATTTAATTGAACTTTCTACCAACATGAATTGAGCAATTCAATTAATGATTAATCACATAAAAAGGGAGCCTATTTAATTTAGTCCCCAAAATACTAATCCTTAAACACACATTAAATCAATTTAAATATTAAGGATTAATTACTTGATTTAACCACACACACAAAACAAGCAACCCAAGAAAGTCAAACGAACAAACGACCCGCAACCCAACCAAAGGGAATATCGACGACGACTGACAATGCTCACTTGAGCACGACTATGGTCAAACGAGGGTCTTTCGACCACCTAATCCAACTCTAAGGATCAAAGAGGTAAACTCAAACCTATGAACCCAGGTGGAGACGAACCTCGCACCCATGCGGTACTGTACCTGAAATCTCTTGCAACCAAGAGTCATACATGCATACATATATGAACTTAATGAAAGAGTTAGCCCGAGATAATGACACGAAATAGGATAATTAATAACTTGCATATGAATTGGTGTGAAAATCACATTAACAGGTATGCACTAAAATCAAAATATCTTACTATAATCATTATATTATGATAAACTAACCAAGGTCAAACCGAGATTAGAAATTGATTAGGGAAGGGGTACTACACTTACACCAACCGATAAAAAATGAAATAAATAATAACAATATTAAATGACATAAAAAATAAATTCTTAATTCTAAACTATATAAATATAACAAATACATTTTAATATTTTAATCCGATTGGATAGAGGAAAAGTTAATTACATTTGAATGAATACATTAGGGGAAGAGCACTAGTGGTTGAGCATGTATCAATTGTTGTGAGGGTTGTTGATACCTTTTGTTCCAAAAATTGAACAAATAAAACGTATTGTTTGAAACATAAAATATCAATTTTTGTTAGGAAATGTACTAATATTGTAAAAAGTAACCAATCAGGTGATGCCATATCAGCTACACAACTATTGAGGCGTCTTTTGCACGCCTATTGGTCTCACTTTTTTTTGGGGCTGTTTTGGACACCTTGGCAAAAAAGCATACTGATGTGGCACCATACTTGATGATGTGGTGTTGAAAGCTTAGTTATAAGTAGGGGACTTGCCAAGTAAGCTACTGTAAAAAATTGGGAGTGATTTGAAATTTCCACGTAGGATTTTGAGAAGCGTGAAGTTAGGGTGCTCAACTACTGGTGCTCTTCCCCTAGTAACCTGCCTATCTGCAAGAACTAAAATTTTGAGATGTACAAAGAAAATGTTCTCAATCAAATTTTCATAGCAAAAGACAAGTAAATTTTTTATGAATAATTGACTTGTAAAAATTGTATTAACCATGCTAAATAAAGATAGATTTAAGGTTTGATTTGTTGAAGCTTTTACAATATTTTGGTGGATGCTCTTTAATATTCTACCAAATAATTTATCATAAGTACCTTGCATCAATATTCCAAAGTTCAAGTTTAGCTAATTTTAGAAAAAAATATAGCCATTTTTTACCTCCTCTTGTCCCCATTTTCATGCACTTAGCCAAGTCAAGGCTAACATCTAAATACAACCAAGGTTGTTTGAAAGTTTTGGAAGTGATATAGAAGAAAAACAAGGTTATCCTCTATCCTTGAATTTATTTGGGTTATACATTGACAAAGATATAAGATTGAATAAGCTAATTTGGAGTAGGTTTCCACTTGGTCAAGTATATGGTGAAACTCCTACTTTTTGTTAATGACCCAATTCTAATGGCAGAGACAACCCAAGATTTGAGAGCCTATTTAGATCTCTTTTGTAAAGAAGTGAGAATGTGGGTGAATATTGACAAAGCCAACATTTTTTTTTTTATTGAAAATGAAAAAGTATTTCAACTTGCAATTTGAAGGAGGGTCTTTTGATGTAGTGTTAAAATATAAGTATCTTGGCCTTGATTTCCATAGCAAATTCATTTGAAACACATGTAGGATGAAAACAATACAAGGAGGTTGGGGGGCTCTTTAATAAACTCCAATATTATGTAGAAAAGAAAAATTATGGGAGACTATAATCTACCACTAAGGTCCTATTTAGGTTACTTGTCACACTAGTACGATTGTATTGGCAAGAAGTTCAATATTGAGTTTGAAATTAAGGCAAATATAAATGAACCAAAAATGGCAAACAATAATTTCAGAATCAAATCTTTGTTTCCCTTTGAAATTATAGCTACAAAGATAGATTCTTTGTTTCTAGAGGCAATTGTTATGGCTAGACTATTATGTTACTTGTTAAAAAATGAAGATCGACAAGTGGCCTCAGGTTGCAAGAGATGAAGAGTCATATAAATATAACAAGACATGGATGGAAGAATATTACAAATGGATGATGAGTTGGAACATTAGCCTAAATGAATGACTAAATCTAATTTTAGATAAAAATTATGTGAATAAAAACTTTAGAGCAATGATGTGGATAAAAGAATAAACAAAAAAATGTAAAACTATATTATAAATTTAACTCAATTTACAAGCATCACACACACACACACACACACACACACACACACACACACACACACACACACACACACACATGTATATATATGTGTGTGTATATATACACATATGTATGCATATGTATGTATATATTTATATATATGTGCATATATATGTATACATATGTATATGTATGTATGCATGTGTGTGTGTGTGTGTGTGTGTGTGTGTGTGTGTGTCGGTCGCATGCATATGTGTATGTATATGTATATGCATTTGTATATGAATATGCATATGTACATAAGGGCTAAAATCAAAGGGAGGAAAAAGATCCTCATTGTTTAGCTAAGTATTAGTTTTGAAAGGTTCAAATGCAAGAGACACAAATAGACACACTTAAATAAGAATGATAAGGAGGATTACATTTTTTATGGTACATGGGTAATAGTATTGAAGGAACATTATATCCGTAAATATCCAAGGTATACATATATTTGCGTCAAATATTAAGAAACTTTATAAACCAATTATATAGTAGAATTATTTAAAGAAAGAATATTAAATGTATTAAAAAAATGCTAACACAAATCAACAAGAAAGGAATAATATTTTAAAAGATGTTACATTTTCACAAATATTTGAATAGACCAATCCCCCTTGTCAATATAATTAGTCGATAGGCTATCTGTGCGGGTTTTTGCCTGCCAAAGTGTCAAACTTCCGACAAACGTTTGTTTTTCGACAACTTTTTGAGCAACCTCCATTTTCTAGTTGATGAAAAGATAGGTTGGAGCATGTCCTCTATTGATGCATCAGACTGTGAGGTGGCGGTCAACTGATATACCACTAAACACACCCCATGCCCTTTGTGGATGATTTGGGTGGCATTCTGAAGAGCTTGAATTTAGTGCAGTTAAAGATTTCATTGTTCGTAAGCTTGTTTGATGTCCTTGGCATGTGTGTCTATTAGTTCCATTATCACAAAATGAAGTTCACTATTAATTCTGGGTTTTCATTCTCCGTTTTTATTGTCTGTCTCGGTGGAAACGAATTTCATAATTAATTTTGGGTTTTCATTGTCTATATTCTCTGTGTTTTCACTACGTCTATGTCCATTGTGGTTCTCGACTTCTTCTCTATGTTTCGATTAAGGGGAGTTGTTGGAGAAATGACGTAATTGTGTCTTTTGTGTTTCAGCTAGACAACTGAGGTAACTGTAACTTATCATTATTTGTTCGCGTTTTGATATGTCGAGTCTACAAGTTTTCTTGGGTTTATTTTGCAAACATCGTGGTGATAAAAAATGATATAATATATTTTTTAGGTTTGATTATTTGCGGTTTACTTGCATCTCTTCATTACTATGCCATTTAATAAATTTAGGGTTTACATTATCTGTGTTTTTAGGGTTCCATTGTGGGCATTTTGGCAGGTCATAGAATTCTAAAAAATTGTTAATTATTTTTTTTTGGGTTACATTCATTGCACCTTACTTATGTGGTTTCCGTTATATGCGTTTTTATTCTTTCTACCCGATGGATTTTCATTGTCTTCATTTTCATTTGTGAGTTAGTTGGTCTCGGTTATTCTTGCAATTAACAAATTTAGGGTTTTCATTGTCTACGTTTCCATTGTCTGTGCTCGCTACTATTTTGCTTAGTTAGCTTTGGGTATTTCATTGTCGCCATTTTCATTTTGTGCCTTTGTTACTCTTTTAGTTAGTTCATTTACGGTTTTCATTCTCTACATTTTGATTGTCTTTTTGCATTGGTGTGGGAATTAATTAAAATGATGGTCATGAAAAAAAGATAAAAAAATGAATTTGGGTTTCACTATCTGCGTTTTAGGAGGGTTTTGCAGCCATCACAATTTTTTAAAATGTGGACATAAAAAATGATATATTTAGGGTTTTTATTATTTATGTTTCCATTCTACGTATCTGTCACTATTTTGGTTTGTTAATTTTGTGGATCAGAATTAAAATTTATCTTCTTCTATGTATTATCTATCATTGAATTGTTGTATAAATCTAATTGTCTTCTTTTAAGTTGGAGGAGAGGAGGAGAATTTTTATTTCAATGTCCATTCTCACACATTTCATTTGGTATATGTAGTGGGCTGGGTATAGTCAAGTGATCCCTTGATTGGCCATGTCTTTTGGACATGGCTGATCAAGACATCACTTGATCATGCCCCCTCACGATAATAAATGTTTGAATGAGAGACTTCATTTATCTCTCATTCAATCATTTATCTTACCGAGGCTATCATGCATTAACACTCCCTCTTAGCTAGGTAAGATAAATGTAAAAGGTATTGGGAGCAATATTCATAAATTGTATGATGCTTATCTTGGGACCATAGTTTCAAGATGTGAATTGCCTCTGTCGACGATTCTATTCACAAACTCTTGAGTGGATTGCTTCTGTCAGTGATTCTATCCATAAGATCTTATGTGGATTGCCTTAGTTGGTGATTCTACCCACAAGCTCTTGTGTGGATTGCCTCAGTCGACGATTCTATCCATGAGCTGTCACGTGCATTGCCTTAGTCGACAATTCTATCCATGAGCTCATACGTGGATTGCCTCAGTCGGCGATTCTATCCATGAGCTCTTGTGTGGATTGCCTCAGTCGGTGATTCTATCCACAAGCTCTTACGTGGATTGCCTCAGTTGGTGATTCTATCCACAAGCTCTTACGTGGATTGCCTCAATCGGTGATTCTATCCATGAGCTCTTGTGTGGATTGCCTCTATCGGTGATTCTATCCACAAGCTTTTACGTGGATTACCTCAGTTGGTGATTCTATCCACAATCTTGAGTAATTGTAAGATTGCCACCTTCCAATAACCTCAAAAATACAAGTGGAAATCATTTGGAAGTCGTCACTTCCTTATGATTTACATAGGGCCCATAAAATAATTATTAGTATTAATAATAATAATCAATATTTACAATTTTTACCTCAGAAGTGCTCAATCTTGATTAGTAAGCTCCCTCTCAATCACAAGGTATCTTGAGTTTCTTCTAGAGAACATATTTTTTTGAACATACATCTGAATTTCTAACTTCAGCAAGGGACGCTTGTAGTTTAAGTCTAAGAGGACAAGTTCTTGCAATGTGGCCATATTCGAGACTTTCAAGGAGATATCAATCTGATCTTAATCAGATCTTCCTTCAGGCGGTTAGGCTTTATAGAAGGAAACCTGGCTCTGATACCATGTTAATTTTGTGGATCAGAATTAAAATTTATCTTCTTCTATGTATTATCTATCACTGAATTGTTGTATAAATTTGATTGTCTTCTTTTATGTTGCAGGAGAGGAGGAGCATTTTTATTTCAATGTCCATTCTTACACATTTCATTTGGTATATGTAGTGGGTTGGGTACGGTCAAGTGATGCCTTGACCGGCCATGTCTTTTGGACATGGCCGATCAAGACATCACTTGATCGTGCCCCCTCATGATAATAAATGTTTGAATGAGAGACTTCATTTATCTCTCATCCAATCATTTATCTTATCAAGGCTATCATGCATTAACATGGTTAATTGATTTTGGGGATTTGTAGTCCTCATTTTCATTCATTGCTTTGGTTGGTCTGTTAGTTAGTTAAATGTCTCTCGGTTAGTTTGCCATTTAACATATTTAGGGTTTTCATTGTCTATGTTTGGATTCTATTTGTTCTATGGGTTTTCATTGTCTTCATTTTCCTTGTGTGTCTAGGTCATTCTATTACTGAAGATAGTCTGTATTCTCAGTGTGTGTTTGTACTAGCTTGTTGCTTGATTAATTGATGGCTTCTAAATGTCCTTCTTTTCATTCTATCTGTGTCATTTACTTTGTCGATGGTGATATCCACCTTAGTGCATTGTCTTGTGGTTGGGTATTGTACTTTGTCTAGAAGGGTTTCTGTTAATAGCTTTGCAGAGAAAAAGTTATGCAAAACAATAATGTTATTTGTTATTGTGCCATAGAGCTTGCATTGTTCCAATTTGCAAACAAAATTTACTTGTTGTGGTTTATAGAATACTTATTGCTATGTTAACCAACCCAAGCTCTATGCATGCTTTGCAACAACTTTGTACATATGATCTTGTAAGTTTATACATTACTTTTCCTTTGCTCTTCATATCTATTTATCAGTTTATGAAATATGTATAAGTGTATTGAATTTTTTATATAGTTATATGTATGTGTCTATGGATCTATCTGTTTATATGTTTCTACATTTACATAGATAGATACATGTTACGTTTTTTCATATTGTTCTTAGTTTTCTCTAGATATTAAATTGCAATATTATGCCCTTTGTATGGATTGACAATACCACACGTGAATCTCAAATGCACATATGTATGCTGATACATAAACGCATCTATGTATATATGTATGCATGTAAAATGTGCATATATGCATACACATACATATAGATATAGCCATGCTCATGTATGCCTCTAGAAGAGCCCACAAAAAAACACATGGGAAAAGGATGTATAAATACCTGGTTGAACATGCATACATATATGTATATGTATATGTATATGTATATATGTATATGTATATGTATATATATATATATATATATATATATATATATTTGTAGATATATATTTATACATACATACATACATACATGCATGCATGCATGCATACATACATACATACATACATATAGATATAGATATATGTTTGTCAATGTGTAAATATGCATATGTGTGTATGTATGAATGTATAATTTTTCATATATATATGTATGTATGTATGTTAGCCAATAGGTTGTCTATGCAGGCTCTTGCTTGCCAAAGTATCAACATGCCGTCCATCGTTTGTTTTTCGACAACTTTCTGGCCAAGCTCTATTTTTTGGCCGATGAAATGATAGATTGAAGCATGTCCTTTATTGGTGCATTGGAGTGCGACATGGCAGTGAAGTGACATACCACAAAATGTGTCCTCTATGGATGTCTTGGTTAATGACGTGAAGAGCCTGCATTTCATATGCCTACATATTTGTTTGTAGTGAAGTGACATACCGCCAACCATGCCCTCTATGCATGGTTTGGGCGATGATGTGTAAAGCCTGCATTTAATGTGGCCAAACATTTGGTTGCTCTTAAGCGTGTTTGATTTTCTTGGCTAGTTGCATGTCACTTCCATCATCACAATTCAAAGTTCCCAATCAACTTTGGGTTCCCGTCCTTTCTATTTTTATCGTGCCTCTTGGGAGAAATGAAGTTCACAATTTATTCTGGGTTCTCGTTCCTTGCATGTTCATTGTGTGGGATAAAGTGGCATACATACTGGCCAATGGTACAT
Organism: Cryptomeria japonica; assembly: GCF_030272615.1. Lineage (NCBI taxonomy): Eukaryota > Viridiplantae > Streptophyta > Pinopsida > Cupressales > Cupressaceae > Cryptomeria > Cryptomeria japonica. The sequence continues at coordinate 87,769,441 of NC_081414.1, read as the reverse complement.
TGTAGGTTCCTTGCCGATAATGTGGCTAAAGATTTGGCTGCTCTTACACGTGTATGGTATCCTTGGGCAGTGTGTTTGTGACTTTGATCATTGTAAAGGAAGTTTGCATTTAATTTTCCTTGCTAAATGGTTCTATCTCTTGCATGTTGATAAATAATGTGCACAATTTTATTCCATTTTTAATTGTTTGCATTTTCATTGTGTCTATACTTGTTGGTCATTTATATCTATGCATAGATGCACATGTGTGTATGTCTACCGAGCCATATACGTGTTCAAAATTTTCATGGCCTTTGTTTGTTCCTATATGTGGCTTCAAATGCAAATGTAGAGAACAAGCCTCTCTACATTCAAATAAAAAACCAAAGAACGCACGCAACTTTGTACACATACACGCATGTCTAACTATTTTAGGATATTTGTTAAACTCAATAGAAGGATATTCCCTGTCTCTTGTTGATTTCATTGGGTATGAGCCAATATGTGCTAAATCCTTCTTGGAAAACTATTAATTATTGTATGTCTTAGACTTGCACCTATTTTATATGGATGGTCAATGAAGTGTTGATTCTTATACAAAGTAAACAACATAAACAAAGCTTTCCCACAATGAAAAGTAGAAAACAAAGTGATAACAAAGTGGCTAAGATAGAAAATGAAAACCTTGAGCTTTATTTGTATATGTGTGAGCTTGGCCACTCCTCGTGGATGTGTGTGTGTACGTCCACCCATTTTATGGATGCCTAATGAAGTGTTTCTTGTTAGACAATGCAAAGAACATAAACATACATTTCCCGGAATGAAATGTAGAAAACTTGAAGTGAGAATTTGATATGTATGTATATACACAAATATACATGTCCATACATATACATCTACATACTTTGATATGCCTATACATTTATATTGGTTGTATATTTATTGTATTCACACAAAGATTAATACATGTGTATGGATATATGTCTACTTTTGGAAATGGATATCTATATACAAGTCTATGTGTGTCTCTATATCGTTGTACATGTTTATATTATTTCCTTCTTGCACAAGATGAAGTTATATAAATATACATATAAATTGTTTGTGAATCTATCCTTATAGACATAGACATCTATGGATATACATCAATTCATACCTGAATGCCCCTTTTTAACCATACTCTTAGGTATAAAATGGATGCACTAGTGTATGTATATATCCAGCGTATGCGTTGATAGTCTTCAACTCACGCATATAAACCACATCCAAATAAAAGAAAGATTGTTCAACAGTATCAATTTTCCCTGGTGTACATATAGATCTGTACATATACTTGCATACACATAGACACAAATCTATAGATACATACAAATAAATAGACACGTAATCATAAACATGTATGGCTATGCATATTTACATATATACATGTATGGCAATGCATATTTATATATATTTTAAACATATTTTGGTAATTTCAATATCTAGTGATCATATATTTTTTGATAATTTTTTGTTTCATACTTTAATTTTTATTAAATTTTTGAACTGAGACTAATTATAACCTAGATATAGGTTAATTTATTAATGTATAATTTTTTGTTGTGTATCTTAAAATTAAAATTTTCTTATTTAAAGAATTAAGGAGATAGCCATCTAGTGCACAAATATTTTTTAGAATTTTTTAATTTTCTTTATTTTTTTTTGTGTATGTAGAACAAAGACCTTAATGTTAGGTAAAAACCTTACATTCACCAGAAATAGAAAATAAATATAGTTATATAAAATATTGTGTGTACATACATATGTACATGTATATATGTGTGTATATATATATGTACAATATATATATATATATACATGTATGTACACACACATACATACATATATACTTATGCACACACACATATATGTACACACACACACACACACACACACACACATATATAGATACACATACACATATATACATATACATATACATATACATATACAAAATTATACATTTTAGAAAGCTTCTATTCACGGTCACATAATAAGAATTTTACAATTAAAGGAGCAAGAATTAGAGGATGCAGAGGCTACACATGCATGCTGGTTCCTTTCTCTGTGCATATCGGGGGAGTATTGGGGGAGTCTGTGGACGAGCTGCATAGGGGTAGTCTATTTCTTGTTGCGGTGGTTGGGTTTTGTGCCTGTGTGGTGAGGGGATTGTAGGTTGTTGCTGGGTGCTACACTTTGGGGAGGATTGGAGTGTGTTGCCCACCTTTTTCTTCATTTCCTTTGTTGTGATTGTTATTTTCAAGTGGTTGTGGCCTTGGCTTAGAGGTATAGCTCTTTGTGTTGAATTTGTTGTGTGGGCCTTGCATGGACATGGCTAAAAGGCCCTTTATTTGGATCGAGTTTTCATCTTAAGGAGGCAGTGACTGGTAGTGGTTCGTCACTGAATATATATGAAAGCCTCACTTTTGGTGCAAATAGTGCTGGCATGGGAGAAAATTCTTCGCAAATCGGGGGTTCTAGACCATCAAAGATTAATGGTTTCTTTGCAAGAAGTGATAGCTGACCTATTCTTGTGATTCAACCTGCACCTATTGAGGAGGAAATCAATTATCTATGCAATCATGCTCTGATTTGTAAGTTCATGGGGATTTGGGTATCTTTACCCTTCTTGGAATCATGTGCTCGTTACACATGGTGTTTGGAGGGGGAAATGGAATTATGTTGGTTGCCTATAGTTAAATTTCTTGGTAGTTTTTTCATGCATGTCAAATAGAGATAAGGTGTTCGAAGGAGGACCTTATTTTTACAATCATGTAGGCCTTTTTATCAAGCCATGGCATGTTGGATTCAAACGTACTAAAGAGCTCCCATCAAAGGTTCCAATTTGGGTGTATGGTTCCCATTGGAATTTTGGAGAGATGATATTTTCAACCTAGTTGCTTCACAACTAGACAAGCCAATGGGTCCTCCACAACAAATGATGGGAAATAAGGTAGTAACTTATGCCCATGTTTGTGTTGAGATTGATCTAAATAAACATTTTACCCGATTCTATAAAAAATTGTCTAGGGTCAAGTTCAAGGATTCAACAGATTGATTATGAGACTTTGTCATTTTGTTGTCATATCTGCCATGATAAGGAGGAATCGATCTTAGTTAAAACCCGCAAAAGGGAAGAGGACAAAAAATAACTCTTAAAGAGAGACAATTAGATGAGGTGTTAAATAGGTTTGATGCTCTGGATGATCTGGACCAGCTTGATGGAGCAATTACATTTGTGCTTGTTGGCCAAGTGTTTTTAGGGACGGGACAAATGGATGTTGAAAAGGACAATACTACCCCCACTGATTTATATTAGGGAGGTTTATCTGCTAAGATGGATACGAATAATTACCTACCAACCTTTGGTGAGGGGGGGATTAATGGATACAAAGTAGTGTCAGATGGTTTAGAGGTGGCTAGTTTGGTGATCACCATGGGGAAAGGTCCCCAAGATTGTGGTAAAAGCAAGGGATTCCCAATAATCTTAGGAATTCACCAAAAAGATCTAAAAAATGGTGCTCTTGAAAAGCCTCCTAAGGTGGGCTTGAAGAAATATTAGGAAAAGGTGAAGTTAATTGGTGAGACATTGGTGGAGTTTAGCTCTATGAAGACCAATTCCCATTTCTCCTCATCCCAAAGATGATTTTCCTTTCATGGAATGTAAGGAGGTTGAGTAGCATCCCTAGACAAAAAGCTACTTGAGAGTTGATTGGTTCTCATTCTCCTTACGCGGTCTTTATTTAGGAAACTAAATTATCTGTTGATGGTATGATGGACAAGACATCTAGGATTTGGGCCCCCAGTGTCATTGTCAGTGTATAGAGGTTTTGGAAAATTCAAGAGGTATTTCTTGCCTCTAAGACCCGCACAAAATTGTCCCACTTTGGTGGTTTTCTTGTAGGTCCTCTATCTCTATGGTGGCTATAAGTTGTGAATTAGGTGAATCTCTTCTTTTCACAAATGTCTATGCTCCAACTAATCTTATGGGAAAATTATTTCTCTAGTCTCATATCAGATATGTGTGGTCACTAGTTCTCCTTTTTCCTTGGATATTGGCAGGAGATTTTTATGTGGTTTTATGTCTGGATGAGAAAAGAGGAGGTAATATCAGGCTTGAGTCCTCTATGTGTCTTCTGAGGGACAATATTGAGTTCTTGAAGGTTGTGGATGTTAAACCTTCCAATGGACTGTTCACTTGGAATAATAGATGTGGAGTACAAGCAGTAGTTGAGAAATTAGAAAGATTTTTGGTCTCTTGCTATTGGATGGGTGATAATTGGATGACTAGATTAAAGATTTTAGATTATAGAGGCTTTGACTATTGGCTGATCTAATTCAATGCTACACTTTTACAAGTCTCAAAGAACGATGCTTCCTTTAAATTCCAACTCATTTGGCTTAGAGACTTCTCTCTTCATGAACTTGTGTTTGAATGGTGGAGGAAGGAGAAACCTGCTTACGGTACTGCAATTTACTCCTTTGTCAAGCAACTGCAATTTGTCAAATATAAGTTTAAAAAGTGGAATAGGTAGTTTTTTGGTAACATCTTTCTAATGAAGGGGGAATCTCAGGCTCGAGTAGTGCTATTACCCATCAAATTAGAGATCATGGCTTGTCAAAGGATTTTTTTAGAGCAAAGTCTATGGTAGTGAAAGAACTGGAGGAATGGGAGCTTCGAGAAGAGATCTTTTGGAAGAAAAAGTCATGTGTTGATTGGCTCTAGGAAGTTGATAGAAACACAAAGTTCTTGGGATGAAGTAGGGTAAAGATCTCAGGATGAAGATTGTTGGAAATTGGTATGGTGTTGGTGTTTATTTTTAAGATTTTTTTTTGCAAAGTTCAAGAAGCTATAGTATGGAATTGGATTAACAAATAGAGGCTTATGATAAAATTAAAATAACACCTAAAAATGATCGGAACAAAATGAAACAGGCAAGACTAATGAACATAAGTGGGCTGGGGTTTTGATCAGAATGGTGAAATCTGCAGAATACAAAGGGGTCTAAGCGGGAGCGACAAGTGGATTGTGGAGGAGGCCTCCCTCCTCCATGTGGTTTGATTCTTCTCTCCCTTGTTTTTTCTTCTTGGCTTGTTTTTCTTTTTATGTTTTCTCTTTGTGTGTTGTCTCCGTGCCGCATTTATTTCTTAGGTGTCTTCCGTAGCCTCTCCCTTGTGCGATCTTCTCTTGCTCTTTAATGGAGCTTGGATCGGACGATGCATTCATTGCACTGTCCCAACCTAACCCTATTTCCTCATGATTGGATCATTCTAGTGTGAATTCCGATAAACCTTCATGTAGAGATATTGTATCTAGGGCTTCCCTGGCCGTCTCTGACCATGTGAAGTTCCTGGCAACCAGCGGCGAAGGAGGTGGTCGTTCGGAAGGTAAGGATTCTTGTGATGACCCTGAGTCTATCCTTATCTTCGCTAATGATTCTATGGTTCACAAAATTACATTAGAAAAAAATAGACTTAAAGAGACTGCTATTTTCTTTGCTTCTGTTGATATTGATAAATGTCCTCCACGCAAATTCATGGATGATTGGTTTCATAACTACTAGAACTTAAAGCTTGGTTTTCAGATTTCCTTCTGTAGGAAAATTTAGAAAGGATTGTTTGTTATCTTTTTTAATAGCCATGATATGTAGGTTGAGGTTCTCAAAAAACAATATTGGGCGGTCGGTAAGACTTCCTTCCGTGCCCTTGGGTGGTCTCTTGAAGCTATTAGTGAGGAGGTCTTGTCTCCGTCGTGCCCTAGATGGGTTCTGCTTAAAAACATTCTGCCATTCTTATGGTTCTTCATTCCCCATATAGTTGAACCGATTGGTAAGGTCATTAGGATGAATGACACCTCCAGACTCATCCCCCTTCTTGATGCTCGTGTGCTAATTTCCTTGAAACCTGGGATTGACATCCCTAAAGTGCTTAACCTTAGCATAGGTGGAGAAATCTACTCATGTCCTATTGAAATCCTTGGAGGTTTAAACACTTGATTCCTTTTTAGGAAGGAAGGTCACCTTCACAAAGATTTCCCCACCATTAAAAAGAAGAAATTTTTTAAAGAACTGCGTGTTGATAAACCGAGGCCCTCTGTTCCTTTGAATACTACTCATGTGGTCTCCTCTGGTGAACCTATCCTCACTGAAGCTAACAATAAAACTTTTGAGAGTAATCCTACCATTGATGTGAGCAACTCTAGCAAGCCCACTCCCTACCTTGATTTTGGTTGTTTTAATGTGGACCCCCCTCACTACTCCCCGATTGAGCAAGCCCTCGAGCAACTGGAAAACGATCAGGGGGATGATTTATAGCTGGTCATTTGTAAGTCAAAGAAACGCAGAATAAAAAATGCACAGCAACTTGCCTTGGAAAAAATCAACTCTGTTAAAACTCCGGAACAGGGTAAGGATAAAAAATCCGATGCCCTCTTAGACCATGGTATGGTCACCCGATCCTCTGCTAGTAAATCTGGGTCCAAGTTGGTTGTTAAATTCATTGTTAAATCCTTTGAGAACCCAAATCAGATGCATGGTGATTCCAATATTGGAGGAGTCCCAGGTAGGCCTCCAGTTACTCTTGGTACTCTCGAACACAATGGTAAATTGATTGGGGGTCTATTTGGCCCCTCCCCTTGTATTGAAACTAGTGTACATTCGACCTTGGTTCCAATTCCTAGTATATTTAACGAAATTGGTGATGATTCGGTTATGCATGCTATCCCTACTAAATGCGATGATAGTGCTCTCTTTTCACAAGTTCCATGCACTGTGAATGAGGAATGCCATTCTCACTCGAATAATGAGATGAAACTGCATTATGTTGAGTCACATATGGATCTTGACTCCGATGGGGATGATATTGATCTCCTTGACTCCAATGTTAAAAGTAGGGGACGACCATTGGGATCCAAAAACAAGGGGCCCCTGCACAAGAAAAACAATAAGGAGCTAAATTTTTCTCCTGTCAAATCTAGTAGCCTGAAGGCTACTAAGGACTCCTAACTCTCGTTGATCATGAAGGTTGTTTCTTGGAACATTATAGGTCTGGAAGCTCTAGACAGGAAACATGCTATCAAAATATTTTTAAATAATATTAAAAATATTGATTTCCTCATGCTTCAAGAGCTTAAATCTACCAGTTTCACCCTTGAAGTTAATCTGGATTTTATTTGGAAAGATTCTGCTAAAATTTTCTCGAACCACCCGAGAGGTAGAGGGGGTGTTGGGATAATTTTTAATAAAAAAATGGGAGAAGCACCTTATTTAGAAAGGCATTTCCCCCAGTAATAGGGTTGTTTGGGCCATTTTTTAGTATTGTCAACTCTTGTTTCGGGGTTTGTGCTGTCTATGCTTCCAATGACTATAAGGAAAGATGTGAGTTGTGGAACTACCTTGCCTCCTTGAATGATATACCATGGATTATAGGGGTAGATTTTAACATGATTGAGAACCAAGAGGATTAAGTTGGTGGGAACCCTTTTGAGTGGAAAAGCCTTGAGAAGATCCAGTGGGATAGGTTTAAACATCAGAAAAACTTGTTTGATCCTCTAGTGGGTAATAAAGGTGTTGATAGTGGTATTTGGTTCACCTGGTGCAACCTTCAGAAAGGTGATTCTTAGATTTACTCTAGACTTGATCGTTTTTATGCTAACAAGGATTTTCTCTCTTTTGTGCCAGATGAGAGAGGTAATTTTGTTGGTGTCTGGCCTATTACGCTCTCGGATCATCACCCTATTATTTCCAATTTTAAAATCCCCAACTCCTTGGCCTGTACCTCTATTTCTAACTCTAAGTTCCTCCTTAACGTTGCCTTGCTTAAAGATTATGTGGTGCTTGCTGCCACCAACATGATTAGACTTCTTAATAATCATAATAGGAACCTCCTCTCCCTTGTTAGTAAATGGAACTATAATGTTTCTGCCTGGCAAAAAAAATTTCAAACCATTGGGCAGAAAAAGGCTAAGGATTATAGATTTGTTGAGAAATCTCCTACTTGTCATCTTCATAAGCTTGAGGAAGAATGCCAGCTTTCCCCTAGTAATAGTGATTTGGTTACTAAAGTGGCTAAGGCCAGAGATGTTCTCAGAAGACATCAACAAGTTAAGATTAGAGGGGCCATAGTTAGGGCTCATCATCAGTGGCTCCAATTTGGAGACAAAGGATCAAAATTTTTCTTTAATTTTCTTAACTAGCATAAAAACACCAGGGAGAGAGTGGATAGGTTGATCATAGATAACCAAGAAATTTTTGATATTGGCAGTATCACCGAGGCTTTCTCCCTCTTTTATCAGAACCTTTTTACCTCTGAGGAATCTGACCATGCCAAAAACTTGAGACTTAGATGCAAGGGCATTATCCCGTGTAGGATTTCTACTGAAGACTCTCTTCTTCTCAAACAAAGGATCTCAATTGGAGAGATTGATCACACTATAACTTCTCTTAAAAATGGAAAAGCCCCTGAACCGGGCGCTCTGCCTGTTGAGCTTTATAAAGCTAATATTGTCTGGGTTAGCAAAGACCTGCATGAATTATATTTGCAAGCTTTTGAGAATGGGACTTTAGGTGGTGATATTAATCAAGGAATCATTAAACTTATCCCTAAAGATGGCGACAAATCCCTTATCAAAAAATGGAGACCTATTACTCTCCTTAACATGTCCTATAAAATTCTTGCCAAAGTCCTTGCCTTCGAACTTGAGAAAATTCTCCCTAAGTTCATTTGTTCTACCCGAACTAGCTTCATCAAGGGTAGGTACATCCTTGAGAATTTGATTACTAGCTGGGAGGCCATGGAATGGGCTAGAGTTTCTGGTCAAGACTCTGCCATGTTCCTCCTTGACTTTGAAAAAGCATATGATAGGGTTGAATGGGGTTTTATCATCATGATGTTGGGAGCCTTCGGCTTCCCTAGAGAATTTTGTAGCTTTGTTAAAGTTTTATTCAAAGATTCTTATGCTCTTGTTGAGGTTGATGGTGTTGTCTCCCCGCCCATTAACCTTTATCAATCCATCAAACATGGATGCCCTTTAGCCCCTTCTCTCTTTGTTATTGCTTCAGATGCTCTTTTTTAAATCTTTTGAGGGATGATTCTCTTTCCCCTAGGGTTAATGGTTTGGTCCTTCTCGATGACTCTCAACTCTTGAACATTAAATTTGTCAATTACACTTCCCTTTTCCTTGACCTCAATAGGCATAACTTTGACGCTCCCAATCAGAAACTAAAATTCTTTGGTGAGGTCTCGGGGGCCAGGATATCACAATCTAAATCCATCGTTCTTAGGTGGAAGGATGAGCCTCCTGACTGGATCTGACAGTTTGGTTTTCAATGGGGTGGCCCTAACAAATTGTTTAGATTTCTTGGTGTTCCTTTCTCCATATCTCCTTTGCTCAAAGATATGTGGCTCTGGGATAGAGAAAAAATTGATAAGAAGCTGAATAAGTTGAATAATAGGTTTCTTTCCCTGGCTGGTAGAATCCAACTGTGCCAAAAATCCTCTCATCCTATGATATTTATTATTCTTCAGCCTGGATGTTAAGTAACTATCAAATTTATGAAATTCAAAAGGCCATTAGGTGATTCTTATGGTCTAATGGCAAAGGGGGTAGTAAGAAACATGTTGTTAAGTAGAAGTGGTGCTTTGTTGATAAGAAGCTTGGTGGTCTTGGCCTTAAGGATCTTAAAACCTAAGGTATCTCCCTTGTTGCTAAATGGATCTTTCATGCGCTTGAAGGGTAGGAACCTTGGAAGATTTTGATTAGGAACAAAATTCAAAGGGTTGTCCCTAAGAGTGCTAAGTTCTGGAAGTCCCTTCCGTTTAGTGACATTGTGGCTAGGAACTTCCTTGTCTCTGTTCAAGGTACTTGTGGTTTTTAATCTATTTGGAAAGCTTGGGAATCGATTAGAAGGATTTTGATTAACATTGATTTTCATTCTAACAGTGTTGTGCATGGTGAAAGATTCATCTGGTGGAATCTTCTTCACTCCTCCAAACCCCTCACTCTCACTAGGGGCGCTTTGCTAGATCTTGGGCTCATAAGGGTATTTCTTGTTTTATGGACATTCTGGAGAATAATTCTCTTATCTCCTAGGAGGAGCTTAGTAACAAGTTTGACCTGCCCCTTTCTCAGAAGAGAACTTATAAATTAATCCAGCTTGATTGTAGATATCTTGGCCTTCCTAAAGATTGTCATGTTGATTCTCACACGTTTCTTTCCTTTAAATGGCCAGATGGCACTCTTCTCCATAAGATTAAAGCTCATAATGTTTATTCTGTTCTTACTTTTGATGACTCTATTATCTAGCATCTTAATTCTCTCTGGTATGCTGATTTGGATGTTCCTCAATGGCAAAAGTTTCTTAATAAGTTGTGGAAAAATCCCATTGCTCCTAAAGTTAAATGCTTTAAATGGTTAATGCTTATTGATAGGCTTCCTCTTAGAAGAGATATGTCTTCTCCTGATCTACGCTCTATCTGTAAAATTCTGGATTCTTGCAGGCATATCTTCTTTGACTGTCATATTGCTAAGGAAGTCAGGATTTTATTTGGTTTTCTGATTCCTCACTGTGTTAATACTTTGGAAATTATTACTGGTTTTATTCAGGGGCTTAATAAGGAAGCTATTCTCTTTTGGTCTATTCTTTCTTCTAATGTGCTTTGGTATATCTGGAAGATTAGGAATGATGATAGGTATCAGGGCCACACTAGAGCCCTTACTGAGTCCTTTTGAAGACTCACTTTTTATAACATTGTTGTGCAGGTCTCCATTGTCATGGACTTGGAAAGGAATAAGCTTCTCAGGTTCCTAAAGGATGGGTTTTCCACTATGTTTGCCTACGAGATGAAGGATGGTTGCAATTGGATGAGGTGTGCTGAGAATCTTTCCTTCTTTGAGAAGGCTCTCAAGAAGCTGATCAAAGATATTAGTGACAACAAAGAACCTTCTTATGCTCGGGCTTGTATGCTTGCCCAGATTCAAGACCAGAAGAGCATTGTTTGGATGGAAGGCCTGGCTGGTTGGACCACGTGGGTTGAGAATCAAGACTACATTCTATGATACTGCTTCGTTTGTATATGGTGCTTTTTGCTGTGACTTTGATGGTTGAGGCTTAGCTTCTCGGTTCTCTTTTGTATTTCTCTGTTACTCTCGATGGTTAATATAAAAAAAAAAGTTCTTTCACAATTTTGTGAAGGATAGAAGGTATGGAAACTCAATTACTTCTCCTTTTTCCTATAAAGGATTCCACTCTCCTCCTTTAGGGAGTTCTTTAAGGAGGCGGTTTGATTCTTTGCAACTTTGTTTGTTGAAATTCTCCCTGTGCTAGTGTGGAAGAAGGTCTCGTGCTTGATTGTATTCCTTCCTTTGTCCCTAATGAAGTGAATGAAGATATTCTTAGACCTATTTCCTTGTTTGAAGTTGAGGATGTTGTTCTTGGGATGAAGTAGGGTAAAGATCTAGGTTCAGATGGATTTCCTAAGAGTTTTATCTAGAATTTTGGGATGTAACTAAGCTTGATATCCTAGAGGTGATGCATGAGTCTTTTAGAAATAAACATATGCTAAAGGCTATGAGAACTACTTTTCTTGACCTCATCCCAAAAATGGTAGGAGTGTGTTCATGCAGTTCCTTTTGTCCTATAGCTTTATGTAATTTGTGTGCTATAAAATTCACAAAACAAATTACTGAAAGACTTAAGCCATGACTCAATAATCTTGTCTCTAAGGAACAAGGTAGTTTTGTTGTTGGGAGACAAATTCTTGATGGGATTATCATAGAAACAAAATCCATTCATTCTATGCAAATTTCTAAGGAGAAGTCTATATTTATAAAACTAAAAATGGTCAAAGTGTACACGGTAGAGTAAAATGGAATTTCCTTAAAAGAATTCTTGCTTCCTTTAGCTTTGATAATGAGTGGATTAAATGGGGTATACGTTGTATCACTTACACCTCTTTTTTAGTTTTGATCAATGGTGAGCCCATTGAGCTCTTTGGTGCCTCTAGGCTTGAAAGCCAAGGCGACTTTGTCTCCCCTTATTTGTTTATCATAATGGTACAAGGTTTGGGAAGATTTATCAAGTCTAATGTGAGACAAGCGTTGATTCAGGGTTAGGCTTGGGATAATGGTCTTCTTCCTTCTTTCCATCTTCAACTTGTATATGATACTACTTTGATGGGTGTTGCTAGAATTAATGAGGTTGCTAATTTTAGAAAGGCTTTGGATGTTTAAATTTTGATGATTTAGGAAAAAAAATTAATGAGGATAAATATTTTATCTTCTATTTCAATACCCCCATTCTTATTCAGGCTAGGATTGTCAGGATCTTGAGATTTCAAGTTGGTTCTCTTCCTCTTGTTTATATGGGAGTTTCTCTCTTAGCTTGCTCCTTGCCTAGTAGGTTTTGGCAAGATATTTTGGATAAGCTTCACATTAAGGTTATTGGAATTTTAGATGGATCTCAATTGCTGGGAGAGTGACTCACTTGAAGTCTGTGGTTCAGGCTCTCCCTATTCATAGATGCTTTACATTGATTTCTCTAGCTAGTTTTATTAAGGAATTTGATGCACTCTCCAAACATTTTTTGTGGATAGGTAATTTTCTCTCTTCGAAGTGGAGCTTGTTTAAATGGAATTGTATTTGTAGGTTGATATAGTATGGAGGTCTTGGTATGTGTCAAGTAGGCATGAATAGTCATTCTCTGGCCACTAATCTTTTTTGGAGATGGTGCACCAACCAAGATCAAGACAACCAAAATTCTTAATGTCAAGTATCTTGGAGGAGTTGCTAGCAAGGATGCATTACAATTTGACAGGTAATGGCCCTATGATTTGAAGCACTCTTAAGAAGGGAGCACAATTAATTAAGAAAGGGCTCTTTTGGATCTATACCAAGGGCGTTGAAGTGCTATTTAGGCATGATTCCCAAGATGGGTTTTCTCCCATTCTCTCCTAATTTCTTTATTTGGAATCTCTATGTGACAACTTTTTGGAAGTTGGTTGGAGTAGAGTGGAGTATTTTAAAATTGCTTTGAATCTAGGGCAAGGGGAAGTTTTTAGGTGGAAAGAACCACATTAATGGCCTCTTGGAGGATTTGTGGAAGCTAGGGACGATCATGCTCAAATTTTGGTGGGGAAATTGTGTAACTGTTTGAAAGGTATTGATATTCATGCTTGGTGACCTAACCTGAAGGGAATATTTTTGGTGGCTTTAAGATACTCCGAGTTGGATAGATTGACCTATGGGAAGGTGAATGTTCCTTGGTAGAAATAGGTGTGGTAGACATCGGATTGGCCCAAGTGTAACTTTTTCCCGTGGCTCATTGTGCAAAATAGATGTCTTACTTGGGAGAATCTACAAAAAAGAGGATTTTAGGACCCTTCTATTTTTTTGTGTGTGTTACAATGATGAGGAAAGTATTTCTCATCTCTATTTCTAGTGCCCTTTGACTAAGAAAATTTGGCATCTTTGGTGGGGTAGTTTGAAGCACACCTATGTTCATACTAATTCCTTGGTTGAGTTCTCGAATAGTCTTGGAAGACCCTTGTGAAGACTCCTTTTATTCATGTTGCTTGGGATGTTGGAATTGGATTTATTACTTGGTAGCTATGTTTGGAAATGAATTGCAAGATTTTTCAAGGTATGAAGATGTTGGTTCAACAAGTGTGGCTAAGAGTCATTAGCATGATGTAGGAAACCTTATGGCAAAGTCTGACCTTTCTGTTGTTGTTGATCCTAGTGACATGCATATTGTTCAAAATTTATATATATTTGGTAAGCGCATTGGAGATCCTATTTTTAGGAGGATTCTATTAGTGATGTGTCGACATGCTAAAAAGAAGGCTTAGCGGGATGGTAAGTGATCCCCTCCACCATAGGGGGTTCTTAAGATCAATACTGATGGTTCTTCTTGAGGAAATCTTGGACATGCAAGGATTGGAGGTGTGGGTAGATATGGTTTGGGCAATGTGATTCTCCTCTTTTCAGTATATAAGGGACAACAAACTAATTATTTAATAGAGGCTTGTGTTATTCTTTATGCACTTGAAGGAGGACGTGCTCCTAGTTGAAACAAGATTATTTGTTAATCAGATTCTTAGATTGTTATAGATATGTTGAATAAGCAAAGGATGGAACATGTTGATTGGCATTTGGATGTCGTGGGCAAACATGTCTTTTATTTGAGGGATTATTTGGAGTCAATCTCCTTTTTCTACATTCCTTGTAAATGCATGGGAACTCTAATGGCTGGGAAATATTATATCACGTGCATTCATATTGGGGGGTTTAATATCTAAAAAAATAAGCACAATATATTGCCTATTTGGTGAAAATAGGGGGATTTTTAATTCGGGCTATGAAAAAATTCAATATATGGTCAAAATAGGGGGGTTTTTAATTTAGGTGGTGTATCGGGAGGGGGTGACAAAAAAGGACTTTAGCGAAATATTTTTTGAAAATAGGGGGATTATTTAGTATGCCATGAACATGTGTGCTATAACACAGGCTCACTAAGTGAAGGCCCTGTGTGTAAATGGAACAAAGTTGTAGATTGTCTGGCTAAATGAGCATTAGAGGGGTTGGACAATTGGAATGTTTAGGAGGTGGTTCAATTACCTCTGGATTGTGCTCAATCCTTTGAGAAAGTTGTTACAAAGGATATAGTGGGTTAGCTTGGCCCTTTTCGAGTCTTATTCTTTAATTGTTTTGTTGGTTGGGCTTTTTTGTTGGGCTGGTTGGCCTTTTCTCTTGTACAACTTTTTATGATTCAATAAATTTCTACCCTCTTTTTAAGAAAAAGGGTCATATAGTTATAAAATATATATATTTTAATTAATTCATTTAATTTCACAAAAAGGTGATGTAAAATTAGTTTTCTAACTTTTTGATAAATACAAAGGAGACTCCATTAAGGCCTAAATGATTTAAGATAATGGAAATTTTATCCTAGGGGGTTTGATCTAATCCTCTTTAGTTAAAATCCTTGAGATAGCACTCAAGATTTAAATGATTAATTTTTGAAAAAAATACTTGATTTAAAACAAAAAATAGAATGTCCCATAAGTGGGACACACTATTGTGGCAATACCCTAGAATAAATTGAGAATCACAATAATGCATGTGTGATAAGGGAAAAGTGAGCATAAAACAAGGATAATAAGGGGTATATTACTCTTCTACAAAAATATTCATGTCAAATTATCATTAAAAATCCATTGCTTTAAACATGTTAATTGAAATGGAATTTTGATAGCTCTTCTATAGGTAACTCAAGTTGGGCAGGTGGAGGTGAGACCTGTCATAAGTGACCTAAGGGACAACATGGTCTTAAGCTATGTGGCTAGCCTTGAGATGAAAACCTCAAGTTTTACAAAGGTGGTAGCTATTTATTCTAGCATAGTTATTGTAAGAGATAGAGGGCATAGACAAATAATTATCGAAGGTGATTCAAAAAAGACTAATTTAATACTCAAAATAGAAGAAAAACTTGGTTAGAAATGTGAGTACCTCATTGCCAATTGTCTTGATCTCCTCCCCAGGCTTGGCCATGTAAAAATTAGTCATATGAGAAGAGACTGAAATAAAGTAGCAAACATAATGACCTATGTAGGCCCATTTTTACATCATACGAAAAATATGGATGACTTTGCACAAAATTCCTAATGTGGTTCATGCCACTATCCTTGCTGACATAAGGTTTAATGATGCAGAATAATCCTAAGGTTGCCTTTTTATTTCTTGCCATAGCCACCCTTTCTGCTAATCATTTAATGTTTAGGTGGCAAACTTTTAATTCTGGCTTTAGTTGCACCTTCTCCAATTTTGACTCGTGTTGTCCCTTGCATACTATCGATAATCAAATTCCCTCTAGTTTTCACCTTGGTTTGATTGTGGTAGCTATGTGGGGTGACCTCATTCAAATTGAGCCTTGTAGTTGTGATGATTTAAATAATAATGCTATGTTGTGGCCAAAAGTGGTAAATGACAACTTAGAAAACTATATGGAAGGGATGTAGGGTTTTGACCCAACCCTCTTTGAAATTTTTTCCCAATAATGGGAGAAAGGTGAGGTGAAAAATAGGGGAGTGGTCTTTATGGTCTCTGTGAAAACTATTACCGTTGTTACTAGGTTATCTTTGGAGGGAGTGACTTTTACAAAAAATTCAAAGGTGTTCTATAAAGATGAATTTAGGAGATTCTTTAAGCCATGAGAAGGGGTCTCAAGACTGCAGAGTGAGTATGATAGAGAAGACCTTTCGGGGGTTTGGAAGGATGTGGTGCTCACACTTATGAAGTAATTCATGCTAGAAGATAGATTCAAAAGATTCAACACCTATATATTTTCCATAGCGATTCATTTAAGGTATGACATCAAAATGAATTTCCTATTCTGGGTTTGTTCCTCTTTATCATAGTCAGTTACTAGGGCAAAATATTAGAATTACCTCCCCCTCCACCAAGGCTTAATCTTGAGGCTCTATAATTTTCACTTGGTTTTGACCCGTCTAGTGGGACCCCTTTGATTTTTCTCGACCCCTTGTTAGATTCTAAATTGGTTGTGGAGATTTCTAGTTCTCCTATTTGGAAACTAGATCCCAATTTGGCTTCCTCATCCAACACTAAATTTGTCCCTACCTGGTTCAACCCTTTTCATGAGGCTAAATAGAAAATTACTCTTGTCTCTTCTTCTAAGGATATTGAATTGGTGGACTTTGAAGAGGATGTGGATTCAAAGAATTTTGATTCCACCTTGGCCAGGAGTTTTGACCGGTCTCATATTGGTTTTGAGGAGAAATCCCCCTTTAGTACCATGTTAGAGTCCTCTTCACTCGTCCATGGTGTTTCTACCCCCAAGCCTAACTCTCTTGCTCTAGCTAAGAAAGTGCCTAAGCTGGTTGAAGTAGTTGAATGACAGGATGTGGTCACATGTTGGATCCTCTCCCAATTGAGTGTGGTGAAAAAGAAGATAAATAGGCTTGAAGTGGTGGTTGAGGTTAAGGCTCGTGGTGACAACTGGGCATTGGATGATAAGGACGTGAGGGTTTGGAAGGTTGTCAATGATATGGTAGGGAAATTGGAAAAATGGGAAATTGTTGAAAAGAACCTCAAGGACCTTAATGAAAAAATTTCTTAGAGGGACAAGAGGAGAGATGTGGCTGAGTTGAAGAAAAATCATGGGACTCTAAAAAGAAAGGTTGAGGAAATGACCGCTCTAAGTTAGTAAATGGTAATGAAGAATATGACCTCTTTGCATGCTATATAGGAGGGGATAGAATGAAGAAAGGTGAAGAGAAAGAGATACTTGGAGTCTCCATTTGTGGTGATGGGCCCCCTCACCTATGTTGTCAAGGCTATTCCAAATTCGGTCACTTTATCCTCTGGGAAAGATTCTAACATTTTTTTTTAATTTCTTTTTTTGGATAAAGTTAAACTTTTGTGCTATTGTTAGCAAGATGATAATGTCCCCACTTAGCATACTATTCCTTCATGTCTTTGGAAGGTAGTTGGATGTTGTCCATTTTTTGTTTCTATGTTTAGTGGTTCTATTGTGGTCATCTGTTGGGTTTTAGCTTGTTTTGGTCTTCTACATTTTTTGGATGGGTGTGCACTCCTCATGCATCTCAGGTAGTTGCTCTTTAGCAGATATGTTAAGATTTAGGCACATTCTGCTTTAATTAATCAAAATATTCATACAAAAAATGTAAAAATATAATTGCTAAAATATTAAGTGAATTATTTATTACTTATTTACTATTCTCAATAAATTCTAGTTTTATTTTTTAATAATATATATAATATTTTCATATAAATTGGTGTGACCCATGTAGTTCAACAATTAAAACACTTTCTTGGTGAAATTATCATCAAGGTTCAAATCCTTGTTGGGCTATTATGCTCACAATCTTGGTACTTATGCTGGACTGGTGAGCTCGTGGATGTGAACAAAAATAGTATTCAACTCCTTAAACAGTGCCCCTTACCAATAAAAAATAAAAACTAAAAATTCATATAAATTGTCAAAGAGATTCTAGCCAATTGATAGGATCACTTGATTCTCATATTGGACACTTAGGTTCAATTTACCAAGAATATCTTACTATTGGTAGGAAATGCTAGAGTGTTTTTATTACTCCAATGATATCGTGCAACAGACATGTGGGTAATGATGTTGGAAAGTAAGGAGGCATTAAAGTAGTTATCTTATAGGTGAAGATCAAGGGAGAATGTAATGAACTTATAGCAGAGAAAGATAAAGAAGATGAAATAAATACCCTATATAACATGAGGAATAAGGTGAGGAGACACATTCAATTTTTATAGTATTGCAGTAGTAGGAGAAATTGGAGTTTGCATGTAATTGTAATAGTATCCCTCATTCATAGAGTGTTAGTTTAAGTGATAACTCTACAAAATGGATTGTAGGGACATGGGTCCCATGAACAAATATTCGTGATTAAGGATAGGGGCCCCAATAAGATACCCCACTAGTCAATCTAAAAAGATGCATATTTCATACAAATTTTAGTTAAAATATTTGTTTTCCTACAGTCCAATTAACTCAATTGATTACTTGTGAATGCTGATATATAAAATTTTTTGATAGTGATAATAAGTTAGAAAACCATGACATCACCTTGACATTTATTTTAACTTTCAATTCCAAATTTTAGTCAATTTATAAAATCATTTTATTAATTTTCCATTAGAGAGTTTTCTTGAATTACTCATCTTAAATCTATTTGAAATGTAATTGAACTTTAAACTCTCAAGTGTCTTATTAATGAGTATTTGTTGAGAAAAATGAAAAATCTAATTTCTCATAGAAAATCAGTTGAAAGGTTGTCTCTAAATGATCAAGGTCTATTAATAATTAAGATTAATCTCCATTATATTATTTTGAAAGCAATAGTCTTGTCAAAGTCTACACAAGTCAACAACTTACAATCAAACAATATAGATCTCTTTAATCATAAAGGTAAAATAAGATCTCTACATACATATTGTATATCTAGAAAATGAGTTTCATATGAGGTTAAATCTTAGACATTCAAATACATTTTTTTTTCTTTCAAAAAAATATTTACCATACTCAGAATAAGAAATGACAACAACTTGATGGATTGAAACGTTATGAATCAAAGAGGAACCAAGCTTCTTTGATATTTGCATTCACGATAAGGAAATACAAATTAAGTTAGTAAATAAAATTAGAAGTAAAAATATATAATTGAATTTCAAACTATATGATATTTCAATGCTATTCTAACAAAATGATACTAACAATAATTTTTTTATAAATACGCATAAATATTACTCTATATTTTTTTAATGTTTAAATGATTATTAATCTACTTGTAAATGACTAAAAGCTCACCAAAATTCAATTCTTATGAAAAAAAAATATTATATGTACCTTCTAATAAAAACCACAAATCACTCAACTAAAAATAAATAAATAAAATAAAAAACTTGAAAATGCTAGAGCTCTAAATTTAATACAAAGATTTAAAAATAAAACTAAATTTAAAATATTTTATCTCCCAAATTATCTCCTTAAAAAGAAAGACTAAAAAGATTACTTTTATCTACAAAGATAAAATAACAAAATATCTTTAACAATGATTGTTTTTATTTTTATTTTTATGAAATCAAAATATATAATGTTAGCATCTTTGTATTGAAATAGTAGATCAAAAATAATTTAAGTATAAATCTAAATCACTAATCACCGTTGGTTAAGCAATTGTGTACATGGGATTTAGTCCATCAAAATCACCTAGAGATGAATGTGTCTCCAATGTACTACCTTTTTAATAAGACTTACGTAAACAATTTTTTTTTCTTTTTGCAAAATTATTTACCCAAGTTATCATAATCACAAAAAAAAAAGAGGAACCTCTCACTTAAGTATAACATATTGATGTAAAAGGTGGTCTCACATAAAGTTTTCGATTAAGTGAAAAGAAGGTTTTGAAGGGGCCCCGAAACCCTATTACAGAAAGATAATCAAAAGATAGGGCATTATAGACCAGCTAGAAAGATCAAAACACAAAAAGAAACTGTTGGCAAAGATAAAAAGCATGTAAGAAGCCAAAAGAGGCGGATGGACAACATAGAGAAAACTAAGGGACAAACACGAGAAACAAACCCTAAGAAAGGTTTATGATAAGCTCCAACACTTCTTGCACCAGCAAGATCATAGAGTCAACAACACTCTTCAATTCCTCTAGCTCCCTGGTATGTTGGGTCATCTTCCTAGTACTAGTATGAGTTCTTTTGCCATGACCAGTAGTCCCTCCTTTAAGAGTCAACACCTTATCCCCGGTAGTATCAATAGTGTTCTTTTCTTGGTGGATTTGTTTCTGTTTGTTGATCATCATACTGAAGCTATCGGTAGAGGCTTTCAATTTTTTTTTGGCTTTGTTCTTTAATTTTCTTTAGGGTGTTCTCATGATTGAGAACCCACTTCTCCAGATCATTGAATCTATCCTCCACAACCTTAAATTGAGATCCATATGCTCCAGTGATAGCCTTCACATTGCTGATGGCTTTAGTCAATTCATTCAGGTAGTTAGGTGGGGTACTGAGATTACCTGTTCCAACAACTTCTAGGGTATTCACTTCCCTGGATGAATCTTCCAACTTATTCTTCAAACTATTGATCTCCGAATAGATCCAATCAATAAACTTTCAAAATTCCATAATCCCACTCTTCGTGGTATTCAACATGGTTAAAGGAGAGTTTCTGCAATCAATGTTGATCTCAAGGGTAGAATTATCAAGGGTCTCCACATTAACATCAGTAGCACTGGGGGGCAAAGTTTCACCTTCCTTCACTGTCTTCCCATCTTCTTCAACATCATCTATTGATTTATTGGGGTCCTGAGGATTGGGTTGAACATTAAGTGAATCATTTCCATTATCTGGGCTGATTTCGATGATGACATGGCTCTACTTGTTTTTCTTCTTTGGTGGAGGGCTAACATAATCACTATCAGTCTCCATCCCCTCATCATCCTCTTCATCATTTTCAAGCCAATTGTCCTCCTCCTGTACCTTACTTCTTTTTCCTTTAACCCCTTTTCTAGTTTTCTTATTTCCGGACCCAGAAGCCAAATCTTTGTCCTTCTCCTTGCTAGAACCCTTAGCAGGGGTAATCTTGTCAACATCATCTTCCTACTCAGTATTAGACTTGTCATCTTCACTGTCATCTAAATTCTCAGACTCATCATCCGAATCTGAAATCTTTGTGATAGAATGCTGCACAGAGGAAGCCTTGACATGGTTGTATAAAAGCAACATTAACCCTTAATGCATGGGAGGGTTACTGCCCGGGTTAGCCTTAAAATCCTTAATGCTAGTGTTAAGGGAGCTAAACAAATAGAAGGGAATAAACACCAAATCTTTATGACGAAAATGATTCAGAAGCACAAAGTGATAGCTGTAGACATGAGAGTATCTACCATCAAGAGTAACATATTGCATGAGAGCAAACAGAATCCATCTCCATACCTTCTTTATCACTTTTAGTGAGTAGTAGGTTTTGTCGGATTTCACCAACTTGGTTTTCTCAGAGTCCTCCTTCGGGAATTGCTTGATAGCAGCTTCAGTGAGCTTCTTGTCTCTGTAAAAATTTTTGCCTTCCATCGGCATACCAGTAACTTCCACAATCATCCCTTCGTCAATTTCAGCCTTTCTTCTTCCTATGGTAATTTTTCCATCTTTCCAATTCTTTTTGAAAATTCTGGTCATGGTAGAGTTTTTCCCTACAATTCTCTCCACATACCATGTCATCTTAGCCATTTCTAGAATAGTCCAAGCCTTTGGCTTGTCTTTCCATTCATCGCAGGAGAGCAGCTCAATTATTTTCCTATTACCTCCCATGGCATCCGCAAACAGATAATTCTTCTCCTTCACAATGCAGAACATGGCAAAAAATGGAGATCAAAGTACAGAGTAGGAAGGTCTTCAAAATAGAAAGGTGCACCCACAAAACGTGCGAAGTCTTGTCCGCATTAAATGCCAGCTCAATCTTTGAGCGCCGCTCTTTCCAATTCATTATGACCTTTTTCATTGATAAGTGCATTGTCATAATTACTTATCACTCCCTCGTAACCATGCACTCTATCATAAATGAGGAGGACACGCGCCTCGTGAGGAAGATCCATCTCACCTCTCTAGCTCATAGTGTGATCAGCTCGGACGACCATGTTGGCAGCCCAATCAATAATATTGTTGGTCTCACATAAAGTTAAAGCATAAAGACATTAACATTAACCATTTAAAAAAAAATGATTTGCACATACCTGACAAGACATGACAATGACAACATGAATAAAAATGATACACATTAAAAAAAATCCAAATTTATTTGATATTTATATTTGTGATAAAGAAATGCAAATTAAATTTAAAAACGAAAGTAAAAAAAAATGTTTACAACGTTCCAATACTTTTTTAATAAATAATATTAACAATAAAAATTATAAGCATAAAAAATATTATTTTTTATATTTAAAAAAATAAATCAAATGATTATTAATCATGTTTAAAGATGTTCTACAATTACAAGACATGGAACATCATGTCATGACTATAAAAATAAAATCTAAAATATAGCCAATATATATTCTAAAAATTAAAATTAAAATAACATATATTTTAATCAATAATATTAAAACTATAAAATAATTCTTAAATAATTTAAAAGTAAAAAAAAAAACTTAAAATTAAGATTTTAATTTTTTTTTAAATAAATATATTTGAGATATCTATACTAATCTAAAAAATCCACTACAATTTAATTCTTTTCAATCTAATTTAATTAATATCCTTTTAATCTTTATATGACTTTTGGATTTTTTTCATTTCTTGGTTCCTTGTCCTTCATGTAGCCCCATGTCCTTTCCTTCCACTTATTTGCTTTTTTAGGTTGTTTCTTGATCTACAACAAACATTTTTAATCTCTTCCAGCTCTCTATTATCATCCTATGATAGAACACAGTGTGTGATAAATGCAAAGATGAAAAACTCTAACACAATCTAATTCAGAAATAATTATAAGATTCACTATTAATTGTGAAAACCTAATATCTTTAATTTAATTTTTATTAAAATTTTAATAATATTTATCCTCCAAACACAAAAACATACAATCTAATCCACAAACAGTAATACTAGAACAAAAACACATCTATAGAACTTAAAAATATATATATTGACGGAATCGACATACCTCAGAGATTCCTGGTAAAATGAGGCATCCGATGAAACTGGAGTTCTTTCAACTCGTTTTCAAATTCAGAAGTTTCTGCCTCCTCATTGTCGTCCAACCATTCTTCAGCGCTATTCAGTGTCGACAGCACGTCTTCCGCAGCAGATGTCTTGATATTATGTTTGTTCTTGGCTTCAGTTACCCTGCTTTTCATGTTGTAAATGTAGCACTCCAGATTCTTCTCTTTAACTTTTTCGTCGTCCTCCCGAAATTTCTCTGCATTAGCTATCATTTCATCTATCTCCTCTTTGCTCAGTCTTCCACCGGCGTTGGTTATTGTGATCTCTTTACTTGCTCCGCTACCCTCGTCCTCTGCAGAAGCTGTGAGAATACCATCCTCGCTTATTTTGAAGCAAACCTTAAAACTTGGCACCCCACATCTGGCCGGCGGAATTCCATGCAATTCGAATTTGCCTAACAAATTGTTTTTGTGCGAACAATGTTCTCTCTCCTTCACAGACGCCGATTTCGACACTCCCTCTAGTCTGAATATCATGCGCTGTAGTGAAATATTTCTCCCTGTGAGTGGGAATTGGGGTATTTCGAGGAACAATTACATGCATGGCACCATCATTAGTTTCAATTCCAAGGCTCAAAGGTGTAACATCTCTGAGTGCTAAGGATACGTCTTCATTGTTCAATGCTGCTGCCTGCACTGCCGCACCATAAGCAACAGCCTCGTCGGAGTTTACATTGTTGCATAATTCTTTCTGCCCAAAATTTTGTCTGAGTAATTCCTGCAACTTTGTTATACGCGACGATCCTCCCACTAATACAATGTCATCGATTTGATCGTTGCTCATGTGGGCATCCTTCAGGCATTCTCGCACTATTTCTATGCACTTTTTAAATAAGTCGGCGTTCAGCTCCTCGAACTTGGCTCTGCTAACCTTTACAGAAAAATCATGTTCCTTATAAAGACAGTCAATGTCGATGACAGTCTCTTCCTCGGAGGACAAATTCCTCTTTGCTCTCTCGCATTCTGAACGAAGCCTTCGAAGAGCTTTGGCACTCTTACTCATATCCACCTTGTATTTTGTGTTGAACTTTTGAACACAGTAATTAAGCATTCTGTTATCAAAATCCTGACCTCCCAAATGCATATCCCCTTTAACAGCCTTGACGACAATCTTACCCTTTTGAACAGACAAAACTGACACATCAAACGTACCTCCACCCAAATCGAAGACTACTACGTTTTTTTCTCCAGTGAATGCATCATGGAAGCCATAAGATATAGCTGCAGCAGTTGGCTCGTTGATTATTCGCATGACATGGAGGCCTGCAATCTTACAAGCATCCTTTGTGGCCCTCTCTGCGCATCATTAAAATAAGCAGGCACAGTAATAACCGCATTCTTCACCTCGCACTTAAGATATGTCTCAGAAATGGTCTTCATTTTCATGGGCAGCATGGACGAGATCTCTTCAGGCGCAAATAACTTAGTTTCTTCTTTGTAAGTGACTTGGATGACAGGCTTATCATCCTTCCCTTGGATGACAGTAAATGGCCAGAATCTGATGTCATCCTGCACACACGAATCGGAGAAGCGCCTTCCAATGAGTCGCTTGGCATCAAAGACAGTATTGGGAGGATTGGTTGCAATCTGGTTCTTGGCAGTATCGCCAATAAGTCTCTGGGAGGCAGTAAAAGCAACCATGGAAGGAGTGGTTCTGTTTCCTTGCTCATTAACAATAATCTCAGCCATGTTATGGTGCGACTGCCATACCGCAACACAACAGTAGCTTGTTCCCAAATCAATCCCAATAGCCTTCTCTTGCTCTCTCCCCCTACCCCTGCCCCTGCCTCTTCCTCTTCCCCTTCCTTCCATACTTTATGAGCTGCCTTCTGGTTCTCTCTTATGAAATGCAAACTGTTGATTCAACGAGGTCAGACTGGATCTGCAATGCGGTGCTCATCTGTATAATAGCTAGGTCTTGTGTCTATTGTCACTGTAGGCACGTACCAAAAGTATGAGTTGTATAAGAATAAATGCACCTCCACTATGACGGTTGCTTTACACATCCAAACTTTACTTTGTTTCTTTGCTAGACATTAAAGTCTATACGGTAAAGTCTATATTCTGAATTGACTGCACATTAATAAATAATGTGAAAGTATATCGCAATAAAGTTAACAGAACACTTTTTCAATCTGTTTCTTAGGTTAAAAATCAATTCAGATTATAGATTTTAAGTTAAAAAAATTGACGCATCCTCAATTTTAAAAAATTAGAGAAATATAAAGTAAATGTTTCTGATCAAAATGACAAAGCAAGATGAATTGTTGTATGGATAGAAATTCTATTAATAGTTTGTAAATTGTACAAACATTTTAGATAATTAACTTTGATCAATTGAACAATTAACTGTTAGGTGTTTTTAACTTTTCTAATTTATTCATTCGATCAAGCTTTTATGTAAGATGACTATATGAAAATATAAGAATTTTACTTTGGTAGTTATTTTATAATGTAATAAGTATCTTTCTTTTCTATGTTAGATGGAGTAATGAAATGCAAATTGAAGTTTATTCATTAACTTAGATACATTCAATTGTCCACTTTGAGATAACATGCATATTATGGCTAGTCACAATGTGGTGACCTTCTAAAGAGAGTTTTTTAATTATCAAATAAATTATTATTTACTTTATGAAAATGTTATCATACTAGGGGATAATGGCTCTTTGTAGAGTAGGGATCCATATGGATAGGAAATCAATACCTTATGAAATGGATGTTGGGCTCATGGTAGGAAAATGGGAGATCAACGTGGGAGTGATTTAGGTAATTTATCAATACATTATTGTGGTTGATGATGTAAAAATGGGAAATGATTTAAAAATGAAAGTTTGTTGTAAAATAGAAGCATCCAAGTACATAGGTCATGATAATTCATAGATGGAAAAGAAGTAATTGTTAAAAAATTTCAAACCATAATGCAAAATATACATTGAGAAACTCTTGCAGAAAAAAATTCTACATCTAAAGAGACCCAAAGATTATATTACTTCAAACTTGAGTTACACCAATACAACTCCTTTTGAATTTTTCTAACGCTTCATTACTTCTACAACTTGTAAAAAGAGCTATGCTTCCTTCTACTTGAAGCCCCTATATATAGATAAAAGCAATACAAGAAACTACAAATATAGCTTCTAATACAACACACTCAAACCATGTGTTGGAAAATTGGTGTTATTGTGTTGTCATTGATGTCAATCTATCTTATGTTATCATTGATGTCACTATGAGTTGTATACGAGTACAATCTTGTGTTGTCATCAATGTCACTATGTGTTATACAAATGGTTTGGAAAAGTATAATTTGGTGTTGTTGAGTGGTCTGGTAATGACATTGAGTAAGTATGAGGTGTTTCTAATTGGTTGGTGTAGTAAAAGGTTCGATATGCAAGAAACAATATTTATGTAGGAAAGAGTATTTAATGTCCTAATGGAAGAATGCTTTGCATTCCTCTAGTATGTGAAGATTATGAAGTGCAATTCTAGATATAATGTTTATGTTTTGTGTTTATTGTACTATCAAGTTTACAGGTCCTTTGTTTCTCAGATGGTTGTATTAGTTGTTTTTGTTTTTGACAGTGGAATGTCTTTCAAATCTTGTCCAAAGAATGCTTCATTTCTTTATATGAAGTTTTCTATGTTGCAGCTTGGAGGACATGTTTATTTATTTATTTAGTGTTCCAGTTCAATTTTCTTGTGATGGTTCGACCCAGAAGTGAAGTTATGATGTTTTGAGTTTGGTACTGTCAATTGGTCTAGGTTTCAACTGACTAAGGTGACGTGTTATGTCTGGATCATGCCTTTGTCATCCAAATACATTTTGGTGATAAATTTTGATGTTGATATGGGTTTCAACACGGTGTGTGTTGATCTGTATTAAGTTATGTGCATTGGAGAATGTTTTTGAGTTGATTGGTTGGCGTGCTACATTGTTTATCTACATGTTTCATTTGGTGCTAACCTATGAGGATGTGTTAGTGTGTGCAATTCATTTGATTTGGTTGAAAAGGTTGTGTTATGAAAAGTTTGGGTCCTCTCCATCTCCTCAAGTGGATTACATTTTATGTTATAGGTCTGGATGGTCTAATTTGTGTAATATTGTATATTCTATTAAAACTATAAACAACGCGTACATGCTATGTTTACTATAATAGCGCATACACGCTACGTTTGTTTAATTTTTGGGAGTGTGTATAATATGATATTTTATATATAATATGTGTATATACATATAATATAACTTTTATATATAATATATAATATTTATATATATATGTATATATATATATAAGATATTAAGTATATATACACACATATAAGTGTATTCTCTCTCTCTCTCTCTCTCTCTCTCTCTCTCTCTCTCTTCCCTTCTTCCATACTCCATACCCCATCCCTCTCTCTCTCTTCTTCTCTCCCTCCCTCCCTCCATACCCCACTGCAACTGTGTCTACACTTCTATAGAAGCAAGTGAATTTATTTCTTGTCTGCAACTTCCTCTTTGAATTTTATCATGTATGCTCTCCTAAGAAAATTGACTGATGGATTTGTGTGCGTATATTGAATAGGAGGAAGAAGGGTCTGAAATTGAACCATGGGTGCATTACCATGACAAACAAGGAAACTTGCAACAATATTATTCTCGAATGTGTTTTTAATGAGTAGAGTAGATGTGGAAAATAGTGTCAACAAAGCAAAATTATGAGTTAGACTACCTGCAATATGTTTTTAAGAAGGAAAAAACTGGTAGGAAGAGAAAGAGGGAGAGTAACACAAATGATGTCACAGAGAATGATAGTGGTGGGTATGCGAGAGTTCCCATGCTGTTACACAATGCTTGTCATCTAAAGAAATTGAAGTTTGTTGTAAGCATGGCAGTGGTAGTATATGATGATCATCACTTGTCAAAAGGCCTGGAAGGGTACATACCCATGAAAGAAATCAAGTGTGTAATTCCTATAGTCACAATCGAGATCAGTCCTATAGCCTTGCAAATTTAAGAGCATCATATGTTTTAGAAAGGCAGTACTCTTAGGGTTAGGTCAAACTCTTACACTTTCTTTTTAGCGAAGCCTCATTGTTTGTTTGCCTGGAGTCTCTCTTATGCTGACAATGGTCTAACTTAGCTATATCAAAACTAAACTATCAATTTTCTATTGTATGATGTTCTATTTATAACTTTAAATAATATATCATTTTATTAGCCCACCATATGACCCCTTAGGTGTCATTAGAGGTCATATGGTGTCCTATGACCCCTTAGGACACCATATGACCCCTTAAGACAGCATACGACCCATAACAACACCATACGATGTCCTAAAGGGTCATATGCTCTTATATGATCCCTTAGGACACTATTTGGTATCGTTATAGGTCATATGGTGTGCTAAGGGATCATATAGTGTCCTATGACCCCTTAGATGTTGTTAGGGGTCATATTGTGTTCTAAGGGTCATATGGTGTCCTATGACCCCTTAGGACACCATATGGTGTCGTTAGGGGTCATATGGTGTTCTAAGGGGTCATATGGTGTCCTAAGGGGTCATATGGTCTCCTACGACCCCTTAGGACACCATTTGACCCCTTAAGACTCCATACGGTGTTGTTATGGGTTGTATGGTGTCTTAAAAGGTCATATAGTGTTCTATGACCCCTTAGGACACCATTTGGTGTCATTATGGGTCCTATGGCGTGCGAAGGGATCATATGGTGTCCTATGACCCCTTAGGACTCCATATGACCTCTTATGTGTCGTTATGGGTCATATGGTGTCCTAAGGAGTCATATGGTGTCCTATGACCCCTTAGGACACATGCATGGATCCCTAGGATACCATATGACCCCCAAGAATACCATATGACCCTAGAGAGGGAGAGAGGGGGAGGAGAGGGATGGAATGCGAGAGAGATACACTTAAGAGAGGAGGAGGGAGATAGATATATAGAGATTGAGAGAGAGAGACAAGAGAGAGAGAGAGAGAGTACAAGAGATTAGAGAGAGAGAGGTGTGAAGAGAGGGAGAGAGGGAGAGAGGGAGAGAGTGAGAAAGCAAGGTAATGAGAAAGGGAGAGAGGGAGGGGGAGGAGAGAGGGAGAGAATGAGAGAGAGATACACCTAAGAGAAGGGGAGAGTGAGATAGAGAGATAGAGGATGAGAGGAAGAGACTTTTGAGATAAACAATGAGAGAGAGAGAGAGAGACTTAAGTGAAAAATAGACTTGATTCTCTCCCCTTCTCTATTCCTCCATACCCCTTCTCTCTCTCTCTCTCTCTCTCTCTCTCTCTCTCTCTCTCTCTCTCTCTCCCCTGCTCTCCCTCCCTCCCTCGCTCCTTCTCTCTCCCTCCCCCTTCTCTCCCCCCTCTCTCATTCTCCCTCTCTCCCTTTCTCTCCCTGCCTCCCTCCCTCCCTCAGTCTCTCTCTCCCTCTCTCTCCCTCCCTTTTCCTTCACATTTTCTTTGCTACAAATAGCACGTACAGGGTACTGAGCCTATTAGTTTGCTACCCTGCCATAACATTTTTAAGGCGTAGGAGCGCGTACGCGCTACTTATTACTTGTAAGCGCGTACATGCTACTTATTACTTGTAAGTGCGTGCACATTACTTATTACTTGTAAGCACGTATGGGGTATTGATCCTATTAGTTCATTGTCGTTCCATAACATTTTTAAGGTGTAGGAGCACGCACGCGCTAATTATTAGTACAAGGTGGAAAAAAAATACCGCTGGGCTTGTCAACATTTTATGGACTAACAACACGCACGCGTTTATTAATATAGTGCGTATGGGGTACTTAGACATAGTTTTATTTGCCCAAGTTCCTCAACGACCTCAAAAGACGTTTTTGAGGTCGTTGAAGGCCCCACTCCAACTGTGTCTACACTTCTATCACTGTTTTATACATAGAAGTAAGTGAATTTTTTGTTTTGCATGATTTCAAATGATTGAATTGTTGTTCTTATTAGTTTTGTTAATATTATTGTGATTGTTTAATATTTTTTATTCAAAAAAATAATGATAAGATGCATATTTATGGTTATTTGTTTGTTTATGAACTTTTGTTTACATATATATGTAATATGATTCTATTTAGGACAA
Organism: Cryptomeria japonica; assembly: GCF_030272615.1. Classification (NCBI taxonomy): domain Eukaryota; kingdom Viridiplantae; phylum Streptophyta; class Pinopsida; order Cupressales; family Cupressaceae; genus Cryptomeria; species Cryptomeria japonica. Next base: position 87,739,031 of record NC_081414.1, on the reverse strand, counting down.
TTGATATCAACCATGGGAAAGAACAAGTGAGGAACGATGGAACAAAGAGAGGCTAAAAATGAAAGACAAAGGCAATGTATGAAGAAATTACATGTCATAAGAACAATGGGAGAAGAAGGTATGTCATCCTCAACATCTCAATTCGATTTACCAAATGAACATAATGTACCTAATGCAATTGAAGAAGATACCACATTGAATAATCAATTAAATGATGAACATACACCTTCTCTATTTGATGAATTGAATGTACATAATGTATCAATGTTAACACCTCCTAGAATCATTTGTAGGAAACCAAAGTATCTAATTGACATTGATGAGAATATATTGAAGCCAATGCCTGATAAAATGAATGAATGAACTTGTAGGAGAATGGTTAAAACAATATGGCAAAATTATTTTGAAAACTTAAATCAAACTGCAAGATGTTAATTAGTTCAAATGATTAAAAATTTGAATTTTTGAGAGACAATGAAAATTCTAGGCCTAAGATCATCTGAAAGTAACAGTGAAAGAACTATTGTGAGAAATCTATTTGATGCATATCAAGCTATTGGTTCAAAATCACGTACTAAAGATTCTAATCCTACTCGACGTGTCATTACATCAACCATAATGAGCAAGAAAATAAAAAAAGATCGTTTGATAAGCAAAACAAGTAAGTCATTAAATGTTAGTAGAACAACATTATGTAAAGCATTATAGAGGCGAGAAAAAATATAGGAACCTAACAATAATTGTCTTTGGGCATTCTTGGGTAGACTACCACACAAAGACAAGGTTGTTGTTGATGCACTAAGAACATTAATTGAAATTTTTTGGCATGACAACACAAGAGTTTCACCCAACCAAAGAGATGTTGTTAGAAGGTGAATCGAGTCTACAAATCGTGAGCCATATGCCAAACACTATTTGGATATGACTCAAACTAAATTTTATGAAAGATTCGTTCAAAATTTTCCTCAAATAAGAATTTCTCAAAGATTTTTTGAAATGGCAAAACCTTTTTATATTAAGATTAATCATGTATGCACCATGTGTTGTTGTAGGATGCATATTGAATTTTCCATGCACTATGATGTTTTTCGTCCTATTTGTTCTACTTTGCACACTAACGATGTTTTGTAGGAATGCAATATACAAGCACCTCCTAAGTCGGTAAGAGAATTTATTTCAACTGTGCTATGTAATAGACATAATGGTTGCATTTATTATAAGATGCCTTGTTTGGAAGGTTTTTGTGCTATATGTGGTGGTTTGCAACAATTACCAAGATGTGTATATTTGGAGAGCACACATGAAATTGGTAGGAAACTAGTTTCTTTTGGAAAATACAAGACAATCACATATGGAGTTATAGATGGAAAATATTTGAAGAGATGTGAGCTATTGAAAAATGATATATGTGTAGCTGAATTTATGACAATGTTTCAAGAGAAAGTAGTTTATGAGTACATAATGCATACACATAGAGCTTGATGGTTAGATGAACAATTCAAGTTATCTAAGGACACATTTCCTATTGGCACCATTGTCTCTATCATTGATTTTGCTGAAGATTATACATTGCAACCTCAAAATGAAGTGCACTCTATGTATTATCATTCTACCCAAGTTTCTATTTTTGTACACATAGCATTCATGCATGAAGATGATAGCACAGAAGAGGATAGAAAGGTTGTAAGAGAGTATCACTTCTACATAAGCAATGATCGTACTCATTCATCAGAGTTTGTACAAGGATACGTTAAAGTTTTCTATGATAGTTTAAGGGAAAGGAACATACAATAGAAACAACACTTAATATGGTCAGATAATTGCACCGCACAATTCAAGAATACAAGGATGCTTTATTGGTTGACAAGGATGCATATGACAAGCGGTGTACAACATTTTTGGATTTTCACTGAGGATGGACATGGTAAGGGAGAGAACAATGGTACAGGAGCATGTGTAAAAAGAGCCCTAGTTAGAGAAGAATTGAAGTATGAAGGTGGTGCTAAATTGATAGATGCAGAAACAATTGTGTGATGGTGTAAGTTTACAACGGGTCCAGGTAATCTAGGTACGTCAATGGTTCATAGATATTTTTGGTTGATCACTGAATCTAATATTGAAAACTATCTAGATTGTTGTACTATTGTAGGATCGAGTGACATGCACTCATGTATGAGTTCAAATGCAAGTTCACTAGTAATTTGTATGAGACAGATGGTATGTTTTTGCTCTTCATGCATGTATTGTTTGTGGGAAGAATGTGAATCACAAGAGTGGGTTGACAAATGATCTTGTAGACTGTTGGTTCCCATTGATACATATCAAATTCCCAAAGCACTACAATTGAGCCAGATAGAGACATCAGTGGATTTTGACCATGTACTCGACCTAGTGGTTTCAGGTGATTTTTTGAGTTAATTTTTTTGCAAGTATTCTTTTTGGTTCATTTTGTTGTACATCATATTTTATTTTTGGTATTAATTATTACTTTATAAAATGCAGGTCATGTGTATGCAGTTGTTGCAAAAGAGAACAATGAAGAAGGAATAGATTACTATTTGTGTTGTTGTGTTGATCCTAAAAGAAAATTGACAACCACAATCATTGACAGAGAGGGTATTGAGTACCCAATAGGGTCTTTTGTCGTGACATGAACATGGCTTAGGAGATACTCTATCAAGAATTCTGATGTTTGGTTGTTCGAGGACTTTGAAACACACCGACATATTCTTCATTTCTCTAACCTTATTGCTGCAACAAATATTCATTTGATGAAGTATTGTGGTAGACCTCATAATAAGATTTTATGGAAAATTTGTGAATCTGACCATGAGGCAATACTTGACACAATACAATTTAGAGCTGATCCTGAAGGCTCACTTGATTGATTCTATAGTTCAAAGTAGAATGATTTTGAGAATTTTGTATATATCATTGACGAATCGTTGTATATTCTTTTTTTGTATATATAAATGCCCATGAGCTGATTTTTACATGTTTAGGGGCATATGTTTGTATATTCAAATGGAAATGAGCTGATTTGTACATATGTAGATGCCAAATTTTGTATATTAAAATGGCGATGAGTTGAATCGCACATATTGTAATGCCAAATTTTGTATAAAAGCCCACAAGATGATTTGTAAGACATTTTTTTGTATATTCAAATAGCCAAGAGATGATCTGATCATATTTAGAGGTAAATTTTTGAATAATATGTGACAATGTTTTGTGAGTATTTTTTGTGTCTGTTTTGTGACTATGTTTTGAGTTTATGTGATGTGATAAAGTCAATCATGAGCATTCTTGATTCTTGTATAATCATGGAGAATTATTTGAGTCATTATCGGATCATAGGGGTCATAGATTTAGTCTAGATACAATTTTAGCAAAAATTATCATTATTGTCAAAAAAAAATTCAAAAAAGTTGTCAAACAACTTGTACATCGCATCGGTAGCTTATGACTCTTGACATTCCAACGCTTTGGGATGAATGAGAGGAGAATGACTAGCGTAAACTTGCCCACCCAGACACGCTTGTGATTTCGGTTTGTGCATACGACGAACCAAATCAATTATAGCCTATCTTGCAACTTTGCATTGCATGCAACTGACGATTATTGCAGCAATAGAAAAAATGCTATGAATCGAAAAAGGATTTGATTCGTCAAAAACCAAGATAGACCATTGTAGAGGAGCCTCACGCAACCCCATAGGTTTAAACAGATTGATCATATGTGTCCTGGATTGGAAGAAACAATTCGTCAAAGTTTGAGAATTTTTTGGACTCAGGGCACTTGAGAGATCATGCCGGTAGGGTATGACTCTCGACATTCAGACACTTTGGGATGCATGAGAGGAGCATGCCTAGCATAAAAATGCCCACCTGTATGCGCTTGTGATGTCAGTTTGTGCACATGACAACCAAAATTTGACCATTGTGAGCTGAGGGTGCTCGCACCACACACATATTGTTGTTTATATTCATATTGTCGATTTTTGTTGTTTATATTCATATTATTGATTACATAGGCAAATATTCATTTAAATTTATAAAAGGGAAGCCACCAAATACAAAGAATACACAATAATGAACTGAATACAAGGAGTTTTGTAGGATTAATTCAACATTTTATAAATTTTATCAAATTATATTCCACGATTGCAATGTTTTATATCATAGATTTTTGTTGTTTATATTCATATTGTTGATTACATAGGCAAATGATCAATTGACTTTATAAAAGGATAGCCATGAAATAAAATGAATACACAATAATGAACTCAATACACATTTATTGGATCGAATATCAACATATATATATATATATATATATATATATATGTTTTCCAAGTCACTACAAGTATTACAAAAGTGTGGCATATGCCATGTCCAAATTGATATACAATAAAAATGTAGAATATATCTACATGTATTGGTCATTCTATGACCAAAACTAACACTATATGATCCTAAACTTGTGGTGGATCATGAAATTCGAGCCTCTTCAATGCAGTACGCGATTCTATAGATGGTTGCAAAACCACAATTCAAAAGCCAAGTTAGAATTCTTTTGTAGAAAATAGTTCACAATTAACAACATAACTATGCATTTAACTATAATTCCTTTGCAATTGAAATTTAGATTACCTCATCGACTGATCTCAGAGCTAATGTCTTTGCTCTCCTCTCCTTGTCACTCTTAGGAGTTTTCTTGAAGACATACTTAAAAGGATCCATGTTATGGCCATACCAAGAAGGGGTCTCTTGTAGATTAAATGTATAATTAATACAATGTACTAACATAAATACATCAAAAACACTTAAAAGCTATAATATAGAGAACAATGGTGTACCAATGCCTGAGATGCTTCTCCAATGGACTAAGGATGGCTCACCATCGATGGAGAAACTGTCGCTATTACCTAGATACAAAAAATGATCAAAGATTAAATACAATTAATATAATAATAAGTATTGTAGGCTAAAAAAAATTAATGTAATATATCAAACAAAAATGTACCGGATCTTGAGATGCTTCTCTAGTGCACAGAGGAGGGCTCGCCATTGATGAAGCAACTATGGATATTTCTTGTATGAAAAAATTATAAGATTATAATGTATCACATGTATGCGTGCATATAATCATAAAATCAATAAAATAAAGTAGAGATACATACCTCCACCCTCTCTTTATCCACGAGCGAATCAGGTGCATTCAAAAAATCCACATAGCTCAATGGGTGTTGTACATGTAAAATAGACAAAAACACTAATCAATCTACAAATCGCAACTAATACTCGATTTCAATATTTTCAAACAATTGTACAACTAAAAATGTGTTCAATTACCTTCTTCCCACATTTTGGCGTCTTTGAGGAATTCTTTTTCTTAGGACGAGGCGTAGACACGGAGGGGGTACCCTAAAAAAACAAAATTAACATGAGATATTAGTATAGATAATATATTACATATAATTTAAAAAATCTAAAATAAAATGGCTTGCATATTCCATCTAATACATAAAAAGGGTTTTACAAAATATGATACCGTATAGCCTTGTAGGCCAAAATCGATCACTGAGAGCGTGATGTCATCAATCTAGGACATTTGGTCCATGTCAACATCTACAAACCAAAAATTGGACCAAGCATTAAAGACAGTTATTATATCTTGTAATATTTTGAATTCAAAGTGTACTATTCTATTTTAACATGTTACAAAATTTATACCTTAGGCATCGAAGTTGCAGCTGTAGTAACTACGGGAGGAGTATGGGATATCGTTGCTGCATCCTGAAATGCATATTATTTGTCTCAGCTTAAATCGATGAATAAATAAAAATTCATTTATGTAATTAGAAATTTAAAGTGACTGATAAATAAAATGCTATGAATTCAAATCAACACACCTGTGTCTATCGCTAATGGGCAAAAACCATGTCCATCAACTCATTTGTCATTGCCCAATCCTCAGTCGTGTGAGCTTAACATCTACTCTCGTAAATCATGCACAAATGAGATGTGGATCCATCTGCACTGACTGCATCATCTATCCCTGAGCATATCCCCGAGAAACTGACACACATATGTTGAATGGGCTCTCTGTCACCACTTGGAGCAACTAATGGCTTATCATCCAGTACAATAGGGTGTGCTAACGATGTCCCATGTTGGATGATGACACTAGTCAATGTTGTGGTCACCTGAAGAGTCGGTAGCTCCATTGACTCTTTCAGCTCTATTGGGACAACCTGATGCACCTTAGGTTTGGGTGCTAGGTGGAAATGACTCTCTGGGGCTACTCGCCAATGAGCTCCAGGTATACCTTGGGCAGATCCACCACCTCTACCGTGGAACTCTCTCATGTCAAAATAGTTTGGCCGCACATTGAGCACAAACTCACAATATAGTTTTCTCAAAAAATACAATGGCACCTCATAATTATTACAAGGTGGATCATCAAAGACCATCCACCACCTCTACCAAAAAAATTCTTCATCTGCACATTGGTACACTTATGTATGGGAAACCTCTTTGCGTTAAGAGGTAATGACTGACCAGTTTTAGGATCAACAAAAAGGGCACATATTTGTTGTTTACTAATATTTTTGTTTTTCACTCCCTCACATGATAACCCATCAGCATAGTATTGACGACACCTATCCCTAAAGTTTCCCCATTTTGTAATTTGTGTGGAAACATCTATGGCACCACTAGCTAATGTTTCTAGGCTAGTGGCAAGGGATTTATGATGCTCAAGTTTGGATGTTTTCAATTTATCAATCAGTCTATTTATTTTAGACGTATTTTGCCCTAACTGATTAATTAATTGCTCATGTGTTTCAGGTGTGCAGTTAAAAGAAGGAATTGGGGGTGTATCTTGTGGGTTTTCAGGAGCTACATTTTGTTGTTCTTGTTGTGGATTATCAGAATTTGGTTTTTGAAAAAAAAAAATGGAAAAACCTAATCAAAATTAACGAAATTAAATTCAAATGTAAAACAAATTGAACAAACGAGAAAGAAAGACAAAAATTAAGGAAAACTAACCTTGATCCATAGTGTCTGGAGGAGAAATGAGGCACCTCATTCATGGTTTCACAGAGGAAATGGGGAAAAAAATGTGGCTATCACGAGAAAATAAGACCCAGTTTTTAAAAAAAACTTTTTTTGATAGGTACCGCCTATGTGGTCCTTTAGGGCTTATTAGCGCGTACACTCTCACTTTCCTAAAATCAACGCGTACGTGCTCACTTTCCTAAAAGTAGAGTGTACACACTCACTTTCCTAAAAGCAGCACGTACGAGCTACCTTTTTTAGGCTCTGGAACAATGGACCTAAGTGCTTACACAATGATTTCAAATTTTATAACCACATACACACTACTTGTTTTTTCATGTTTTTTTTTGGGTGTTGTCCACTTTTCTGACCACCATCTTTGTGCACATACCCATTAGTGGCTGACCTAGTTTAGGGTTTCAATCAATTATCTTGTATACATAGGTGTGTGGATGTATGAGTTGAGTATGGGATGGATGTGAATTGATGTGAAGAGCACATTACGTGTAAGTATATTTGATATTGTAGAAGTGTGAATGATAGTTGGGAAGAGAGTTGAGATAATATTTGTGATCAGATATGTTGTCCATGATATCGATTGTTTGAAAAAGTGGTTCAAGGAATCTGTGGAGACAACCTAGAGAAGAGGCCAACACATTGAAGATGTAAGTGAAGATAAAGGAGAAGGAGCCCCGACATAACAAGTAAACCCACCGGTAGTTGATCCAGAGGAGGAAAGTTTTTTGAGGGTTTTGAGCAGGGCAAATACTAAACCTCCTTTTACCCCACCAGAATATGATGGAAAGTTGGATTCAGATGAATTGATGGATTGGATCTCGAAGATGGAGAAATATTTTGATTTTGAAAACATTGCAGAAGAAAGGAAGGTGAAATATGTCTGTTTCTAGTTGAAAGGTCATGCATCTCTTTGGTGGAAACATTTGCAAGTTGATAGACAAAGGAGAGATAAAGAGAAGATCAATACATGGGATCAGATGGTTGCTAAGTTGAATTCAAAATTTATGCCAGCTAATTATCAAGTGGATCTGTTCTGAAAGTTGCAGAGTTTGAGACAGAAGGAATCTAGTGTGAAGGAGTACATTGTGATGAATACTAAGAGGGGGGGGGGTGAATTAGTATGCTAAAAATATTTGCACTAAAACACTTACACAGTCTAAAGATAAACCAGTAAAGCAGTCTGACAGTCAAATCGGTTACCACACATGCAAACCAAAATGCGAATAAAACATTCACCCATAAAAGTAATACAACCATAACACAAGATATTTGACATGGAAACCCAACTGGGAAAAAAAACCACGGTGAGATGGAACTCACAAGTCACTATCTGTAGAATAGAAACCAGACCGGTTAAGGTCTTACAATGTTCTTCACCAGAACAGATCTTGTTAGGAATCTCAATCTCTGTTAGGAGATAAGTCCGATTAAAGAATACCTTGTCAGAGGATTTTAGATTCACATGTGTGAACCACCTTGTTAGAGGATTTTACAAAGGCTTTGAAGCCTACTCGATTAGGGGCTACAGACTTGTTAAAGATGTGAGTAATCAACAAGTGTTTGATCTGTCTAATAGCACAAACTGCTTGGTTAGATCTAGTAGTGCTCACAGCTAATGCATTCCAGCATTACTTCAGTCTTCTCTATCTCTCTCTCAGTTACAACTTGATCTTCTCATATAAGATCGCTCTTCCAACAACTCAACATCCACCTTAAACCCTAGCTCAACATTAACCCTTTTCGCAACCTCTTCAACAACTCAAAAACCCTAGACATGATGTCCTTTTAAAGGAATCTAATTTCATGTCAGTCCAATAGGATTTCTTTACAATTTCCTAGGTTCAATGAATCTAGACACACTCAGTGACATGACACAAGAATCACCGTCAATGTGTCGGCACCGTCAAACAATCGGTGGATTGGTAACTCATCACAAAATGTCGGTTGGTAACTCATCACAGAGTATTACTGGTTCATACAAAATACCAATTGCCGGTTTGACAAAAAATGAAGACTAGTAAGAATGTGTTGTGCCACTTTGCTCCCTCATACCGCTTGTGATCTACGAACCGCTTGGGGTCGACATGTCGCTTCAGACCGGGAAACACATTCTGCAAAATCGCCACTAGTCTAGAGACTAGTATACAACATACCGGTTGGAACAAATATCGGTTGAGCATAAACTCATACATATAAAGGGGATCTCAATACAAGTGTGTATCCATCAATGACAATCACAACATAAACCACAAAAATGCCAACAATCTCCCCCTTTGGCATTGATGGCAACACTTAGGAAAATAAAATTTTGACATCTATGTGTTTTACAACAGAAAAACTTGTCATTAACAAAATTTCTCCCCCTAAGCATATACACTATCCCTTAATCAACAGAATGTATAGAAGTTTTGCATTCAGAGCATAATCATCAGAGCATATAGCATATATCACAACATATATCAAAATTTCAAAACAGATACTTCTCCCTCTGATATACTTCTCCCCTGATATATCAAAATTTCAAAATTTAATTTAAAAAAAACATATATACTTCTCCCCCTTTGCCAACAATGACAAAGTACCGCTGAAAAACCTGTTTCCATATATATATAAAAGAGTTTATGACAATAATGAATAATACTTGTCAAAAACTACTTTATAGTCTTGCAAAAATTGTTTCATGGAAAGAGACCAGGACTCAAGTAGGGAGGTCACCACTTCCTTCTCTGTCTGCATTTGTGATACCTGTTCCTCCATGGCATCTATTGTGCTCAGTTCTTGTGTGATTGTTAGGGCATCCAGGTTCAGATAGCATTTCTAGAGAATTTGCAGTCGTGGAAGTAATACTAGTTGAAGCTCCTGCAAATCCCTAGACCTTGTGCTGATCTCTTGCTCCATCTTGGCTGACTGGATCTGGAACCGGTGAACGGTTTGCCCATATGCTGCAAAGGAGTCGTAAGGAGTCTTGAATGTGCTTAAGTAGGACTGTAAGTCCGTTTGAAGTTGTTGCTTCTTGGCTAGCACATCATCACAGAATAGATGAGGTTGACAGATTTTGCTGAGTAGCAAGTTTCCCTCATCCAAGGCACTCCTTATGTCCTTTTGATCCTTTAGCAGTTCAGTCCTAAGCTCATTTAATTTCTTTACTAGAGCAACATTAAGAGCCTTTTGGTGCTCTTTCTTTACATTGGCCTCTGTTGCTTCTTCTAGACTCTACACCTGATCATCCACTACAGTACACAGAAGTTTAAGTTGTGCTAGTGATGAATCAGTGTCAGGAAGATTAGTACCAGGGATTAAACCAGTAAGAGTGTCTACAGCTGCCTGAATGATGTCCTGTTCCTTTTTCCTGTGAATGATCTCAAGGCGCTCTTGAGCAACCTTGATGCTCTGCATAAGCTCTGACTCACTTGCAGATTGGAGATCGATAGGACTAGAGAGATGAACCGGTGATAGTTGACTTCCGGTTGCCTTCGGAGTCTCCACCTGAGAGCTTTTTTCCGCTTCACGTTCCTTGGCTTCTTCAACTTTCTTCTTTTCTGCTTCTTTTCTCTTCTCTTCTTCCTTGTCTTCCTCTTCCTTTTTCTTCTCCTCTGCTCTCCTCTTCTACTCTTCCTTTTCTTCTTCTTCCCTCTTCTTCTTCTCTTCCTCTTCATTTTTCTTCTTCTCTTCCTCTTCCTTCTTCTTCTTCTCCTCTTCTTTCTTCTTCTTTTCTTCCTCTTCCTTCTTCCCCGTTTCTTCTTCTTCCTTCTTCTTCTTTTCTTCCTTCTCCTCTTCTTCTTTCTTTTTCCTTTCTTCTTCTTGCTTCTTCTTCTCTTCATCTTTTCTTTTCTGCTCTTCCTCTTTTCTCTTCTATTTTTCATCTTCATCCTTCTTCTTTTTCTCTTCCTGATCTTTTGCCACTTGCTGTGTGTCCACAACTTGTTCACCACCTTGATTGGCCTGTTGCCCCTGTTCAGTTCCCTCAGAAGGTATGTCCTGAGTGACATCTTCTATATCTAGGGCATCGACATCTATGGTGTCGATTGGTTCCTCCACCAGGTTTCCTTCCTCATCAAAAACCTCATCCGGTTTGGAAATAACCGGTTCCTTTTCCGCTTGGAGGTTGGCCATTCGAGCTTTGTGAGAGCTGATAGCATGGGCCATGTGTTGATGTGTATCCTTTTCTACATCATCAACTCTCCCCTCCAACAACCAAAGTCTTCTTCTCCTTGTGAAGAAGAGACCTTTATTTTGATCCAATACATCAAATAATTCTAAATTTGAGAGTTCGGGGAAGTACTGTGCAAAAACTTTCTCCCTAATCTCCTATTCCTTTTCAATGGCAATGCGCCATTTGTTGTCCAATGCTTTAAATAATGAATCCAGTGTTTGAGATTTAATCTTTGATGGTGACCAGTCATTTTTACATAAATAAAGAATGATTTCCTGTAGTACTTCATCTTTTTCCTCACTATTGAATTCATCATAATAATCTATTAAATCATGAAGTAACTTTCTCCTAATATTCTTTACTGTTCTTTGACAATGTGTCAAAGGTTTGTAAGAGGAGATATCTATATTTACTGGTGTAGATGTTGCCGGTTCATTCTTCTTCATCTTCTTGGTCTGTCTAGCCTTCTTGGGTTGTTCATCAAACTCGGTTTCTTCAGAGTCTGGTTCATTTGCCTTAGTCTTCCTCTTCCTTTCGAAGACTTTTGCTGGTGTTACCTCCGATTTCTTCTTTTCCAGTGACCGCTTGGTCACTCTTGGAGTCACAGTGGTTGCTGATGCTGATGCTGTAGGCACTGCCTTAGCTTTCTTAGCTGTCGATTCTTTTCCCTTCTTCACCGATGGTTCTTCAACTAGTGCGATCCTCTCCAAGTAGGTTTCGGTTCTCTTAGCCTTTGGATCAAGAGGCGAGGCAATAAGGGTTGAAGCATACCCTTCCAGCATGTCAAACATGACCTCATAGCCCATAGGCTCCACTTCCTCCATTCTAGGCTCAACAACCTCCATTAGACATTTGTCCACCTGAATAGTGAAACAGATGTCATCTTCATATTTCTTCACTATGTCACCTGAGATTCGTACCCTCTGACTCATATTTCTTCTGAACTCATCAAAAAATTTGTTCAGTACCTCAGGGTAGCCAGTTCCAATGGCTTGCACAATTTCCTTTATCTGCTTGGTTACCGGTTGGTTAGGGGACCACTGGACATCTCCTACACCCGAAAAGTACCCTTGGAAATAAAAGAACAACCCTACCAGTAGTTGTCCAAACTTAAACCTCAGTGAATTTTCTTGTTTGATTGCCTTAAGATTTAACAGGAGTTGCCTTTGCATACCGGTGCATAGGTCAAATGATTTATCCTCTTTAATCATCCGGTAAGCAACATTTACCGTTGCAGCAGATACAAAATTAATTTTGTTGGCCGAGAATGTTCTGTAGCCTATCACCATGTAGGCATATTTCACCAGTTCATCCTTGATAGGATTAACTATCATACCTCATGAATCACTTGTCGAACTGGTGAGCTTGGTCATTTCCATTTTGCTTACCGTTCTCAGGGCTGGCACTTCCCCTGTGTTGTAGAAATTGATGACTGCATGAATTACCTCAGGCGTGATATCATGCGTTCTCTCTAGGTACATCTTGTCACCATGGACTCTGCTCAAGATGATCCTGACGTGATCCTTTGTGAAGTCTTCCAAAAAATATATCGCATTATGGAGTTTCTTCTTCTCTAAGATACTGAACTCTGGTTTGATCTTTTTGTCCTTGCCACAAAATAGACCTAACTGAGTGTGAATAGCTAAAGACCCTAGATCTTCTATTTTGCAATCAATATAATCAGAAATTCCTTCTTCGACTATGACTCCAGCCGAAACTTGTGACAAAGCATTATATTTAGACTTACTCTGAATAAAACTTTCCAACTTAATTGATGTACTCGAACTGGTATGAGAGGTAGAAGCCATTGAAGAGTATTTCAAGAACATGAAAAATACCTTTCAAACGCGAATTTAGGGCTTCCTGATTCTGCTTCACTTCACTCTTTGTCGAATGCCAAATCACCGCTTTGTGTTCTCTACTACCGCTTGCAAACTGGATTTGAATCTCTTTCAAGGTTATTCAATTTCTCGAAATCTAAGCTCAAATCGCCTTTTCTTCGCTCTTCACTTGAAAACTTTTCTTTGCTCAAAAACAGATAGTGAGAAATGATTTGAAAAATGCATTTATACATCTCTCACCTACCGTCATTAATGCTCCTCTATTAGGGCGTAAACCCTAATTTGCCTTTTTACCATTTCTAGTCTTCTGCCAAGCGACAGGTATCATATACCGGTTAAGGTCTTTTACCGGTGTCAACCGGGGGTTCGAAAGTATTTCGCCATTTGCTCCCCCTAAGCCTTTAAGGCTTAGTTTGCTGGTTCCGATATTTTCACACTAGGTGCAGAAACCGGTTCCTCTTCTGACATTATTGGTTTCTTCCTCCATGTTTTCTTCATGTCCCCTTGTACTTTTTCAACATCAATTTCTCCTTCCTGAGTGACCGGTATATCATCAGATATACTTTTTCTGCTTCTACAGAATCTTGCAATGTGACCCGGTTTGTTGCAGTGATAGCAAACGAGTCCAGGTGCTCTCCAAGGTCCATTGTACATGTTTCCATTCTTCCTTCTGCATGTTGCAGTAGTGTGACCATGACCATGATATATCATACAACTTTCTCTCCATCCGGTTGTCACTTGATGACCACCGCTTCTTGACTGATAATTGAAGTCATTAAATCGGTTGTGGTTCCGGTTCATAAAAGATTCAGGACCAGTTCCTTGGGTCCTCTGAGGATATCTTCCAGTGTTATCCACTACAGACCTGCATTCAAATGCTCTATGCCCAAACTTTTTGCATGCATAACAATGACCATTGAACTTATTGAATCTAGGTACATTGTTGATAAAATAAGGAAAATTATTGTAGGCTTTGCTCCTACATACATTGGGAGTGTGTCCTTCTTTAAGACAGTTAAAGCAAACAGGTTTGAATTTTTGCTTACCTTTTCCTTTGAGTTCCGGTTGCTTCTTTGATGCTTCAACATTTGTTCCTGAGGATTCTCCTTCCTCGTGTCCAAAAAAACCGAGACCATTGGTATTCTTTGCCGGTCTAGATGACTCAAGCTTTTGCTCTAGCTTGACTGTACTTTTACCAAACTTAGCAAGTATTTCCTTTGACTCAAAGAGTTCTTTGGAAATAGTAGTGTTTGTCTCCATAAGACTTGCATTTTCAGAGATGGCAATGTTTAGTTCTCCTTGCATGTCTTCTTTTTCCATTCTACTCTCATGAAGGCGAGCAGTTAGTGCACTAATCTCATGTTTCAACTTGGAGATCTCATGATCTCTGTCTTTTACCAGATCTTCAGCTTTTCTCCGGTTCTCAAGCTCTTGACTAAACCAAATAGTCAGTCCTTCCAACTCCTTTCTTAGATTGGAGTTTGAATCATTTAGCTTATTTACTTTAGCAATCATAGCTTCCATGTTAGCTTCATCTTCAGAACTACTTTTAGATAGTTCCATCAGCCTCTCTGCATGTTCTCTTCTTTTTGCTTAAGATGCCTTGTATTTGACCATAAGATCATCATAGGCTTTCTTAGACTTAGTGAGCTGTTGAGTAAGTTCCCTCAAGGTGTATTCCCCCATATCTCTTTCCAAGTGGTTAAACTTATAGAAAGGTTGGCTCTGATACCAATTGATGAATACTAAGAGGGGGGGGGGGTGAATTAGTATGCCAAAAATCTTTGCACTAAAACACTTACACAGTCTAAAGATAAACTGGTAAAGTAGTCTGATAGTCAAACTGGTTACCACACATGCAAACCAAAATGCGAATAAAATATTCACCCACAAAAGCAATACAACCATAACATGGGATATTTGACGTGGAAACCCAACTGGGAAAAAAAACCATGGTGAGATGGAACTCACAAGTCACTATCTGTAAAATAGAAACCAAACCGGTTAAGGTCTTACAATGTTCTTCACTAGAACAGATCCTGTTAGGAATCTCAATCTTTGTTAGGAGATAAGTCCGATTAAAGACTACCTTGTTAGAGGATTTTAGATTCACATGTGTGAAACACCTTGTTAGAGGATTTTACAAAGGCTTTGAAGCCTACCCGGTTAGGGGCTACAAACTTGTTAAAGATGTGAGTAATCAACAAGTGTTTGATCTATCTAATAGCACAAACTGCTTGGTTAGATCCAGTATTGCTCACAGCTAATGCATTCCAGCATTACTTCAGTCTTCTCTATCTCTCTCTCAGTTACAACTCGTTCTTCTCAGATAAGATCGCTCTTCCAACAACTCAACATCCACCTTAAACCCTAGCTCAACATTAACCCTTTTCGCAACCTCTTCAACAACTCAAAAACCCTAGACATGATGTCCTTTTAAAGGAATCTAATTTCATGTCGGTATAATAGGATTTCTTTACAATTTCCTAGGTTCAATGAATCTAGACATACTCAGTAACACGACACAAGAATCACCGTCAATGTGTCGGCACCGTCAAACAATCGGTGGATTGGTAACTCATCACAGAGTATTACCGGTTCATACAAAATACCAGTTGCCGGTTTGACAAAAATGAAGACTAGTAAGAATGTGTTGTGCTGCTTTGCTCCCTCGTATCACTTGGGATCTGCGAACTGCTTGGGGTCGACATGCCGCTTCAGACCGGGAAACACATTCTGCAAAATCACCACTAGTCTAGAGACTAGTATACAACATACCGGTTGGAACAAATACCGGTTGAGCATAAACTCATACATATAAAGGGGATCTCAATACAAGTGTGTGTCCATCAATGACAATCATAGCATAAACCATGAAAATGCCAACACATTGAAACATTTTACAAGTTGAATATCAGATCCGGACATGATGATGAAGTTGAACAATTTGCAAGATATTTGAATGGATTGCGGATGTCTATACAAGATGAAATTAGTTTGATCAAATTGCAGAGTGTTGAAGAGGCTTACTAGTATGTGATAAAGGCAGAAGATAAGCTAAACAAAAGACATGAGTAGAGGTAGAGAGGCAGAGGTGGAAGATTTATCGGGGGTATATTTCATGGAGGAAGAGGATATATCGGAGGTAGAGGTACCCGTACAGATCTGAATAAGGACAAGGAAGTAAACAAAGAAGGTAATTCATATCAGAAAGATGATAGAAATTTCCACTGGAGGAGAGAACCATATGGCTACCGGAATGAGAATTTTGGAAGACAAGACAAGAGAGCATTTAGAGGAACTTTCTATACGTGTGGAGGAGAAGGACATCGTGATTTCGAGTGTAAGAAGACAAAGAATACCAGAAGAGCAACAATGGTGGAAGAAAACCCCACCGGATCAGATAATAAATCGAAAGATGGAAAACTATTGATGGTGAGGAGAGATTTGTGTCATATCAGGATAGATGAAGAGCCCTTGTAGAGGAAGAATTTGTTCAAGACCAAATGTAAGGTATCCGGTAAGTGTTAAGAAGTTGTTATTGATAGTGTTAGTTTAGATAATCTTGTTTTAGAGGAGATGGTGAATAAGTTGAATTTGGAAAGATTGAAACACCCTAAGCCTTATCAGATAGCATGGATTCAGGATGAGCATAAGTTGTTAGTAAGTGAGCAATGTTCGGTGAAATTGAAAATTGGGAATTATCATGATGAAGTCTTGTGTGATATTATGCCTATGGATATTTGTCATCTTTTGTTGGGTAGACCTTGGCAGTTTGATAGACAGGCAGTACATGATGGGAGGAAGAATACTTACACTATTGTGGCCAATGGGATGAAGCAAACCTTGTTGCCCTTGGAGGAACCTTTGAAGAATAAAGTCTGCACGAATGCTAGAATCTATTTGGTGGATGGAAGGAAATTCCTGGATGGATTGAGACATGAGAATGTGTGTTTTTCCTTAATTCATAAGAAGATTGAGAATCCGAAGAATGAGGAGGAACAACCAGAAGAGATAAGAGATTTGCTGATAGAATATGAAGACATCATTTTAGATAATGTGTCTGATGGATTGCCACCTATGAGAAGTATTAGACATTGCATGGACCTGGTTCTTGGAGCTAGTTTGCCTAACAAAGATGCACACCAAATGACACTGATAGAGAATGAAGAATTGAATAGACAAGTGCATGAGCTATTGAAGAAAGGTTTGATTAGAGAAAGTTTGAGCCCTTGTGAAGTACCAACAATATTAGCACCTAGGAAGAATGGAGAATGGAGAATGTGTACTGATTCCAGAGCAATAAACAAGATCATAGTGAAATATCGGTTTCCTTTGCCTAGGATGGATGACACAATGGACTGTTTGAGTGGAGAAAAATACCTTACAAAGATAGATTTGAAGAGTGGATATCATCAAATCAGCATCAAAGAAAGAGATGAGTAGAAGACAACATTCAAGACAAATGAAGGACTGTATGAATGGTTGGTGATGCCTTTTGAGTTAACTCATGCACCGAGTACTTTCATGAGGCTGATGAATGAGGTATTGAAGAAATTATTTGGTAAGTTTGTTATTGTGTATTTGGATGACATTTTGATTTTCAGTAAGACAAAATAGGAGAATTTATTGCATTTGAGACAAGTTTTGCAGAGGTTAAGAGAATAAAAGTTGTTGATAAATATCAAGAAGTGTACTTTCATGAAGGATAAGTTAGTGTATTTGGGATTTGTGATATGTAAAGATGGTTTGAAGATGGACCCTAAGAAAGTGAAAGCAATTGTTGAATGGCCTACACCGGAAATCATTGGAGAGGTAAGATCATTTCATGGATTGGATAGTTTTTACCAGAAGTTTATCAGAAATTTCAATTCAGTTTGTAATCCTATGAATGAGACCATGAGAGGAGATAAGAAGGAATTCAAGTGGACCACCGAAGCAAATAAAAGTTTTGAACTATTGAAGTGGAAGGTGGCTGAGCATCCTATGTTGGCTTTACCAGATTTCAATGAAGTATTTCAAGTGGATTGTGATGCAAGTGGAACAACAATAGGAGGAGTCTTGAGTCAGGAAGGGAGAGCTGGTAGCTTATTTCAGTAAGGAATTGAATGATGCCCAAAGGAGATATTTAGTATATGATTAGGAGTTTCATGCCATAGTTCAAGCCATGAAGAAGTGGAGACATTAGTTGTTGCCTAAGGAATTTGTGTTGTATACAAATCATCAAGCCTTGTAGTATTTGAACAATCAGAGTAAGTTGAATCAGTGACATATGAGATGGGTAGAATTTTTGCAGGGTTACACCTTTGTATTGAAGCACATAAGTGGGAAATCTAAGAAATTTGCTGATGCATTGAGTAGGAGAAGGAATTTGTTGATCGAGATGAGAGTGACAGTATTAGGATTTGAGGAATTGAAGACCTTGTATGATGATGACCTAGCTTTTGCAAAACCTTGGAGAGCATGTAGAGAACCTGTTATGGTAGATAGAAATAAGTGGTTGGATTACTTCATTCAGGATGGGATGTTATTCAGAGGAGTTCAGTTGTGCATACCTAAGAGTTCTATGAGGGAGAATATGATAAAGGAGAAACATAGTGGAGGATTAGCTAGACATTTTGGTATTGACAAAACAATAGCATTGGTGAGTGAGCAACACTTTTGGCCCCAGATTCATAAGGATGTTAAGAAATATGTGCAA
Source organism: Cryptomeria japonica (assembly GCF_030272615.1). Taxonomy (NCBI): domain Eukaryota; kingdom Viridiplantae; phylum Streptophyta; class Pinopsida; order Cupressales; family Cupressaceae; genus Cryptomeria; species Cryptomeria japonica. The sequence continues at coordinate 87,720,257 of NC_081414.1, read as the reverse complement.
AGTTGTAGAGTTTGTCAAGTAGTAAAGGGTAGTAGTCAGAATGTGAGATTGTATAAACCTTTGATAGTACCGGTAAGACCTTGGGAGGATATAAGCATGGATTTCATACTTGGATTGCCTAAAACACCGAGAGGGAATGATTCTATATTTTTGGTAGTGGATATATTCTCAAAGATAGCTCATTTCATACCTTGTAAGAAGACATAAGATGCATTACATGTAGAAGACCTATTTTTCAAGGAAGTAGTGAGATTGCATGGATTACCTAAGAGCATAGTTTCAGACAGAGACACTAAGTTTGTTGTCTATTTTTGGAGAACACTTTGGAAGAAGATGAAGACAGATTTGAAGTTCAGTTCTACTTTTCACCCATAGAGTGATGGATAGACATAAGCAGTTAATTAAAGCTTGGGAAATTTGTTGAGATGTTTAGTTGGAGATAAAACTAGAAGTTGGGATTTGATTCTTTCACAAGCAAAGTTTTCCTACAATAATTCAGTAAATAGGGGTACTAGAAGAACACCTTTTGAGATTGTTACCAGAGTGCATCCTAGAGGTATATCAGAATTAAGAGATGTTAGCAGTGAAGACCAGAGAAGTTCAGAAGAAGAATACTTTGCAGATCACATGGTAGCCTTGCATATTCAGGTTAAGCAACATTTGGAAGACATGAACAAAATGTATAAGGAGAAGGCAGATGAGAAGAGGAGACATAAGGAATTTGAAGTTGGCAATGTAGTGATGGTATATCTGAGAAAAGAGAGATTCTCAGTAGGAATTTATAACAAGTTGCAGACGAGAAAGTTTGGACCTTGCAATATTTCGAGGAAGTTTAGTTATGATCATGCATATGAAGTAGAGTTATCAGATAATCTAAGTATTTCACCTATGTTTAACATTGTAGATCTTCATGAGTATCACGAACTAAAATTTGGTGAAGATAGTATTGTAGACTTGGAGAAATAGTTGACCTGGAAGGAACCAGATCAGATTGAAGACATTTTGGATAGTAGGATTGGGCGTAGTACCCAGAGCAATTGGTATAAGGAGTATCTTGTGAAGTGGAAGGACATACTAGTTGAAGACTCATCTTAGATCTCTCAAGCAGAGGTAGACCACCTTGGTTTCCCTTCGACCCCATCAAAGTGAGAGACTCACTTTTTCAATAACCTCAAATGTCTGAAGTAGGAGCATCCCCGGTTCATGGCAATCTTGCATCAACCAAAAACATTTTCTTTATGTTTTGCTTTCTCTTTACAGTTCATCATTTCTTTCCGTCTGTACTAGTTTTGGCTCACTAGATCCTGTGCAGTTGGATTCCACTTGAAGACTTGATCATATTTATTATTTCCAAACCACATCACATTTGGATCATTTTCCGGTAAGTTATCGCTATCTGTTTCCATGAAAGTTTCCTGTTACCGATTGACAATTTCTTGTTACCGGTTGCCTGGACCTATTTTGGTGATCTACCGGAACCCCTTTCGAAGCTTGCAGAGCCTTGAACATTGATTCCAATGTTCCTTGGTGTGTGGATGACCTTTTCCCGTGATCTGCACTTCATCCTTTGGATTTTTTGGAGGAATCTCTTGGTGGAGGCCGACCTTATTGGTTTTACACATTAGGTCTTGTTCTTTGGGCTTTGATACCTTTTTGGGCTGACTAGATCCCCTTGGATCGTATATATAATTGTAATTATGGATTGGAATTTAACGAAGTAGTTAGAATTAGCATAGAAGATAGATCTTGAGATTTTAGGTCCCGGTTGTGTCCTATTATGTACTTTGAGCATGTTTTAGCAGGACTATGAGCCGATTCCTGTAACCCAATTGTTACCGGTTGGTTGTAATCAGTTTTCATGAAATAATTTGATTTATTCTGCATTGCCTCCATCATATCTTTGTGTTTCCATTGTGTTTACTCTTGTTGACTGGTTCAGATTGATCTCTTTGAGGTCCCTCCTAACTGATGACTATTCACAAACATTGTAAGAATACTACAGAAAGGATCTAAAAAGTACAAAAGTAAGAACTACCTTTTAAATATTTCAATTGTCAAAGAATTGCTCATTATGCTTCTTGATGTACTTATAAGGATAGACCATGTTAGAAGATTTGATGATAATGATAAAGGAAGAGAAAATCATAGATGGAATAATGCAAATAGGAGAATAAATGACAAAGACAAATCTAAAAATATTTTTTGTTCAATGGAGATTCATTCATTTGAAGAGGGAGATGGAAATGACTCAAATGAAGAAGAATTGTTTCTAGCTATAGAAGAAAAGAGTGATGAAAGATCTATTAATTCAGAAGGAGTGGAGAATAGTGAAAAACTAGTGAATGTGAAGATTACAGTACATGCAAAATTTGAGCCCAAGGCATGGATAATTAATTTTGCATGTTCAAATAATATGACATGAGATAAAGGAAAGTTCATTAATCTTAAGAATTATGATGGTGGATTTTTAATATTTGCAAGAGAGTGTAATTTGAACCTATTTGTGGTAAAGGTAGTATTTCACTTGAAAGTAGGCATAAGACTGATGATGTTTATTATGTTAAGGGTTTGAGACATAATCTCTTGAGTGTGAGTCAAGTGTGTAGAAATGGGTATAAGGTCATATTTCATGGGTCCAAATGTGAAATCATAAAAGGATGTTCTAGAAGATTAGTTGCAGAAGGTACAAGGGCTAATGACAATGATTACTATGTGAAGGATAATAGTAGAGGAAATTGTATACTAGCACAAGTTTGTAATTGGGCTGAGGTTGTACCCATGATTAAGGCTATCCCCACTTCTGTAGAAGAGAAGGATGCTCTAGAAGATAAAAGTTGGGTAAAGATGGTAGAAGAGGAGTTGAATTTGACATAGGAAAGCTGGACATGGGAACCGGTACCTAGCTTGGTAGACAGGAATGTAATAGAAAAAAAATGGGCATTCATGAACAAGTTGAATAAAGATGATAAAGAAAAGATCATGAATGAAGTTAAAAATACTAATCAAAATGGTTTCTCTCATGTCCAAACAAGAAGGTTTTCATGAGGTCTCCTACTCCTACTAATACTAAATCATCTTTGTGGTTGTGAGGATGACAATGATTCAGTACTAATAGTGATGTTGAAGACAAGGAATAAGTACTCGTTGCACATACATGTACCTTATCTTTTGGAAGTTCATATCCATATTGATGTTTTAGGGTTCTAACAAGATCCATATCGAAGATAATTATAATCGGGTGTCTAAAGTATGATGCAAAGATGGGCATAGATGTTTGGGTATGATTTCAAGTTGTTGACAATGATATCATGTCAGTCTTGTGAACCACATTTAGGGTTATGATCTAAACAGTTCTATAAGGCATAAATTGAGTATATTCTAAGGCAAAGACACAATATTTGGGTTCACATTCCTCTACACAACAAGATATGATCTTGCAGTTTAGAAGCTAACATTGTAGAATAGAATCATAATATATCTATCATTTTCAAGTCAAGACCTCCTCTATAGAAAGAGTTATAGATAATTGAATACCATATAGTGCTTAGGTAGAGCAAAGTACTTCACAAGACATGTTGGAATGCTCCACATTTCATCATACTGACATATTTAATCAAGTGGTTTTAAAGACATGTTCACTATACCTAAGCCATGGTTTACTTAGGTTTCATATGATTTGGTGTACCAAAAGTTCAATTTCCAAGGTGTTAAGATGATAGAGTGAACTTATATATTTCGATTTTCACTTGTGCAAGTTTGCACCATAAAAGGGGAGTTTAAAGATGTTTAATAGGTATTGTAATACTTATAACATGATTTGCATGTTGATTTTATGTCCCCATAGTATCAGTTGTAGTCAGATTGATTGGATTAATGTGTTAAGTACTTATTTAGGGCTGAATTGACATGCTAGAAGGGTTTGCACCCAATTTTTGGACCATGCACCAAGAGGAGTAATGCATGACAACTGTCTAAGATTATTTTTGGACAAGTTAACCCTTTTGTATGAACTATGACCTATTTTGTTTGGGTTATGAGTTATGGGTCTAACTAATGTGGTGTTACATATTTCCTTCATACACCACCTTGTAGTTGACCTAAGTGATGTTTTGAAGACTTGCAAAGGATATAGAAGGCATATCAAATAAATTAAAATAGTGTGTTGATATAAGAGGTTTGTGTGCACTTCAATGCCTTAGTCAACAAAGTGAATTGTTGACTAATGTCATTGCTTTTCTAAACTGTTGTGAAATTCAAGGAGTAGTGAGATTCTTTTGGCATAGCCATAAAGCTTTAGGGAATGTATACTTCCTTATGGGATCATCCCATAGAAAACTATCGTAATCATGGTATCTCTTGTGAGGCTGGATTTGGATAGCTCCAAGCAAGTTTTCTCACCGTGGTTTTTCCCTGTGGGGTTTTCCATGTAAATTTGGTGTTATGGTTCTGTGTTTGATATCTATCCATTCTCTCTTTTTTTAATGCAGAATAAGCGATTAATCAAAAGTGAAAATTTTGGTTAAGACAAATTCACCCCCTGTCACTCTTTAGGTGTGTTCAACAACAAGTGGTTATACAACAATAAGACCCTGCACAACTATTAGCCTCTATCCCCTCAATGCACTGACACTGTCTATGTTTTCTTTATGGGTAAAAGCACAATGTTGTGTCACACTTTTATAAATGAACCAACCAACACAACTAGAACTCTTTAACTTCGACCGCATAAAAGTGGCATTTCTAAATTGAATTTTGAAATGATGTAAACTGATCAAATGTAGAAATATTAATGAAATTTATGTCTGTTATTTTAAAAAACAATTAGGAAAAAATTGATATTTTTTATAAATTCAAAGACAAATTTTTCATTACTGAAAAATGTTGAAAATCAGGGATTCTAATCGGTGTCACCAAAAAAATGAAAACGGACTTATTTTTTTCTGATTTTTTTTTCCAAATAGAGAACATATATATGCAGTGTTAAAAATAATAATAAAAATAATTTTGATGTATATTTTTCTCGTTATAATATTTTGAAGTCCAACATAGCTAAATTTGAAAGTTTTCATTCAGCGTCACTTTTTTACTACTAAATTTATCATTAACCAAAACAAACAAAAAATACTCTTTTCAAGAAGATTCTCTCATCTAGTGATTTTTTTTTTAATATCATTTAATTTTATTTTTTTAAATTTATAATTGGCCTCTTTTTTAACTTTAAAAAGATACTCGCAATGTTTAATTAATAAAAAATATTAAAATTAATCAAAATACTAAAAAAAAAAATGTCTAGATTCGTGACTTCGAGCTCTAAAAAAGGGTATTTTTTGATTTTTGTAAAAAAATATTTTACTTGAAGAAAATTTGAGCAAAAGTGAAAAGTTTTAGAAATACAGTTTTTTTCACCTTTTTTGTGTCACATCACATGACATATAGGATAGTCCAGTCGGACTGAGTTGGGCCAGACTAAGTCCGGCCGAATTGGCCTTATTTCAAACTATTAAAAAAAAATGATTTTTTTTTAATGGACTCATTTGAACTAAGGGAGTCGGGCCAGACTAAGTTCGCTGCCAGCGCCATTTCGGCACCACGTAGGTGTCATGTGGCGTCATGCAGCCCGGGGGTAGTCCAGCCAAACTCAGTTCAACCAAACTACCCTTAGTTGACCCAAAGTGTGACACAACTCCATGCTTATACCCTTATACATCTAAAAAATTTATTTATTTATTTTCCATATCTAAGAAAATCTATATTCTAACTTGAATACACATGAATAAATATTGTTAAAGTAAATAACCATAGATTTGATGGGAGCCCATTAAAATATTCCTTATAGTTCACATCTAGTTATATAAAATTATATATTAGTATTATTATTTTGTTTATTTGGTCTATTTTTAAAATCATACTACATGTAAAAGTATTAAATTTATTTAATTGCAAAAAAAAATTCAATCTATTTATTAGATTAATGGTTTATTTAGAATATAGACTTTAAATAAGGAAGTCCACACTCTTTTAATTTCTAAAAATTTTAGGTGTACAAAGAAAATGTTGTCAATCAAGATGTCATAGTGGAAGAGAAATATAAATTTTATGAATAATTAATTTGTAAAAATTGTATGAACCATGCTAAATAAAAATAGATTTAAGGCTTGATTGGTTGAGGCTTTTACAATATTTTGGTGGTTGCTCTTTAATATTATACTAAATAATTTACCTTAAGTATCTTGCATCAATCTTCCAAAGCTCAAGTTTAGAAAATTCAATCAAGGTTGTTTGAAAGTTTTGGAAGTGATAGAGAAGTGGAACAAGGTTATCCTCTATCCTTGATTTTATTTGGGCTATACATGGACAAAGATAGAAGATTGAATAAGCTAATTTGGAGTAGGTTTCCACAAGGTCAAATAATATGTGGTGAAACTACTTTTTGTTAATGACCTAATTCTAATGGCAAATACAACCCGAGAATTGAGAGTTCATCCATAGGCCTTAGATGTCTTTTGTAAAGATGAGAGAATGTAGGTGAACATTGACAACACCATCATTTTATTGTATTATTGAAAAGGAAGAAAAAGTATTTCACCTTGCAATTTGAAGGAGGGTCTTTTGAAGTAGTGTTAAAATACAATTATCTTGGTTCATTTGAAACACATGTAGGATGAAAACAATACAAGGAGGTTGGGGAGCTCTTTAATAAAGTCCAATAATATGTAGGAAAGAAAAATTATGAGGCTAAATTCTACCACTAAGGTCCTATTTAGGTTACTTGTCACACTAGTAGCATTGTATTAGTGATAAGTTCAATATTGAGTTTAAAGTGAAAGCAAATAGAAAGGAACCAAAAGTGTCAAACAAAAAATAATTTCAAAATCATTTGAAGTTTTAGTTCCCTTTGAAATTATCCTTGCAAAGATAGATGTTTTTTTGCTATAGGCAATAATAATGGCTAGATTATTATGTTACTTGGAAAATAAAAGATCGATAAGTGGCCTGAGATTGTTCATATATAATAATAACACATGGATGAAATAGTATTACAAATGGATGATGAGTTGGGACATTAGCCTAAATGAATGACTAAATTTTAATAAAAAGGTTAGAGCAAGGATGTGGAGGAAATAAACAAAAAAAAAAAAGAGGTAAAATTATATTACACAATTTAACTCAATTTACAAGCATTGCAAACACATACACACACACCCACCCACACAGATATATACATGTACATGTACATGTACATATACACACATCTGTATAGACACACACATGTGTATATGTATATGTATATGTAAATATATGTATGTGCATGTGTATGTATATGTATATGCATTTATGTCTATGTATGTAAAGACTAAAATCAAAAGGAAGAAAAAGATTCTTATTGTTTAGCTAAGGATTAGTTTCGATAGGCTCAAATGCAAGAGACAAAAATAGACACACTTAAATAAAAATGATAAAAAAGATTACATTTTTTTATGATACATGAATAATAGTATTGAAAGAACAATATATCTTTAAATGTTTAAATGTTCAAGGCATACATATGTTTGCGTCAAATATTATGAAACTATATAAACCAATTCTAAAGTAAATTTCTTTAAAGAAAAGATATTAAATGATTAAATGAATTGAAATAGTGCTCACACAAATCGACAAACAAGGAATAACCTTTTAAAAGATGTTAAGGAAGGACTAACCTTTTAAAAGATGTTACATTTTCACAAATCTTTGAATAGATCAACCCACCTTGTCAATGTAATTAAAATCATTTCATTCCATTTCTAACAACTAAAAAAACACTTAAATTTGTAATAAGCAGTGCCTAACGCTCGTTAAGAAAAAACATTCCCCTTTACCGATGGACTGTCATAGTGCTTTGCTTGTCATTCACGTTACCCTTCAATATGGCGAATTAAAGTTTCAGCTTTTACTTTTTACAAAATAAATTTAGTACAGATGTGAAATATAAAAGCAAAATAATTCTTTAAACAACTAAAATGGCTTTTTTTCGTCACTTTATTTCTTTGCCATAGACTAAAGTCCATATTCTGAATTGACTGCATATCACTAAATGATTTTAAAGTATATGACAACATATTTGATTTGGAACATTTTTTTCAATCTATTTTTGAGAATGTAGATTTTCAAGAATTTTAAATAAAAGAAAAAAAAGAAATTCACTCATTTTAAATTTTCAAGAATTTTAGACATATAAAGTAAATGTTTCTAATCAAAATGACAAAGACAAGTGTGAATTATTGTATTGAAATTTTTTGGTAAATAATTTGTAAATTATATATTGAATTTTATAAATAGTTAACATTTATATTTAGAACATTTTACAATTTAATTATTATATATATATCAAAGTTTTCAAGTTTTCTAATTTTTAGATTGGGTGAGGTTTTTATGTAGGGTGGATACATGAAAGTATACAAATTTAAGCATACTTTAGTGGCTACTTTATAAAATATTGAGCATTGTCCTCTCCATATTGGTCATTTGTCTTTCAACATGACACTTGTATGTTAACATGTTGATGATATGATATGGTTTGTTTGGTAATTTGAAGGGGACATTAAAGTATATATTCATCATATTTACGTGGAAGGTGTTTGTTTATTTGAAGTTCACAACCTGATATGATCAATCAACGGTGCATACTCTTTCACTCAACTGCATCAAATATGTGAAGGAATTTAGCCATCAGACACCCATTATTATCCGCATCAAACAATCTAAAGCCCTCCCCCAGCTCAGAGTCAGAGTCAAAACTTGCAACTTTCACTATGTTTAGACTGATAAAATCTGGATCCAGCCGATATAACCATCACTTTTAGTCTGCCCAATCAATCATGGTTGTCGATTCTTCCTTGCTCATATCTTCTTCCCCAGTCAAAGCAAGAACAACCTTCAGCTCGATGGAAGAAATTTTGTCATCACCATGTGGCATCAAAATGCTTAATAACTTCCATCAACTCATGCTCCATCATATTGACAACCTTGGGGTAAGAAGATAGATGGAGAGAATTGACAAATCAAATTTTAAAAATCAAATCGATATTCAGAATGCCATGAAAAACAACATTGACAGAAAGCACACAATGAAAGATCTTTGGTGAGAACATAAAATTAAAAATAGAAATAGATATTGAAAACTTAGGGAATGATCCTCTTTGAACTTTTACTCTTTTTTAACACCTTCGAAATCAATTATATTAGTATACAATATTGCTAGACTAAGAATGGAAATGGAGATAAAAAAATAAATAAAATTTATTGAATAAGGGTTAAATTGAATTTAAGCGATTAAATTATGGGTTGGTTGTATACTAAAATAAAATAAAATTGTGCAACATTATTCATTATTGAAGATAAGGCACATATTGTTGGCAATATTACATTATAACAGACAATGAAAGATTGTTGACATTTCAATAAGGATATTGAGAAGGTTGTTGATGATTATGGACACAACTGATTAAAGATGTTTTACTATCTTGATATTATTATTTTGTCATTGATGTCAAGAAATTGATTTTCTAATTCAGTATGATGTTGCCATATCTTGAGAAGTATGATATGAAGATTATAAAGAAGTTGGTAAAAGACATAGGAAAGAATATGATGAATAAGGGGATAAGTTATTCAATGGGCAACTACTACCGAGTCAGACAATGATGAGATCATGATGTTTTAGATTGTTTTAACATCATACATATGTTGTAAAATGTAAAGGTTAATACTATACTATGTTATAAGGCAAAGAACCTAGTCGGTAAACCCTAAGGAACCTAGTCGGTAAACCCTAAGGAACCTAGTCGGTAAACCCTAGGTTATCGCTATCGGTTAACGAAGGCAGAATGTTTACCGAGTGAAGTTTAGTATTCACCGAGTTACAACCGAGCTATAACAGAATGCATTAAATGTTTACATGTGATATTTAATGAAGGAAGCTGATGAGCAGGAGCGAATTAAATGATTGGTAAGTTGTGTATGAAGATTGTTCAAGAATCTATGGTAAAGAAAGATCGGCAGGAAGATCTATAGGTCAGATTGAACCGCAATACCCTTACACAAGTTCCAAGGTGAAAATGCAAGTTCCAAGGTGGGGTAAAATGTTTTCAGATCAAAGAATACATTGAACCTGGACAAGATTGAAGATTTAATGGCTATGATTGATCATGGGAAATGTGATCAATGAGATTAAGCGGTTACCTAATTGTTTATAAATAGGAAACTGTTGATAAACAATGTATGCGGGCAAGTGTATGCACATGGATGCTACATAGTGATTACCGAGCACAGAAGCTTGAAGACCTGTTAGAATAACAGAGTAAAGAGCCTAGTAGAGGGACAAGATAAGTCCTATGAATTGATTGTATTGAACAAATAAGAATCTGCTTTAGCATTTTTAGATGTGAAGTTGCAGACATATCTTTATTACTGATATCTTGAGAAGTAGCAGAAAATCTCTTAACTGAGTGGACTTAACAATCTTATTTGTAAAATCCTCTAGCAAGGTGACATTCTTATTGAGTGTTTGAAATCCTTTAACAAGGTCACTTCTAACAAAGTGAAGATCCTAACAGATCTAAGGGAAATCCCTTAACCGAGTCACATCCAGCAATGTGTTTGTAATCTTTAATAGGATTTGCTTTTAACCGAGCATACTCTAGAAGAGTATATTTCTTAGTGGGTCTGAAATCCCATAGTGGTTTTTTCCTATTTGGGTTTCCACGTTAAATCTAGTGTTATGAGGTTTAAATTGTTCATATGCTTTTAAGTTTGCATGTTTGACAGTTTTTGGTTATATGACTAATATATATGTTACCGAGGTTGAATCTGATGTTTTTATGGATGATTAAGTTTGTATGATTCACCCCCCCCCCCCCTCTCATCTTGTTGGCTATTGGATCTATACTTATATTAAGTATCAAAACTATCAATTGGTATCAGAGCTTTGGACTCTGAAAGGAAAGTTTAAAGGCACTTGAGTTAAAGATCCAAAGATGTATAAGAGGGATGCACCGAAGCTGAATAAGTCAAGTTTCTCTATATGGTAGAAAAGGATGAAGCTACATCTATCAGGAGTTGGAGAATATATTGTATACTATCTGGAGAATGATTTTGTCACACTGAGCACCTATCCATTGACTATGGAAGAGATAAAGGCGAAGCAAGAACATATTCAAGCAATGATTGAAATAACATCTGCATTGACCGACTCAGAGTTTGATAATCTAGAAGGATGTACTGATGCAAAGGCAATGTGAACTATGCTCATATCTGTATATGGAGGAGATGAACATGTTCAAAGAGCAAAAGTAGATAGTTTAAGAGGACAACTTGAATCTATGAGGATGAATGAAGGTGAGAACATAACCCAGTACAGTACAAGACTAAAGGAGATTGTAAATCAAATCAAAGGAGCAGGAGGAACTATTGAAGAAAAGGATGCAACAAGTAAGTTGTTAAGAACACTTCTACCTGCCTATGCAATCCGAGTCTCTGCAATCAATGAATTGAGGTCTGTACCCAATATGCCAGTTTCTTTGGATGCCACTATTGGTAAGCTACATGCATTTGAGTTAAGTAAATTTGATAACAGTGGGTCATCGGTAAATAAAGTTGAATCTGCATTTAGTTCTTTTCATCTGAATGAATCTAATGATTATAATGAAAGAAAGTATAAGTACTTCGAAGGAGATCGCAGTGGAGCAAGTGAAAGATTTCAGAAGAACATGGAAGAAGTACACAAAATGTATGAAGAAATCAGAAAGCAAGAAGAGTTTGAAGCACTATTGGCCAAAAGGTTACCGAGAGGCAAAGGTAAGTATAAAGGAAAACTACCTTTGAAATGTTTCAATTGTGATAAGATTGGACATATGGCTTCTAACTGTCCTGACAAAGATTTTACTGAAAAAAGAGATTACCGAGATGACAGACATAAAGATAACCATTACAGAGGACACTGAGACTTCAGAAGAAGAGATAGAAAGACATGCTTAATAGCTAATGAGGAATCTAGCGATGATAAATCAGATGAGACTGATACAGAGGAAGTTGTTTATGTGGCTATCAAGGATGGATCAGATGAAGAAAGGTATGAAGAAAAAGCCCTAATATCTCACATAAACACTAATGATTCTTGGATTATAGATAGTGGATACTCACATCATATGATAGGAGATAAACACAAGTTTGTTATGTTAGAAGATTATGATGGAGGCTATGTTAGATCTGGTAATGATGCACCATGTCCGGTAAGAGGTAAAGGATCCATAACACTTCTTGATAATGTAAGATGCAATGATGTTTATTGGGTTGAAGGTTTGAAATACAATTTGTTGAGTGTAGCACAACTAAACAACACAGGTTACCGAATAGAATTTCGGAAAGGAATTGTCAAAGTTCATGACATGAATGGAAAGTTAGATGCTACCGGGACACAAACAAAAGGTAATACATTTCACCTTGACTCAACTCACAATAAGTGTTTGTATGCAAATATTGATGACACCTGGTTATGGCATAAACGGTTTTGTCATGTTAATTTTGATAATCTGATCAAGATAAGTAAGAAGCACAGAGTAAGAGGTCTACCGAGTCTTGAAAAACATGAGAATGCTATGTGCCGAGGATGCCAGATGGGTAAGATGACAAGATCAAGCTTTACAAGTAAGTCCTACACTTCTAAGGGAGTTTTAGATCTTGTGCACACTGATCTTTGTGGTCCTATGAAAATTCAAAGTTATTATGGTGATAAGTATTTCATATTATTTGTGGATGATTATTCAAGGATGATGTCAGTAATGTTTTTAAAAGAAAAATCAGAAGCTTTTCAAATGTTTAAATGGTACAAGGCTAGAGTTGAAAATGAAATAGGAAGACAACTGAAATGTCTTAGATCAGATAGAGGAGGAGAGTTCACATCTGATGAGTTCAACCTATTTTGCAATGATCATGGTATAAAAAGACAAGTCTCTACACCGAGAACTCCATAGCAGAATGGAATAGCTGAAAGAAGAAACAGATCTATTGTGGATTGTGCTAGAACACTGATGATTGAAAAGAAAGTTCCACAAACATTTTGGAGAGAAGCAATAAGTACAGTTGTTTACACCTTGAACCGAGTTCAATTGAAGAAAGGTACTTTGAAGACACCTTATGAAATCTCGTATGGCAAGAAACCTAATGTAAGTTATTTTAAAATCTTTGAAAGTAAATGCTATGTTCATAAAGATGATAGAAACGGCAAGTTTGATCAGAAAAGTGAAGAAGGAACATTTCTAGGATATTCTTCTAGAAGCAAAGCATTTAAATGTCTGATCAAATCATCTAGCAAAATAGTAGAAAGTGCAAATGTGAAAACTGATGAATTTGCAGAAAGAAATGATGAAGGAAATTCCAAAGAACCAGAAGACTATGATGGATTTGTCTATGTGCAACCGAGAAGTCCTATCGAGAAAACTGTTGAAGAAAATGAAGAAAATATCCAGTTATCGAGTGATGAAGAAGATCATACAGAGCCTACCTAGCCCGTATTAGCCAAGTATGTCAAAAGACATCATGCACCAAGTTAGATTATAGGAGATAAGGATGATCCAGTGATGACAAGGAACAAACTAAGACATAACACATGTTTGATATCTGAATTTGAACCGAGAATAGTGAAAGAGGCATTTAACAGTGAAGATTGGATAAATGCTATGACAGAAGAGATTGATCATATCAAGAAGAATGACACATGGACAGTGGTCCCAAGACTGAAGGACAAAAATGTAATCGGTACAAAGTGGATCTTCAGAAACAAGCTAAATGAAAAAGGGGAGGTCATTCAGAATAGAGCAAGATTAGTTTGCAAAGGTTATGCCCAAGAAGAAGGAATTGATTATGGTGAGACTTTTGCACCTGTTGCTAGACTTGAAGGAGTAAGAACATTGTTGATATATGCTGCTTTCAAGAACTTCAAGGTATATCAAATGGATGTCAAATCTGCATTTCTGAATGGAATATTAGAAGAAGTTTTCATTGAACAACCTGAAGGATTTGTTTAAGACAATAATAAAGATCAAGTATGTAAATTGAACAAAGCTTTATATGGTCTGAAACAAGCACCTAGAGCATGGTGTGAGAGATTGCACTCTTATTTGATTAAGATTGGTTTTATAAGGACAAGTGAGAACAACAACATGTACATGAAGAATGATGAAAATGGAATACTAATCTCAGCCATATTTGTTGATGATATTATATTTTGTGGAAATGACTCTTTATGCAAGAAATTTGGAAATGAAATGAACAAAGAATTTGAGATGCCATTAATCGGTGAGATAAAGTATTTTATAGGTTTACAGATACTGCAAATGAAAAATGAGATTTTCATTACTCAATCCAAGTACATAAAGTAAATCTTGAAGAAATTTGGAATGGAGGATTCAAAATCAGTAAGTACTCCTATGACTACCAACTGTAAACTATCAAAGAATGATGAATCCGCATCTGTTGATGAGACACTTTACCGATCTATGATTGGAAAGTTGCAATATGTTGTTCACAGCAGGCCAGATATAACACATGCAGTAGGTATTGTTGCAAGATTTTCTGCAGATCCTAAGGCAACACACATGACGACAATCAAAAGAATTTTTAGATACTTAAAAGGCACTGAAGATTATGACTTAGTATATCAGAAAGGAAATGATTTTGATTTACAAGTTTATACTGATGCTGATTGGGCAGGCAACATTGATGACAGGAAAAGCACAAGTGGAGGAGCTTTCTTCTTAGGAGAAAGACTAGTGAGTTGGCTTAGCAAGAAACAAGGATGTGTTTCTCAGTCAACAGCTGAAGCTGAATATGTTGCTGCAGCACTGAATTGCACCAACATTGCATGGATCAAACAACTGTTGGAAGGTATAAATGAGAAAGTTACCGAGCCAGTAACTATGTTCTGTGACAATACTAGTGCCATTAATATTTCAAAGAATCCTGTTATGCACTCTAAGACAAAGCACATATCTATCAAATATCATTATCTTAGAGAAGAAGCTCAAGAGAAGAAAGTGGTGTTGGAATATGTTAGCACAAAGGAGCAAATAGTAGATATCTTCACCAAGCCACTACCAAAGGACACTTTTGAATATCTCAGAAGTAAGTTAGGGGTCCTACCCCTATCTTCTACTCATTGACCGAGTTCAGTGAAAGCATCAGTCCGATGACACTATTGAATATCTTTTGGTGAGTTGATTTTGGAGTTATACACTTTAGAATGTTTTCTAAAAGTGTACTAGAATTAATAATACAAAGAATGTTACAGGAAACAGGAATTGAAGACAAATGCTCTGATCGAGACTCAGTTCATACACAACAGTAGGAAATAACTTCTTACAGAAAGAAATTATGTTTTAGTTCTATTATTTTTGGCATTGTTGTCAAAGGGGGAGAAGACCTACCAAAGGGGGAGAAGACTAATATATGGGAAAAGACTGAGAGAAGACTAAAAATTGAAATAAAGACTGAAAACAGAAGAGAAGTCTAATGTACATGGGAGAGCATTTCAAGCATTTCAAAATCACAGCAATCCAAATCTTTTAAAGGTCAAATCAATTGGTTTTTCTATCAATGCCAAAGGGGGAGATTGTTGACAATATTACATTATGACAGACAATGAAAGATTCCTGACATTTCAATAAAGATATTGAGAAAGTTGTTGATGATTATGGACATAACTGATCAAAGATGTTTTACTATCTTGATATTATTATTTTGTCATTGATGTCAAGAAATTGATTTTCTAATTCAGTATGATGTTGTCATATTTTGAGAAGTATGATATGAAGATTATAAAGAAGTCGGTAAAAGACACAGGAAAGAATATGATGAATAAGAGGATATGTTATTCAATGGGCAACTACTACCGAGTCAAACAATGATGAGATCATGATGTTTTAGATTGTTTTAACATCATACATATGTTGTAAAATGTAAAGGTTAATACTATACTATGTTATCAGGCAAAGAACCTAGTCGGTAAACCCTAAGGTTATCGCTATCAGTTAATGAAGGCAGAATGTCTACTGAATGAAGTTTAGTATTCACCGAGTTACAACCGAGCTATAACAGAATGCATTAAATGTTTACATGTGATATTTAATGAAGGAAGTTGATGAGTTGGAGTGAATTAAATGATTGGGAAGCCGTGTATGAAGATTGTTCAAGAATCTATGGTAAAGAAAGATTGGTAGGAAGATCTACAGGTCAGATTGAACCGCAATACCCTTAAACAAGTTCCAAGGTGAAAATGCAAGTTCCAAGGCGGGGTAAAACGTTTTCAGATCGAAGAATACATTGAACCTGGACAAGATTGAAGATATGATGGCTATAATTGATCATGGGAAATGTGATCAATGAGATTAAGCAGTTACCTAATTGTTTATAAATAGGAAACTATTGATAAACAATGTATGTGGGCAAGTGTATGCACATGGATGCGACATAGTGATTACCGAGCACAAAAGCTTGAAGACCTGTTAGAATAACAGAGTATAGAGCCCAGTAGAGGGACAAGCTAAGTCCTCTGAATTGATTGTATTAAACAAATAAGAATCTGCTTTAGCATTTTTAGATGTGAAGTTGCAGACATATCTTTATTACTGATATCTTGAGAAGTAGCAGAAAATCTCTTAACCGAGTGGACTTAATAGTCTTATTTGTAAAATCTTCTAGCAAGGTGACATTCTTATTGAGTGTTTGAAATCCTTTAATAAGGTCACTTCTAACAAAGTGAAGATCCTAACAGATCTGAGGGAAATCCCTTAACCGTGTCACATCTAGCAATGTGTTTGTAATCTTTAACAGATTTGCTTTTAACCGAGCATACTCTAGAAGAGTATATTTCTTAGTGGGTCCGAAATCCCACAGTGGTTTTTCCCTATTTGGGTTTCCACGTTAAATCTGGTGTAATGAGGTTTATATTGTTCATATGCTTTTGAGTTTGCATGTTTGACAATTTTTGGTGATATGACTGATATATATGTTATTGAGGTTGAATCTGATGTTTTTATGGATGATTAAGTTTGTATGATTCACCCCCCCCCTCTCATCTTGTTGGCTATTGGATCTATACTTATATTAAGTATCAAAACTATCAATTGGTATCAAAGCTTTGGACTCCAAAAGGAAAGTTTAAAGGCACTTGAGTTAAAGATCCAAAGATGTATAAGAGGGATGCATCGAAGCTGAATAAGTCAAGTTTCTCTACATGGCAGAAAAGGATGAAGCTACATCTATCAGGAGTTGGAGAATATGTTTAATAAAATTTGGAGAATGATTTTGTCACACCGAGCACCTATCCATTGACTATGGAAGAGATAAAGGCGAAGCAAGAAAATATTCAAGCAATGATTGAAATAACATCTGCATTGACCAACTCAAAGTTTAATGATCTAGAAGGATGTGCTGATGCAAAGGCAATGTGGACTAAGCTCATATCTGTATATGGAGGAGATGAACATGTTCAAAGAGAAAAAGTAGATAGTTTAAGAGGACAACTTGAATCTATGAGGATGAATGAAGGTGAGAACATAACCCAGTACAGTACAAGACTAAAGGAGATTGTAAATCAAATCAAAGGAGCAGGAGGAACTATTGAAGAAAAGGATGTAACAAGTAAATTGTTAAGAACCCTTCTACCTGCCTATGCAGTCCGAGTCTCTGCAATCAATGAATTGAGGTATGTACCCAATATGCCAGTTTCTTTGGATGCCACTATTGGTAAGCTACATGCATTTGAGTTAAGTAATTTTGATAACAGTGGGTCATCGATAAATAAAGTTGAATATGCATTTAGTTCTTTTCATTTGAATGAATCTAATGATTACAATGAAAGAAAGTATAAGTACTTCGAAGGAGATCACAATGGAGCAAGTGAAAGATTTCGGAAGAACATGGAAGAAGTACAAAAACTGTATGAAGAAATCAGAAAGCAAGAAGAGTTTGAAGCACTATTGGCCAAAAGGTTACCGAGAGGCAAAGGTAAGTATAAAGGAAAACTACCTTTGAAATGTTTCAATTGTGATAAGATTGGACATATGGCTTCTAATTGTCCTGACAAAGATTTTACTGAAAAAAGAGATTACCGAGATGACAGACAGAAAGATAACCATTACAGAGGACACTGGGACTTCAGAAGAAGAGATAGAAAGACATGCTTAATAGCTGATGAGGAATCTAATGATGATAAATCAGATGAGACTAATACAGAGGAAGTTGTTTATGTGGCTATCAAGGATGGATTAGATGAAGAAAGGTATGAAGAAAAATCCCTAATATCTCACATAAATACTAATGATTCTTGGATTATAGATAGTGGATGCTCACATCATATGACAGGAGATAAACACAAGTTTGTTATGTTAGAAGATTGTGATGGAGGCTATGTTAGATTTGGTAATGATGCACCATGTCCGGTAAGAGGTAAAGGATCCATAACACTTCTTGATAATGCAAGATGCAATGATGTTTATTGGGTTGAAAGTTTGAAATACAATTTGTTGAGTGTAGCACAGCTAAACAACACAGGTTACCGAATAGAATTTCAGAAAGGAATTGTCAAAGTTCATGACAAGAATGGAAAGTTAGCTGCTACCGGGACACAAACAAAAGGTAATACATTTCACCTTGACTCAACTCACAATAAGTGTTTGTATGCAAATATTGATGATACCTGGTTATGGCATAAAAGGTTTTGTCATGTTAATTTTGATATTCTGCTCAAGATAAGTAAGAAGCACAGAGTAAGAGGTCTATCGAGTCTTGAAAAACATGAGAATGCTATGTGCTGAGGAAGCGAGATGGTTAAGATGACAAGATCAAGCTTTACAAGTAAGTCCTACACTTCTAAGGGAATTTTAGATCTTGTGCACACTGATCTTTGTGGTCCTATGAAAATTCAAAGTTATTATGGTGATAAGTATTTCATATTATTTGTGGATGATTATTCAAGGATGATGTCAGTAATGTTTTTAAAAGAAAAATCAGAAGCTTTCCAAATGTTTAAATGGTACAAGGCTAGAGTTGAAAATGAAAGAGGAAGACAACTGAAATGTCTTAGATCAGATAGAGGAGGAGAGTTCACATCTGATGAGTTCAACCTATTTTGCAATGATCATGGTATAAAAAGACAAGTCTCTGCACCGAGAACTCCACAGTAGAATAGAATAGCTGAAAGAAGAAACAGATCTATTGTGGATTGTGCTAGAACACTGATGATTGAAAAAAAAAGTTCCACAAACATTTTGGAGAGAAGCAATAAGCACAGTTGTTTACACCTTGAATCAAGTTCAATTGAAGAAAGGTACTTTGAAGACACCTTATGAAATCTGGTATGGCAAGAAACCTAATGTAAGTTATTTTAAAATCTTTGGAAGTAAATGTTGTGTTCATAAAGATGATAGAAATGGACAGTTTGATCAGAAAAGTGAAGAAGGAACATTTCTAGGATATTCTTCTAGAAGCAAAGCATTTAAATGTCTGATCAAATCATCTAACAAAATAGTAGAAAGTGCAAATGTGAAAATTGATGAATTTGTAGAAAGAAATGATGAAGAAAATTCCAAAGAGCCAGAAGACTATGATGGATTTGTCTATGTGCAACCGAGAAGTCCTATCGAGAAAACTGTTGAAGAAAATGAAGAAAATATCCAGTTACCGAGTGATGAAGAAGATCATACAGAGCCTACCGAGCCCGTATTAGACAAGTATGTCAGAAGACATCATGCACCAAGTCAGATTATAGGAGATAAGGATGATCCAATGATGACAAGGAACAAACTGAGATAGAACACATGTTTGATATCTGAATTTGAACCGAGAATAGTGAAAGAGGCATTTAACAGTGAAGATTGGATAAATGCTATGACAGAAAAGATTGATCAAATCAAGAAGAATGACACATGAACATTGGTCCCAAGACTGAAGGACAAAAATGTAATCGGTACAAAGTGGATCTTCAGAAACAAGCTAAATGAAAAAGGGGAGGTCATTCGGAATAAAGCAAGATTAGTTTGCAAAGGTTATGCCCAAGAAGAAGGAATTGATTATGGTGAGACTTTTGCACCTAATGCTAGACTTGAAGGAGTAAGAACATTGTTGGCATATGCTGCTTTCAAGAACTTCAAGGTATATCAAATGGATGTCAAATCTGCATTTCTGAATGGAATATTAGAAGAAGAAGTTTTCATTGAACAACCTGAAGGATTTGTTGAAGACAATAATAAAGATCAGGTATGTAAATTTGTTGGTGTAAATAATTATTCATCATGGATATTATTACACTTACTTAAGTTTACTTAGGATAATGCATTTCATAGTAGTTTGGATATGAGACACTTGGGTGTTTGTGCCTCATTGGGATAGTGTGTGTAGGAGAAATTCCACCTCTTATGGTGTTGATCTTGTTATTACACTATCATATCCACTTATTGTGGAGTGATAATTCCACCTTCGGTGGGTGATCCACCTCATGTGGAATATTGTATTATTTCTCCTACCTACCCACACCTATTTCCTACCTACCCTTGTTTCTCATTGAGCCACTTGTCATATTTGTGTGCTCATACATCCATATGGCCTTGCCTATATAAGCAGGCCTCTATTCATTGTATTGGTTAATCCAGTTGATCATTTTTATATTGATGAGAATACAGTTTGTTCTTGTCATTCTATTGTCTCTTTTATGCTTTTCATTGTGCCCTTGATCTTGGCAAAATCCAACATGGTATCAGAGCTTTTGGGGCTTCGTTGATTAGTTTTTGGAGACATCGTGGAAGGCTTCTATTTTCGGATTTGGGGATCTTCATTTTTTGGAGGCATCTTACAGCAATTTGGACATCACCGTTGAATCCGGGAGGCCATTTCCATAAATTTTGACTATAAAGTCGACCTATTTTGGTGAGGAAAAATTTTTTCCCCAATTTTGCTTATCGTACGGATTTTTCGAATATTCATTATATTTTTCAAAAAAAAAATTTCTTTATTCTGAAAATTGTTTCAAAAAAAAAAATCAAAAAAAATTGAAAAATTGAAAAATTCGAGCAAAAAATTGGAAAGCAAAAAAAATCAAAAAAAAAATATACATTTTGGGGGGTCCGCAGACCCCCCCCGTGCAGCGTGTCCCTGCAGGTGCGCAGAAACCGTACCTGTGCCGCAGACGCCGTGCTCCGTGCCTGCCAGCGCCCGTACACGCCGTCGACCGTGCCGTGCGCCGTCTGTCCCCTCCTCCCGGCAGTGCCCTCCGCCCGTTCTGCGACGCCGGCCGACTGTACCAGACACCTCCCGCAGCACGCGCCACCGCCCGAGCCGCCGTCGAAGACCCTTCCTCCGCAGCGCCACCCGAGCAGTTCTGTCCGTGCCGCCGCCGAAGACCAGGTCTCCGCAGCGCGTCTCCGGCAACCGCTGCGGCCTCCGGCTTCCGTCCGCTTCCGGCAACAGCGCGGCCGCCAGCAAACAACCCTCCGGCAGGCCACCTCACCCTGACCCAGCCACGTGGACCGCCAACAAGCAGTCCGTACACAGCCATCTCTACCGTACTGTGACACGCAGATCTGATCCGTACGACACGTCAGCTAGCCACGTCGCATATTCCGTACAGTACGGACTACACAGTCAGCAGGCCGAGTCATCCGTCCGTACAGTACGGACGACCAGTCAGCCAGGCAGCGAAGTTTTCATGACGGTCATACGGCCGTCAAATTTAACACAGTGTTTTGCTGACGTCAGCGCCACATCAGCATTTTTTTGAAAAATTTTAAACCCCTCTCCATTGGGCTTTTCAGTTTTGCAGTCCAACTTTGGAAGGCCATATCTTGCTCATTTTTGCTCCTTTTTTGGTGCAATTTTTTTTGAAATGGGCTAAAATTTCGTGATCTTCGCAGTGGTGTGGTTATTTTCTGATTTTGATGCACAGGTTTTTCGGAATTTTCGGATTCTCTCAGCTGTACCTGTCCAATCCTCAATTCTGCAACTTCAAAGGCCTCGTTTGAGCTCATACGACCTCCTTTTCAGGTGCCGTTTTTTTTGAAAGTGCTTATTTTTTCGTCTACTTTCAGAATCTATGATCAGATTTCAGAGATTTTGAGTGAAAATTGTACTTTCAGATATTGGTCTTATTTGGCCTATTAGGTACTTGTAAATTGCTTGGATCTTAGCTAGATCTCTTGCATTTTCAGTTGAGTCTCTTTTGGCCTTCTTGAGGCAGTTGTAAAATTGTAAATCAGAAGTCCACTTTGCCATTTTTTGCAAGTGGCCCATTGTATACGCACTACTTATAAAGTGCCAAAATCATCACATTTGGGGGGGTTCTTTGATTGAGTGAATTTGGGGGGGTGTCTTGTGTGATTGTGCCTCTTTTGTGCTCTTTCCATTCTTGTTGCAATGAGTCCTAATAAGTTTCCACCATTAACTCCACATAATTATGCATCATGGAAAATTAAAGTATGGAGTAAACTAATGGAAAAGGGTCTCACACACTACATAGATGGAACAATAACAACACCACCTGATCCTAAGGCTGATCCAAATGCTCACTTAGAATGGCTCACTAAGAATTGCATGGCTCTTGGAACCTTACGCAAGTATGTATCAGATGACCTCATTTTCCACATTGAGAAGTGTAAAACAATTAAAGAGGCTTGGGATATGTTTCAGAAATTGTATGGACAAGTTGATGAAATCAGAGGCTACCAGATTGATAATGAGCTCACCAACTTAGATCCCAAGAATTTTGATACAATCCAAGATTATGTAACCAAAGCAAATGAGCTAAGAGCAAAGCTAAAGGATTGTGGAATAGACAAAAAGGATGCTCAATTGATATTCAACTTGTTGGACAAGCTTGCACCAGAGTATGCAGCATTTGTATCAAGCTTCCAAACTCATCGTTTGACAGTGGGGAGTTCTTATGTTATGCCTTCTTTTGAAGCTTTCACAGAAATGTTGATATTGGAACAATCCAAGTTGTTGAACATGGGGCTTCTCAAGTCTTCAAAGTCCAAGGCTTTGGTAGCAAATCAAGGAAATCAAGGAAGTCAAGGCAAAAATTCCAACAAGAAGAAGAAGCAATCTAAGTCTCAACCACAACAAGAAAAAGGACAATCATCCTCTCCATCACAAGGCAATCAACAATCCTCTTCCAAGAAGGGGACAACACCTAAGAAGGATAAACCAACTTGTGCATATTGCAAAAAGTATGGTCATGATGAGCATCGATGCCACGCAAAGCAAGTTGATGAGTTAACCAATCTTCTCAAGAAAAACAACATCAACTTGCCATCCGCCTACACAAAGAAGGATTCATCTTCTTCCTCCTCACAGTCAAAAGGAAAAGGGCAAGCATTTGTGGCTAAAACAGGTTCTTCACAGCAATGGATACTTGACTCGGGTGCCTCCTATCACATGGGTTCTACAAAGGAGCAGTTTTCTTCATTAGAGCCATCTAAGGTACCTCACATTTACATAGGTGATGATACACAAGTAGAGGTTGAAGGGAAAGGTTCAGTTGACATGGATGATGGAACATTTGAAAATGTTCTCTATGTTCCTAACTTGTCTACCAACCTTCTCTCCATCTACCAAATCACTCACTATGGGAATGGGAAAAAGGTTGAGTTTACACCAGATTCAGTTGTGGTAAAAGAACTTGATGATGATGCCTTGGTCGCAGTGGGACAAGTCAATGACAACTCAAGGCTTTACTCATTTTCCCACTTTGTGCCACGTTCACCTTCTAGGGCCTTGCTTACTCATTCAAATTCAGAAAGTAAGCTATGGCATGAGCGGTTTGGTCACCTCAACTACCGCTATCTACAGCAGCTCAGCACAAAAGACATGGTCACAGGTCTTCCTCGAATCAGCTTTTCAGAGGGTGTATGTTCAGGTTGTTCCATGGGCAAGCATCCCGAAGAGAAATTTGATAAAGAGAAAACTTGGAGAGCTTTGGAAGTTCTTCAACTTGTTCACAGTGATGTAGCAGGTCCATTTCCAGCACCTTCATTTAGTAAGGCCCGCTATGTTCTTACCTTCATTGATGACTACTCCCGCTTCACTTGGGTCTACTTTCTCATTCATAAGAGTGAAGTATTTGACAGATTTCAGGACTTCAAGGCTCGTGTGGAAAAGCAATCAGGGAAAGTGATCAAGATTCTTCGTACAGATAATGGCAGGGAATATGTGAACAAGAGACTTGAGGACTTTTGTACATTTGAGGGGATTGATCTTCAGCATTCTGTTGCATACACTCCACAGCAGAATGGGGTTGCAGAACGCAAGAATCGAACTCTCAAAGAAATGGCTAGCTGTATGATCCATGCACGTTCTCTTGATCCCGCTTTTTGGGCAGAGGCTATCAGTTGTGCCACACACATCCAGAATCGGGTTCCTCACAAAGCTTTACAAGGTATTACTCCTTTTGAAGCTTGGGTTGGTAGGAAACCGATTGTGAGACATTTCAGAGTCTTTGGGTGTCCAGCATGGGCTCGCATACCTCCACAGAAACGCAAGGCATTGGAACCACAGAGTCGGCCTTGCATATTTGTTGGATATCCTGAGGGTGTTAAGGCATACAGATTGATGGATCCAGAGACACATGAGGTATTCATTGAGAGGAGTGTTCACTTTGAGGAAAGCTCTCCTAGCTTAGCCTCTCTACCTCCTCCACCTTCCTCCATTGTGGATGGAGATGTTAGTGATTCAGATGATGAGACTCCCTCAACTCCGACTCGCAGGGTTACACCTCCGCAGGGTCCATTTGTAGTTGAGGTGCCTCATTCTCCACCTCCACCTAGACCTCGTTGGGCTCGACAGACACTTGAGTCCGCGGGTTCTCTTGTCGGGGATCCTTTGGATACACGGAGAACACGATCACAACATCAGGATCATCCACATGCATTTATTGCTACCGCTTCCGATCCACAGACATTCAGGGAAGCATCAGGGGTTCCTGAGTGGGACCAAGCTATGGAGGAAGAGTATAGTTCCTTGATGAGGAACAACACATGGGATCTAGTACATCTCCCTAAGGGGAGAAAGATGGTTCGATGTAAGTGGATCTATCGAACTAAGTTTGCAGCGGATGGTAGTGTGGATAAGTATAAGGCACGGCTTGTTGCCAAAGGTTTCTCGCAGGTTGCAGGTGTTGACTATACTGAGACCTTTGCACCCGTAGCTAAGATGAACTCCATTCGTTTGACACTTGCTATAGCTGCAGCTCATGGCTGGGCTGTACATCAGATGGATGTGAAGAGTGTCTTTCTTCATGGTGATCTAGATGAGGAGATTTATATGGAGCAGCCACAGGGTTTCATCCAGGATACTTCTTTGGTTTGCAGATTGAGGAAATCTATCTATGGCCTTAAGCAGGCCCCCAGGGCTTGGTATGCCAAGATGGATTCCTTTCTACTCTCTGCAGGTTTCACCAGGTGTCATTCCGATCCGAATGTCTACATTTTGCGACAGGATGACTCTCACTTGATACTAGTACTCTATGTTGATGACTTGATCATTACAGGGAGTACTGCATCCATCATTAGCAGGGTCAAATCTGCTTTGCATGACAGATTTTCTATGACTGACTTGGGTCTTTTGCACTACTTTCTCGGGATTGAGATTTCACAGTCATCTTCCAGGATTACTCTATCACAGCCCAAGTATGCTCTTGATCTACTTGCACGCTTTCATATGGCTGATTGTAAGCCTGCCCCGACTCCCTTTCTTTCAGGAGTCAAGCTTGAGGCTCAGTGTTTTTCTCCACTAGTTGATGCCACTTTGTATCATCAGCTTGTGGGTAGTCTCATCTACTTGACTCATACACGCCCTGATATTGCATTTGCAGTTGGCATGGTTTCCCGCTTCATGCAGGAACCACATGAGCTTCATTGGAAAGCCGCCAAACGCATTCTACATTACATCCAGGGTACACATCACTATGGGATTCACTATGCAGCAGGCACAGGACTTCGCTTGGTTGGTTACACAGACTCCGATTGGGCTGGCGATCTAGTTGATCGTAAGTCTACTTCTGGTTACAGTTTTCACCTTGGTTCGGGCCCCATTTGTTGGCAGAGCAAGAAGCAACATGCTATTGCTCTCTCTTCGACTGAGGCTGAGTATCGAGGCGCTGTTAACGCAGCGACTGAGACCATTTGGCTCCAGCAGATTCTCACAGAGTTTGGGTTTACTACTCCACGGCCGACAGTCCTATATTGCGACAATCAGAGTGCCATTGCCATCTCGAAGAACCCGGTCCAGCACCAGCGGACCAAACACATCGAGATTCATATGCACTATATCCGAGAGCTCATCCAGGAGCAGGTCATTGATTTGCAGTATTGTTCTACAGCAGAGCAGGTTGCTGACATATTCACCAAACCTTTCACCGAGAGTAAGTTCCAGCAGTTGCGAGCTCTCTTGGGGGTGCGGGATGTGTCATTAGGGGGGGTCAGCTGACTTCTCCTTCCTATCTTATGGGGGGGACTTTTTCCTCTTTGAGGTTTTGTCCTTCCTCCTTGAGATTCTTTTGTACATTCATCTCTCTTTTGGGGGGGAGTTTTTTCCCACTGGGTTTTCTCCTTTTCTCCGTTTGTGAGAGATTGCATTGCATTGTTTTGCTTGCATTTGCATGTTGTACATGGGTACCTATCATGGCCTTGTAGCCGGGACCCATCTTGCTTAGTTGCATTGTAGACTTAAGTGCATTCCCCTAAGTTGCACTTAAGGGGGGGTGTTGGTGTAAATAATTATTCATCATGGATATTATTACACTTACTTAAGTTTACTTAGGATAATGCATTTCATAGTAGTTTGGATATGAGACACTTGGGTGTTTGTGCCTCATTGGGATAGTGTGTGTAGGAGAAATTCCACCTCTTATGGTGTTGATCTTGTTATTACACTATCATATCCACTTATTGTGGAGTGATAATTCCACCTTCGGTGGGTGATCCACCTCATGTGGAATATTGTATTATTTCTCCTACCTACCCACACCTATTTCCTACCTACCCTTGTTTCTCATTGAGCCACTTGTCATATTTGTGTGCTCATACATCCATATGGCCTTGCCTATATAAGCAGGCCTCTATTCATTGTATTGGTTAATCCAGTTGATCATTTTTATATTGATGAGAATACAGTTTGTTCTTGTCATTCTATTGTCTCTTTTATGCTTTTCATTGTGCCCTTGATCTTGGCAAAATCCAACAAAATTGAACAAAGCTTTATATGGTCTGAAACAAGCACCTAGAGCATGGTGTGAGAGATTGCACTCTTATTTGATTAAGATTGGTTTTATAAGGACAAGTGAGAACAACAACATGTACATGAAGAATGATGAAAATGGAATACTAATCTCAGCCATATTTGTTGATGATATTATATTTTGTGGAAATGACTCTTTATGCAAGAACTTTGGAAATGAAATGAGCAAAGAATTTGAGATGTCATTAATTGGTGAGATAAAGTATTTTATAGGTTTACAGATACTGCAAATGAAAAATGAGATTTTCATTACTCAATCCAAGTACATAAAGGAAATCTTGAAGAAATTTGGAATGGAGGATTCAAAACCAGTAAGTACTCCTATGACTACCAACTGTAAACTATCAAAGAATGATGAATCCGCATCTGTTGATGAGACACTTTACCGATCTATGATTGGAAAGTTGCAATATGTTGTTCATAGCAGGCCAGATATAACACATGCAGTAGGTATTGTTGCAAGATTTTCTGCAGATCCTAAGGCAACACACATGACGACAATCAAAAGAATTTTCAGATACTTAAAAGGCATTGAAGATTATGACTTAGTATATCAGAAAGGAAATGATTTTGATTTACAAGTTTATACTGATGCTGATTGGGCAGGCAACATTGATGACAGGAAAAACACAAGTGGAGGAGCTTTCTTGTTAGGAGAAAGACTAGTGAGTTGGCTTAGCAAGAAACAAGGATTTGTTTCTCAGTCAACAGCCGAAGCTGAATATGTTGTTGCAACACTGAATTGCACCAACGTTGCATGGATCAAACAACTGTTGGAAGGTATAAATGAGAAAGTTACCAAGCCAGTAACTATATTCTGTGACAATACTAGTGCCATTAATATTTCAAAGAATCTTGTTATGCACTCTAAGACAAAGCACATATCTATCAAAAATCATAATTTTAGAGAAGAAGCTCAAGAGAAGAAAGTGGTGTTGGAATATGTTAGCACAAAAGAGAAAATAGCAGATATCTTCACCAAGACACTACCAAAGAATACTTTTGTATATCTCAGAAGTAAGTTAGGGGTCCTATGCCTATCTTCTACTCACTAATCGAGTTCGGTGAAAGCATCAATCCAATGACTCTATTGAATATCTTTTGGGGAGTTGATGTTGGAGTTATACACTTTAGAATGTTTTCTAAAAGTGTACTGGAATTAATAATACAAAGAATGTTACAGGAAATAGGAATTGAAGACAAATGCTCTGACCGATACTCAGTTGATACACAACAACAGGAAATAACTTCTTACAGAAAGAAATTATGTTTTAGTTCTATTCTTTTTGGCATTGTTGTCAAAGGGGGAGAAAACCTACCAATGGGGGAGAAGACTAATATATGGGAGAAGACTGAGAGAAGACTGCAGATTGAAATAAAGACTAAAAACATAAGAGAAGTCTAATGTACGGGGGAGAGCATTTCAAGCATTTCAGAATCACAACAATCCGAATCTTTTAAAGGTCAAATCAATTGGCTTTTTCCGTCAATGCCAAAGGGGGAGATTTTTGGCAATATTACATTATGACATACAATGAAAGATTGTTGACATTTCAATATGGATATTGAGAAGGTTGTTGATGATTATGGACATAACTGATTAAAGATGTTTTACTATCTTGATATTATTATTTTGTCATTGATGTCAAGAAATTGATTTTCTAATTCAGTATGATGTTGTCATATCTTGAGAAGTATGACCCATTAGGGAACCATATGACCCCTTAGGACACCACATGACCCCTAACGACACCATATGACCCCATAGGACACCATATGACCCCTAATGACACCATATGGTGTCATTAGGGGTCATATGGTGTCCTAAGGGCTCATATGGTGTCCTAAGGGTGCATTTGGTGTTTATGACCCCCAAGGACATCATATGACCCCTTAGGACACCATATCACCCCTTAGGACACCATATGACCCCTAACGACACCATATGGTGTCCTAAGGGGTCTTATAGTGTTGTATGACCCCCTAGGAGACCATATGATCCCTTTTAACATCTTAGTACATGACATGACTACTTGTGAAACCATATGACCCCTCAAGACACAATATGGTGTCGTTAGGGGTCATATGGTGTCCTAAGGGGTCATATGGTGTCCTAAGGGGTCATATGGTATTCTATGACCCATTAGGGCACCACATGACCCCTTAGGACACCATATGACCCCTAACGACACTATATGACCCCTTAGGACACCATATGACCCCTATTGACACCATATGGTGTCATAAGGGGTCATAGAACAACATATGTTCCCTTAGGACACTATATGGTGTTCTTATGGGTCATATGGTGTCATTAGGGGCCATATGGTATCATTAGGGGTCATATGATGTCCTTAGGGGCCATAAAACACGAAATGACCCCTTAGGAAACTATATGACCCCTTAGGACACCATATGACCCCTTAGGACACCATATGGTGTCGTTAGGGCTCATATGGTGTTCTAAGAGATCATATGGTATCGTAAGGGGTCATAAGACACCATATGACCCCTTAGGACACCATATGACTCGTAATGACAATATATGACCCCTTAGCACACCATATGACTTGTAACGACACCATATGTTGTCCTAAGAGGTCATATGGTGTCCTAAGATAGATAGTAATGGTTTCCTTAAGGGGTCATATGGCCCACCATGCTCATGTACATACCTAGATGGGTTATATAGAGATATAAGATACCTAGAGGGGGAGAGAGGTGTGAGAGACCTAGATAGGGTGAGAGAGAGAGGTTGATAATGAGATATGGATGGAGATGTAGAGAGGTGGAGAGGGAATGAGGGAGAAACCTAGAGAGGGGTAGAGGGGGTGTGATGGAAAGCTGATGATGTAGACGATAAAGAGAGAATAAGAATTAGTAGGGAAGGGAGAGAGAGATAGAGAGGGAGAGGGGAAGAAAAGAATGAAGATGCCTATAAATGGGAGGGAGGGATAAGAGGAGAGATGAAAGAATAAAGAGAGAGAAGAGTATGAGGGGATTGAGGGAGAGGTAGACATGGAGGGATTACAAGACCTGGGGAAGGAGAAGATAGAGAGGTGGAGGGAAAGAGAGAAGAGGAGGAGAGAGTTAAAAAATAAATAGGGGTAAAGAGGGAGAGAACTAGAGAGGCAACAAATAGATAGGTGAGAAAACTATATTGGGAAAGAGAGATGACAAACCTAGATGACAAGATAGAGGAATGAGATAGATAGAGGGGGGAGAGAGAGGTGAGTAATGAGACATGATACAGAGGTAGATAGGTGGAGAAGAAGGAAGTGATAAACCTAGAGAGGTGAGAGAGAGTTGATGACCTAGAATGTAGAGAGAGAGAATAAAAGAAGGAAGAGAGAATAGAAAAGTGGGGGAGTGAGATATATATGGGGGTATGTAAGGATGGGGAGGTAGAGAGGGAGAGGGGAAGAAATGAAGGGAGAGACATAGAAAGGGGAGGGAGGGAGAAGAGAAGAGATAGAAGAACAAAGAGAGGAGCAAGAGGGGATGTATGGAGAGGTAGACATGGAGGGAGGGAGAGACCTATGGAAGGAGGAGATAAAGAGGTTAGGGGAGGAAGAGAAAAGGAGGGAGTTCCTGAAGGGATAGGGTTAAAGAGGAGGGAGAGAGAGGTAGAGAGGGACAAAGAGAACTATAGAGGGGGTATATGTTGGCATTACAGTAGGAAAGATTGTTAGCATTTCAATATCAGGAGATTGTTGATATTCAGTAAGGATATTGAGAAGGTTGTTGAAGATTATTGATATAAATGAAGAAGGATGATAACTATCTTTATAACATTATTTTGTCATTGATGTTAAGAGATTGATTAACTGATTTAGTATGATATTGCCATATCTTGAGAAGATTGATTAGAAGATTGATTGTAGGGTTTATACTATACTATGTCACCAAGCAAAGAACCTAGTCGGTAAACCCTAAGGAACCTAGTCGATAAACCCTAAGGTTATCGATATTGGTTAATGAAGGTGAAATGTCTACTGAGTAAAGTTTAGTATCTACCGAGTTGCAACCGAGTTATGACAGTGCGCATGGGATGGATAAAAGCATTATTTAATGAAGGACAATGATTAGCTGGAGATGTATAAATGATTGGTATGTCGTGCATGAAGTTTGTTAAGGATCTATGGCAAATGAAAATCGACATGAAGATCTACAACGCAGATTGAACTGCAATAACCTTGTGCAAGTTCCAAGAAAGGACTGCAAGTCCCGAGGTAAGATAAAACATTTTCAGATCGAAAGGATACATTGAACGTGGTCAATTTTGAAGATCTGATGGCTAAGATTGATCTTGGGAAATGTGATCAACGAGATTAAGCGGTTAGCAATTGTTTATAAATAAGAAATTGTTAATAAAAAATGTATGCAGGCAAGTGTATGCACAGGGATGCTACATAGTGATTACCGAGCACAGAAGCTTGAAGACCTGTTTGAATAACAGAGTAGAAAGTCCAGTAGAGGGACAAGATAAGTCCTATGACTAGATTGTTTTGAGCAAATAAGAATCTGCTTTAGCATTTTAGATGTGAAGTTGCAGATAGATTTGTATTACTGTTATTTTGTAAGTGACAGAAAATCTCTTAATCGAGTGGACTTAACAGTCTTATATGTAAACCCTCGAGCAAGGTAACATTCTAAATGAGTGTTTGAAATCCTTTGACAAGGTCACTTCTAACAAAGTGAAGATCCTAACATATATGAGGGAAATACCTTAACTGGGTCACAACTAGAAATGTGTTTGTAATCTTTAACAGGATTTTCTTTTAACTGAGCATACTCTAGAAGAGTATATTTCTTAGTGGGTCCAAAATCCCACAGTGGTTTTTCCCTATTTGGGTTTCCACGTTAAATCTGGTGTTATGAGTGTTATGATGATTTTGTGTTTATGAGTTTGCATGTTTAGCAGTTTTGGTTAAGTTGCTAAAGTATATGTTACCGAGGTACTTGAGGCAAAGATCTGAAGATGTATAAAAGGGATGCACCGAAGCTGAACAAGTTAAGTTTCTCCACATGGCGGAAAAGGATGAAGCTATATTTATCAGTAATTGGAGAATATGCAACATATTATCTGGAGAATGATTACATTGCACCGAGCACCAACTCTAATACCTTGGAAAAGATTAAGGCAAAGCAAGAACATATTCAAGCTATGATTGAAATAACATCAGCATTGACCGACTCAAAGTTTAATGATCTAGAAGGCTGTAATGATGCAAAAGCAATGTGGACTAAGCTCATATCTGTGTATGGAGGTGATGAACATGTTCAAAGAGCAAAAGTAGATAGTCTAAGAGGAAATCTTGAATCCATGAGGATGAATGAAGGTGAGAACATAACCCAATACAGTACAAGACTAAAGGAGATTGTCAATCAAATTAAAGGAGTAGGTGGAACTATTGAAGAAAAGGATATAACAAGTAAGTTGTTGAGAACCCTTCTACCAGCTTATGCTATTCAAGTCTCTGTAATCAATGAATTGAGGTCTGTACCTAACATTCCAGTTTCTTTGGATGCTACTATTGGTAAGCTACATGTATTTGAGTTAAGTAATTTTGATAACAGTGGGTCTTCGGTAAATATGTTGAATCTGCATTCAGTTCTTTTCATATTAGTGAATTTGACGATTACAATGATAGAATGAGTAAGTACTCTGAAGGGAATCACAATGGAGCAAGTGAAAGATTTCGTAAGAACATTGAAGAAGTGCACAAATTGTATGAGGAAATCAAGAAGCAAGAAGAGTTTGAAGCATTGTTAGCCAGAAGGTTACCGAGAGGAAAAGGTAAGTATAAAGGGAAGCTACCTTTAAAATGTTTCAATTATGATAAGATAGGACATATGGCTTCTATCTACCCTGACAAACAATCTAGTGAAAAGAGAGAATACTGAGATAATAGGCAGAAAGACAACCAATACAGAGGACACCGAGACTTCAAAAGGAGAGATAGAAAGACATGTCTAATAATAGATGAGGAATCCAATGATGATGAATCTAATGAAACTGCTACTAAGGAAGTTGTTTATGTGGCTATTAAGGATGGATCTGATGAGGAAAGGTATGAAGAAAAAGCCCTAATATC
The DNA here is from genome assembly GCF_030272615.1 of Cryptomeria japonica. Lineage (NCBI taxonomy): Eukaryota > Viridiplantae > Streptophyta > Pinopsida > Cupressales > Cupressaceae > Cryptomeria > Cryptomeria japonica. The sequence continues at coordinate 87,686,841 of NC_081414.1, read as the reverse complement.
TCACATAAATAATAATGATTCTTGGATTATAGATAGTGGAAGCTCACATCATATGACAGGTGATGAACACAAGTTTGTTAAATTAGAAGACTATGATGGAGGCTATGTAAGATTTGGTAATGATGCACCATGTCCGGTGAAAGGTAAAGGATCTATAACACTTCTTGACAATGCTAAATATGATGATGTATACTGGGTTGAAGGATTGAAATACAATTTGTTGAGTGTAGCACAACTAAAAAATACAGGATACTGAATAGAATTTCAGAAAGGAATTGTCAAAGTTCATGACAAGCATGGAAAGTTAGCTGCTACCAGGAGACAAACAAAAGGTAATACATTTAATCTTGAATCAACTAGGAACAAGTGTCTTTATGCAAAGATAGATGATACCTGGTTATGGCATAAAAGGTTTTGTCATGTAAATTTTGATAATCTGATCAAAATAAGTAAGAAACACTAAGTAAGAGGTCTAATGAGTCTTGAAAAACCTGAGAATGCTATGTGCCGAGGATGCCAGATGGGTAAGATGACAAGATCAAGCTTTACAAGTAAGTCCTACACTTCAAAAGGAATTTTAGATCTAGTACATACTGATCTTTGTGGTCCTATGAAAGTTCAAGGTTATTATGGTGATAAATATTTCATATTATTTGTTTATGATTACTCAAGGATGATGTCAGTCATGTTTCTAAAAGAAAAATCAGAAGCTTTTCAAATGTTTAAATGGTACAAGGCAAGAGTTGAAAATGAAACAAGAAGACAACTAAAATGTCTTAGATCTGATAGAGGAGGAGAATTCACTTTTGATGAATTTAACTTATACTACAATGATCATGGTATAAAGAGGCAAGTATCTGCACTGAGAATACCTCAGCAAAATGAGATAGCCGAGAGAAGAAAATGATCAATTGTGGATTGTGTAAGAACCCTGATGATAGAAAAGAGGGTACCTCAAACATTTTGGAGAGAAGCAATCAGCACTGCAGTCTATACCCTGAACCGAGTTCAATTGAAGAAAGGAACTATGAAGAAACCGTATGAGATCTAGTATGACAAGAAATCTAATGTAAGTTACTTTAAAATCTTTGGAAGTAGATGCTATGTTCACAAAGATGACATAAATGGAAAGTTTGATCAGAAAAGTGAAGAAGGAACATTTCTTGGTTATTCTTCTAGAAGTAAAGCATTTAAATGTCTGATCAAATAATCTAACAAAATAGTAGAAAGTGAAAATGTGAAAATTGATGAATTTGCAGAAAGAAATGATGAAGGAAATTCCAAAGAACCAGAAGACTATGAAGAATTTGTTTATCCTCAACCGAGAAGTCCTACCGAGAAAGCTGCTGAAGAAAATGAAGATAATGTCCAGTTACCGAGTGATGAAGAAGATCATACAAAACCTACCAAGACTATATTAGCCAAGTATGTCAGAAGACATCATGCATCAAGTTAGATTATAGGAGATAAGGATGATCCAGTGATGACAAGGAGCAAACTGAGACAAAACACATGTTTTATATCTGAGTTTGAACCAAGAATAGTGAAAGAGACATTTAACAGTGAAGATTGGGTAAATGTTATGACAGAAGAGATTGATCAAATCAAGAAGAATGACACATGGACACTGATCCCAAGACCAAAGGACAAAAATTTAATCGGTACTAAGTGGATTTTTAGAAACAAGCTAAATGAGAAAGGTGAAGTCATTCGCAACAAAGCAAGACTAGTTTGCAAAGGTTATGCTCAAGAAAAAGGAATAGATTATGGTGGGACTTTTGCACCTATGGCTAGACTTGAAGGAGTAAGAACATTGTTGGCATATGCTGCTTTGAAAAATTTCAAGGTATATCAAATGGATGTCAAATCTGCATTTTTGAATGATATACTAGAAGAAGAAGTTTATATAGAACAACCTGAAGGATTTGTTGAAGACATGAGTAAAGATTAGGTATGCAAACTGAACAAAGCATTATATGGTTTGAAACAAGCACCTAGAGCATGGTATGAAAGACTGCACTCTTATTTGATCAAGATTGGTTTTATAATGACAAGTGAAAACAACAAAATGTACATGAAGAAAGATGAGGACAATGGAATACTGATCTCAGCGATATTTGTTGATAACATTATATTTTGTGGTAATGACTTCTTATGCAAGAATTTTGGAAATGAAATGTGCAAAGAATTTGAGATGTCACTAATCGGTGAGATAAAATATTTTATAGGTTTACAGATATTGGAAATGAAAGATGAGATTTTCATTACTCAATCCAAGTACATAAAGGAAATCTTGAAGAAATTTGGAATGGAGGATTCTAAACCAGTAAGTACTCCTATGACTACTAACTATAAATTATCAAAGAATGATGAATCTGCATCTGTTGATGAGACACTTTACCGATCTATGATTGGAAAATTACAATATGTTGTGCATAGTAGACCAGATATAGCACATGCAGTAGGTATTGTAGCAAGATTCTCTGTAGATACCAAGGAAACACATATGACAACAATCAAGAGAATTTTCAGATACCTGAGAGGCACTGAAGATTATGGCTTAGTATATGAAAAGAGAAATTGTTTTGATTTAAAAGTTTATACTGATGCTGATTGGGCAGGCAACATAGATGACAGGAAAAGCACAAGTGGTGGAGCTTTCTTTTTAGGAGAAAGACTAGTAAGTTGGATTAGCAAGAAACAAGGATGTATCTCACAGTCAACAACAGAAGCTGAATACGTTGCTGCAGCATTGAACTGTACCAATATAGCATGGATCAAACAACTGTTGGAAGTAATAAATGAGAAAGTTACCGAGCCAGTAACTATATTCTGTGATAATACTAGTGCCATTAACATTTCAAAGAATCTAGTGATGCACTCTAAGACAAAGCATATTTCTATAAAGTATCATTATCTTAGAGAAGAAGTTCAAGAGAAGAAAGTTGTGTTGGAATATATCAGTTCAAAGGAGCAATTAGCAGATATCTTCACAAAGCCATTGCCAAGGGACACTTTTGAGTATCTCAGAAGCAAGTTAGGGGTCCTACCCCTATCTTCTACTTGCTGACCGAGTTAGATGAAAGCATCAATTCGATGAATCTATAGAATATTATGTGTGGATTGATGTTGATTTACGCACTTTAGGAGGTCACCTAAAGTTGTGCAGGAAAAAGTGAATAGAACTAGTTACTTTGACCGAGACTGAGATGTTACACAACAAGGCAAATCACTTCACAGAGGAAGAAATCATGATTTAGTTCTTTTACTTTTTGGCATTGTTGTCAAAAGGGGGAGAAGACTAAATGGTTGAAAAGCTAAATGGTTGACTAAATGAAAGCCCTGAATGATGGAAATAACAGAAGACTAATGACAGGGGGAGAAGATTGCAAAAAAATTGGAGAAAACTAAATGCAAGTCAACAGCTCAGAAGCCTAATGAAAAGGAAGAAGACTTCAAAAGATTTTAACAGATCAAGGATAACATGAGAAATCTAACAACAATCTGAATCTGAATCAATTTGAATATCTTGTTGGTACTACCATTTAATTTTTGGTTTTGTCATCAATGCCAAAGGGGGAGATTATTGGCATTACAGTAGGAAAGATTGTTAGCATTTCAACATCAAGAGATTGTTGATATTCAGTAAGGATATTGAGAAGGTTGTTGAAGATTATTGATATAACTCAAGAAGGATGATAACTATCTTTATAACATTATTTTGTCATTGATGTCAAGAGATTGATTAACTGATTCAGTATGATGTTGCCATATTTTGAGAAGATTGATTAGAAGAGAATTAAGATGTCGGTAAAAGACACAGAAAGAATGTGATGAATAAAGGGAGGAATAAGTTATTCAATGGGTAACTATTACCAAGTTAGACAATGATGAGATCATGATGTTTAGATTGTTATCGATATCAATTAATGAAGGCGAAATGTCTACCGAGTAAAGTTTAGTATCTACTGATTTGCAACCGAGTTATGACAGTGCGCATGGGATGGATAAAAGCATTATTTAATGAAGGACAATGATTAGTTGGAGATGTATAAATGATTGGTATGTCATGCATGAAGTTTGTTAAGGATCTATGGCAAAGGAAAATCGGCAGGAAGATCTACAGTGCAGATTGAACCGCAATAACCTTGTTCAAGTTCCAAGAAAGGACTGCAAGTCCCGAGGTAAGGTAAAACATTTTCAGATCAAAAGGATACATTGAACCTGGTCAAGTTTGAAGATCTGATGGCTAAGATTGATCATGGGAAATGTGATCAACGAGATTAAGCGGTTAGCAATTATTTATAAATAAGAAATTGTTAATAAACAATGTATGCGGGCAAGTGTATGCACAGGGATGCTACATAGTGATTACCGAGCATAGAAGCTTGAAGACCTGTTTGAATAACAGAGTAGAAAGCCCAGCAGAGGGACAAGATAAGTCCTATGACTAGATTATTCTAAGCAAATAAGAATCTGCTTTAGCATTTTAGATGTGAAGTTGCAGATAGATTTGTATTACTGTTATTTTGTAAGTGACAAAAAATCTCTTAACCGAGTGGACTTAACAGTCTTATATGTAAACCCTCTAGCAAGGTAACATTCTAAATGAGTGTTTGAAATCCTTTGACAAGGTCACTTCTAACAAAGTGAAGATCCTAACAGATCTGAGGGAAATCCCTTAATCGGGTCACATCTAGCAATGTGTTTGTAATCTTTAACAGGATTTGCTTTTAACCGAGCATACTCTAGAAGAGTATATTTCTTAGTGGGTTCAAAATCCCACAGTGGTTTTTCCCTATTTGGTTTTCCATGTTAAATCTGGTGTTATGATGATTTTGTGTTTATGAGTTTGCATGTTTAGCAGTTTTGGTTAAGTTGCTGAAGTATATGTTACCGAGGTTGAATCTGTTGTTTTTATGGAAGTTTAAGTTTGTATGATTCACCCCCCCTCTCATCTTGTTAGCTATTGGCATATGTACTTACATTAAGTATTAGAACTATTAGCATATAGATAGGTGAGAGACCTAGAAGGCCAGAGAGGAGTGAGATAGATAGAGGGGGATAAAGAGAGGTGGGTAACAAGACCTATATGTAGAGGTAGATAGGTGGAGAGGAAGGGAGGGAGAAACCTAGAGAGGGGAGAGAGGGTGGGATGGATAGGTAATGACATAGACAATGAATATTGAGAATAAGAGAGGAAGAGAGAAGACAAGAGAGTGGGAGAGGGAGATAGAGAGGGAGAGAGGAAGAAAGGAAGGTAGAGACCTGGAGAGGGGGGGAGGGAGAATAAAAGAGGTAGAATAACAAAGAGATGAGTAAGAGGAGATGGATGGAGAGGTAGACATGGAGGAAGTGAGAGATCTAGAGAATGAGGAGATGGATAGGTTTGGAGAGAGAGAGAGAGAGAGAGAGAGAGAGAGAGAGAGAGAGAGAGAGAGAGAGAGAGAGAGAGAGAGAGAGAGAGAGAGAGAGAATAAATAGATAAAGGTAAGGAGAAGGGAGAGAAAGGTAAGGAGAAGGGAGAGAAAGGTGGAGAAGGAGGGAGAGAACTAGAGGGTGGACAATTAGATAAGTGAGAAACCTAGAGGGGGAAACAAACGTGGGTAATTATATAGGGAGGGAGAGGCAGTGAGGTGAATAGGAAGGGAGGGTGAACCCTAGATATGGGGAGAGAGAGGATAAAAGGGATAGGTAGTGACCAAGAGAAAGGAGTGGGAGGGGAGAGAAACAATAAGAGAGTGAGAGAGAGTCAAGGATAGAGAAGTGAGAGAGACAAGAGAGGGAAAGAGATAGGTCTAGATTTTGGGGAAGATAAAGAGAGTGAGATACATAGCTAAAGAATGCTACTAGGAACATGCTGAATACTGAAATTTGACTGTCTGAAATTTTATATGATTCTCTAAAAACTAGAATCTACATTATAAGTCCTATAGAGCTATACTTAAATGTTATATTTTATGTATATATTCTCCTTCGAGGGTGGATATAACTTGTGCCCAGATTGGAAAATCTACACACTCACAAAACCTTCACATTAGACAATGCAAAACATTTGGCGCGTGCCAAATTTGGCACTCACCAAATGTTAAAAAAATGACTTTTCACATTAGGTGAGCGCCAAATTTGGCATACACCAAATGTGAAAATTCAATATTTTGCATTTGGCGCCGCCAAATGGTTTGCTTGGGAGAATACCAACCCTTTGGGTTGGATTTGCCTTGGGCATCCAACCTGTAGGTTTGGATGACCTTTTCATGCCAATGACACATTTTTATGAAAAGATAAAAAGTGGCACCTTTTTGGTACCACAACTTGGTGCAATTATCCCCTTCCTTTACACCCAAAAGAAGAGAAAGAAGTAGACCCCCAATATCTTCTCCTGTTTTACTTGTATCTTCCGTTTGTCATGCCCTAACTTTGTATGGTGTTGTCCTTCCTACTGTAATCAATCCCACACCTTTGAATATTGTATTACCCATGGCTGCTAATAACCCTTGGGGGCCAGCTGTAGGACCACTTGCTCCTGGGGCAAATTTATATCCCTTACCGAAAGGATCAAGAGATCATTTACCCAAGTTTAGTGGGGATGGGAAGGTTACGACTGATGATCATTTAAATGCCTTCAATGTGTCTTATGGTGTATTAGCAGTCCAACATGAAGATGTGCCTATAATATTATTTGTTCAAACATTGACTGAAGTTGCCGTAGATTGGTTTTACCATTTACCTAATGGTGATATTACAAATTGGCAAGATATCAAGACAAAATTTAAAGCTAGATTAAAATTAGATGAGGATGAACACTCACTTTTGGCTCAATTAGCACAATTGAAAAAGGAGATTCCTGAAATAATGAGAGATTTTGTGGCTAAGTTTGATAAGATAGTCCATAAGATCCCGACTACTCAAAGACCCTTTGATGATAACTTGAAGTGCTTCTTTATTAACTCAATGCCTTAAGAAATAAGTTTCTTAATCCATAGGCAAAGAGTGCAAAATTTAGCAGTTGCCAAGACTTTAGTTGTAGAATTGGAGGATGATTTAATCACTGCAAGAAAGTGGAAGAGGGAAATTCAAACTGCTGGTCCGCAAGCATCAACCTCAACAACTACATCAAACCCAGTGATTCAGAGTTTGATGAATGACGTGATAACACTCAAGAGACAATTGCCTAAATCCAATACAACTTATCCACATACCTATCAAGACATCCAGAGGAGATTTCCAAATCTGTTAGCAGGGACCAGAGGTAAAGCACTACAATTACCTCTCACGCAACAAAGGCTAGCTATTGAAGCATCTCCACCAAAAGCTAACATGTGCATTTTTCATCTCACCGATGACCATGATGGAATTTCTTGCCTAGAGATGGTGTATTATGCCTAGTTGATTGGTTCTAAGGAGGTGTTGAGTGTACCAAGTGAAGAAGAATCTTTCAAGCAACCTCACAACTCTAAAATCCACTTCCTAGAGTACGAGTTAGATTCAGAAAGAGTAGGTGATATTTTGATTACCATGGAAGACCCTTCCTATGTTGTACTAACTAGAAATCAACAAAATGTCAAACCTCAAAGTTGTAAGGAAAGCATAGTGCGAAAACACCTTCCTAATGTCAATTAATAGGGAAGATCATGCAAGAAAGCAGTTTAAAACTTTTATAGAATGTTAAGAATAACATAGACAAAACACATAGAATCAACATAGAGACAAACACCAACATCTACATGGGAAAACCCTTTCAGGAAAAAACCCACCACCAACAATTGAAACACTTTATTTCCAGTAAATAAATTTACAATAAAGTTTCAGTCTGCAACTACAGGTATTCGTTATCAGATTATCATGAACTAGACACTACAATCGGATCTCATATATCAGTCACATTCACCATAGTTATCCAATGGATTCATATATCATATTGTCATCAATTCATCTGAGCAACTGCACCAACAATTTGAAGTCTAACCATCTGTGTCGGTTTGCATTCATGAGAAACACAATATCCCACATGCACTAGGAAGTCAGGTCAGTTCATATTCATATACACCGACAAGACCATCTTCAATGTCCAAGTGTTTATCTTTTGGACTCTAGTTCGAGCGGACACCCGTAGTCAGTCTCTACTCCATCGACCATCAAAAATACCACAAAATCATTGCTCCGATCTCTTGATGAACCAACGACTCCACTAATGTGGCTCCACCATGTGGCACCACCTGATTGGCAATATGAGGATCATGGCAATCCTATTCTGAATAAGCCGAGGGGTATTAAAGAAATGTATGGATGATTTATCTTCATTAATTTTTTGACCTGAGGCTTTGCAATAGATATCCAAAGCTCTCCTGAAATTCACTGCCTCATTGATTCTGGCCCTACCCATCAAACCTGTGTCATCCACAAGCTAAAGATGGGAGTAGGGAGGTAGAGCATTACTCCAACTCCAACCTAGAATAAGACCATGTCTCACCTGGGAAGTGAGAAATCTGCCAAGACGTTCAGCCATGGAAATAAATAAATAGGGAGATAAAGGGTCCCCTTGCCGAAGCCCCCGCGAAGCACTAAACAATTCTAAGGGTTCCCCATTAATAAGAACTGAGAAAGAGGTAGAAGTCACACAACTAAGAACCCAATTCACCCACTCTTCTCCAAAACCAAAAGCCAAAAGGATCTTCTGTAAGAAATGCCAACTCACCCTATCATAAGCTTTAGCCATGTCAAGTTTAATAAACATAGCCTTCTCCTTAGAGGAATCCATCAAATGAATAGACTCCATTTCTATCACAACTCCATCAAGGATCTATCTTTCGTTAATGAAACCACCTTGCTCCTTAGAAACCAAAGTGTAGAGGAGAGGTTTGAGTCATTCAACTATCAATTTAGTGATTATCTTGTAGACAACATTACATAAAGCAATAGGCCTGTACTAATCCAAGCTATTAGCCCCCTCCTTCTTAGGAATGAGAGCCAAGAAAGTAGAATTCATAGATTTAAGCATTTGTTTATTCCTATAAGATTCTTGAACCACATCTAAAAGATCATACTTTATAATATCCCAAAATTCTTGAAAAAACTCAATAGGAAACCCATCAGAGCCAAGAGCCTTGCCTTTTTTCATTTAAAACACAACCCCCTCAAGTTCAGACAACAAAATGGAGCCAAGAGAGAATCATTCATTTCAACAGAGACAAGAGGGGGAATATAGTTTAGGATGACCCTCTCTTCCACCATAGCTTTAGGATCCTCTTTGGTAAACAAATTAGAAAAAAAATTGTCAGCTTCTGTAGCAATTTCTTCTTTAGATGAAAGATGAACCCCTTCTGAAGAAATGAGAGAGGTAATAGAGTTACCATACCTACGAGCCTTAACAGAATTATGAAAAAAAGCAGTGTTTCTATCACCTTCTTGGAGCCAATCCACACAAGACTTTTGTTTCCAGAAAATCTCCTCACACAACTCCCACTCTTCTAAGTTTTTTAGAGCAAGGGACTCGACCATACTAAGCTCCACAGTCATCCCTTGATCCCTAATTTGATGTGTAGCCTCATCCAGCTTGGATTGAGTTGCCATCTTGTGTCTATGCAAGTTCCCAAAACATTGTTTATTCCACCTCTTCAACCTGCATTTTACATGTTGTAATCTCTTCCCAAAAGAGTACATAGCCCGCCCATGGGTAGGCACCCATTCATACCACCAATCAACCATAAGATCCCTCAATGATTGATCACAAAGCCACATCAATTGAAATTTGAAAGAGGGATTTTTGGAGGTTATAAAAGATGTAATAGAAAGCTTAATAGGACAATGATCAGAACCCCTCCAATCAAGAATTTCGGAACTGGTGGACCACCTATTGTGCACCCAAAAGTAGGAAACCAAAAATCTATCAAGCCTTTTAGAGATAGCCTCAACACCACTCTTCCTATTATTCCATGTAAAGACCTCATTAATTGGCTTCACATTAATGAGATTCAAGAGACCAATATTATCTCTGAGTAAATTTGAGGAAGGATCAAGCCTGAATAACCCACCTCGCTTTTCCTCCAAACTAGTAACGACATTAAAATCTCCAACCAAAATCCAAGGGAGAAAAGGATCCTGAGCTCGAACAAAATTGATGTGAGCCCAAAGATGAGACTTACCCACAAGATTAGTATGAGCATAAATATTAGAGAAGAGGCATCTTTCTCCCGTCTCAAAGCTAGAACCGACCATAGAAATGGAAGACCTGTTAGGAAACCAACACAAAGGGGAAACTTTCCTCAAGTTCCAGAAGCAAGCAACCCCCCTTGAACTACCATGAGAGCTCACTCCCTGCCAAAGGCCCTGGGGCTAGACACGCAAAGAACAACTGGCCAAACCATCCACTGAAGGCTTGGTTTCTTGAATAAAAACAACATCAGGAGATTCAGAGTTAATTAATATGCGAACAACCTTTTGTCTAGGGATGCTGTTCAACCCCCTTACATTCCATGAGAGAACAATCATTTATGTGGTTGAGAGAAGTGAGAATCAATGGGCTTCATAGACCCCGACTCAACCAAAGTATCACCAATAAGCTAAACCTTTTCCTGATCCATTTTTCATCCACTCCTTAAAGGTTTGTCTAGAGAACCCTTTTTGAGGATCTTTTGTTGCAAGCCTAAAATAGGTGGGGCTTTGTTACTCTTCACTAAACTTGAGGCCACTATAGTGGAAGGAGGAGTAGACGCCATGACCACTGCACCTTCAGGGACTTGTGACTCACTAAGATCTCTGTTGTCCTGAACATGGGAAGGCAAATCCGTAACCATTTGAACATCTTGTTGATTCTCCAAAGATAGGGCCCGACCCTCTTTCTTGGAATCCCCGTCCAACACCTCATGCTAAAATTGGGCACCCAAGGACATTTCAACTGGAACTGCTTCCTCTTGGACCAAATCCTCTAGAACCTCAAACCTATTTAGGGTGACATCATTTTTCCTATCCAACCAAGTTCTCTACTTTCCCTTGTCTTTATTTCGAGGTTTCACAAGAATGAAGCCATCTTTATCAGCAGGACCATTAGGCATATGGGCTTTCCCCTTATCTTCCCCCAAAACAAAGTGAGGAGGATCAGAAACAACCGGTTTAGAAGATTTATTTCTAGGACATCTCCGCTGTAAATGGCCATATTCATGATAAATTCTACATCTAAATGGTAGGGTCTCATAGTCCAACTATTGGATCCAAGAAGATGTCCCCAAATAGATTTCCATAGAGTTTGGCAAAGGATTATTTAAATCAACTTCTACACATATGCGAGCGTAGGAAATTACCTTTCGATCTCGAGTTTGTGAAGCCGAACCCACAAGTTTACCAAGAGCAGTGAGATTGAGTGAAGAATATCTTCTCTCCAGAACTCCAACGTAAGCCTCGGCAATCGAATCCACACAGGCACACGAGAGGGAAGATCCTCAGTAGAATTAAAGCCAATATGCCAAGGTTTGATAAAGAGTCCCACCTGGTTGAAAAATAAGGGCCACCCTCAAAAGCCTTGGTCCTGCCTGCCAGGTTGGAAAAAATAACCAGAAAATAGTTATTGGTTGCCATAAGTAGCTCCATGTCTCCTTCAGGATTCCAGACACAACATGCCCAAGACTCTAAAATAGGTATAGAAAGGCAAAGACCGATGAATCTGCATATGAGAGCATGGTTGCACCGGTATTCAACATCCTCTAAAATTTGCTCAGGTTGAATAACCAGAACTAGATGATCTTGGGATCTCTCCAAGCAACCATTCACCTTTTCATGTGAAAAGGCTCTTTCAAAGAAGAACCACCTGCCCCTGATTGGGAATGACCAATGTGTTCCTTTCCACATGCATGCATCAAATGAGACGGATCTACCATATCCAGATCTCCAAAGACCATCTAAGAAGAGGATACTCCTCTATTCTCCATAGATCCAGAGAAAATACCAAAAGAAGAAAAAGAAGAGGGGTGGAAAACCCAACCCCAAAACCCCACAAACCCCAACGACAACCCATAGCAGAAGAAACAGAAAAGGGTTGCAAAAAAAACCCTGCGGCAACCCAAAAAACCCGACCATGAGCAAGTAAAAATCGACCCCCAGCAAGAAAGAACCCCCCCCCCCCCGTGGAATGAAGCAAGCAGAGCACAAATCATAGGCTAGGGCACTTCAGCCCTAGCATGATACCCACACACATGCAGAGCAATCTTTCCTCACCTATTTGTTTATTCCTTATTAAAAATAGTCTAAATAGATATATAAAATTTAATATATCTCCACATAATGATAAAATAATATAATAATATTACAATATAGTTTATTTTAATAAAAAGATACTATATAAATATATATTAAAATATTTTATATTTTCCATGTCGCGTCGTGCAACTGCCACTAGCATAGATGTCTTAAATTTTAATTTAATCTATATAAAATATGCTGAGAGATATCCTTCTCGAGGCACCTATTTCAATTTAGGGTATAAAATTGATTAAAAATAGGCGCCTCAAGAAGGATATCTCTCAGTGTATTTTATATAGATTAAATTAAAATTTAAGACATATATGCTAGGTATTCCTAACAAAGACAATGCTCATTTCTTCCAACTTTTGTTTGCTTTCTAATATATTACCCGAAATATATCAAAATACATCTTACTATCGATGTAACCATTGCACCATTGCAAGTGCTGGCACTGGCTAAGCAGCAATGTAAACCGCACCTGCTTAGCCTAGCCCCTATGTCCCTCCCTTTGCAAACAGGTACAACCCAACTGGAACATGCCGACCGAACATACCATGCCTCCCGTATATGGTGATTGCAGTTTCAAGGGGACCGACTGAAGTATGACAATTGCCCATCGTGCATCGTGCCCGCCTCCACCTCTAGTCGGAAAGTCTCCCTCATAAGTTTAATAAATTTAATTTTTTTTTACTTATAAGTTTAATAAAGTTTAAAATTTAATTTTATAAAATTGAATAAACTCCATAAGCGAGTAAATTTTCATTTATAAATTTAATTAAAAAATGAATAAACTTTCATTTATAAAACTTAAAAAACTTTCACATATAAGGGAAACTTTTTTCACTTTTTTCACTTATAAGTGAAAGTTTATTCACTTATAAATGAAACTTTATTCACTTATAAGTGAAACTTTATAAACTTTAGTAATCTTATAAGTGAAAATTTATAAGTTTTAAAGTGTGTTCACTTATAAAGTTTATTCATTTTTATAAAATTAAATATAAAAGTATGTATTCCATTATATTTTTTTATTCCATTATAAGATTAATAAAGTTAGCAGGCTTAGACACTCTAGACAAAGGATTAACCTCGAGGGACCCATTAACTGCACATGCTAGCCTCCCTAAGACCCTATAATAATGCGCTTCCGTATAAACTCTCCCAAACTCTGCCAAAATCTGCCAAACTTATGGCTTTTCAAATCAACATCGCTAAGTTGTACATAAAAGGAGAGTCTTGAATCAACATTACAATAAATGGGTTTTATATTTTTTATAATTTTTATTATTTGTAATTATGAACTAGTTAAATTTAGAATGTACACAATTATAATTTACAAATTATCCAATTTCTCTTTTGAAATAACTTAAGTTCTTGTTGACATTTATGTCATTGCGTTCAATGGAATTCCAAGAGATGATAGAAATTTTTACAAAGGTACATCTTAATTAAAGGTCCTTAGTGTTTTTTTAAAAATTATGTTCTCCAAGGCATAAAAGTTTGATAAAAGTATTGGGTGCTAGAAAGTTTAAAAATAAATTATTTACTATATAAGAATTAAAGAATTTTTTAGAAAGTTAAAAAATAAATGATTTACTTTAACTTTTATTTGAAGAGCTATTTAATATTTATATAAATATTATATTTCAATATATTTTTTAAACAATGCATCAAACTTACTTTAAATTTTATTTGACTAGTTTATATATATACAGTATGTTATGTTTATGGTGTACCTATTATGGGTTGATGATAGAGGTTAAACCTACATGGTATATTTATTATTGAAAGCTCATTATTCAATCTAACATGATATATAAGTAAAGAGTTTTAGATGATTTAATTTAATCTATGATATTGTATTACCTTTCTTTCACCTAGAATGCATAGCCTTACAAATTATGTGTTTTATACCACTTAATTTAGAAGAGTTGAGGAGAAAAAAAACTATTTTGTTTAATTAAAAAGGGTAAAACTAATTAGGTCAAACTTTTATTTAATCAAAATTAGACAATGAATTCAAGTACACAATTCTATTAATGAAGTTACCCTAATAACAAATAAAATAGAATATACAATGAATCAATTTAGTCAATGAGTCAATTTTATAAACAATGAGCCAATTTTCTACATATATAATAAGTCAAAAGTATAATACACTAATGATGTCTCTATCTTGAATCTTCAAGCTATCCCCTCCAAGCTCTCATTCTCAAAATGGAAGGTAATTACACAATCACATTGAAGAATCTCTATATTCCCCAAACATTACTGTAGCATAAAGTATCTAATAGACTATCAAAAATTTGAAAGTATAGTACACCCGACTTTATTATTTGTAATAATGTTGATCATGATCAGCCATTGCAATGTCATCAAAACCTCCAGATTACATAAATTAGTTATAAAATGTATTTATAAATGTAAATTTAAAAACTATTAGAAAATAATTTCATAAATGTTTACCATCTTCTATTTCAATTGCATCCACTGTCCCAGGTGTCTGGTTAAGATCAATACGAAATGGTAACCTATGTTGTCCACTATTTTGTTGATCATCTAAAGATGCAATGACATTTACATTTAGCAAAACAACATAAATAAATTGCTAAGTGTAAGAGTACAACATGTAGTTAATGTAAATAACATTGAAATGTAATTACCTTGAATGGTTTGTTGAAATGTTTGATTGGGGATAGCATTTATACTTGATGATGGTTGAGTTCCACAAATTGTACCTAGTAATTGTTTCATGAAGTGTAAAAAAGATGTTAGAAATAAATGCTTAGCAATATTACAATTAATAAATTAACAGATTTAAAAGTTATAAATTACAATCTGTAATTTGCATTTCATCTATTGTCGACTGGTTCAGATCAATAGAGAATGGCAATCGACATCGTCGACTACTCTCTTGATTGTCAAGAACTACATTTACATATTTCTTAAGGAAGAATTATTATGATGAAAAAACTAAAATTAATTAGAGTAAATCTACTCACTATGTTGTTCTCTGATAGTAACCATTTCTTCTTGTATGGCTATGCCTGAACGTCTTAAGACCCTTTTTTTCTTTTGTTTTCTACCGCCTATAGAAGGGAATTGGAATTCATCATTCTCCATTACTCTTTCATTTAATTTTTGATGAATGTCATTTCATCTTCGATGGAGAGAATGACATTTGTGCATTTTGCTAGGGCTAAACCATGGTGGTATTCATCTCATGGGCATGTTCTCTTAGCCAAGGATTGATGTAAACTTTGAAGAGGAAACAAGAGACGCACATGAAACTCTTTTTTTAATTTCTCAACACATTCAATAAAAATGAGTTTTTCATTTTGTCCAGTTGGCAGATTTTGGAGTACTGAATTCATATAGTCAACAAAACTTTGAAATTTATCGTTCAAAGTGCTTGATGAATTTTGATCATCTATGATAAAAATAACAATGATTCATTAAAATAATATTTACAACAAAAAAAATTAAAAAATTGTGACATTGAAATTTACCAGTTATTTGGTCTTCACTAGTTGCAACCCCAATCAGATCTTGATCTTTTGATGGATTACAAACATCTGCGATTGGAATAATAGTTTATTAAGTTTAAGAACCATAAAAATCAATAAAATTTTATACCATAAGTCCTAACTTTACGAAGGATATTATTCTCATGACTAGAACTCCCTCCAACATCATGATCATCATCAATCAATGGAGTAACATCATCTGTAATTTAATAAAAATATTTTAGTTATTTTAGAGAACAAATAATAATCATTAAAATATATAAATGTAATACTTGAAGGTCAAAATACTCTTACCAACAAATTGATCTTGCTCATTTGTTTCTTTTCTCTTAACAAGATCTAAAATCTTCAACACATGCTTGCATGTGTTTCCTCTTTTTGCCCACTGGCAATCACACACATGCAAATTTGGTCCAGATTTACTTACAAGGTACCATTTTGTTCGATCTGTTTGGCTTCTTATCTTATATGTGTGAGGGAGGAGACCATATGGACAACAGTCTGCATATGCTATTGCTTTTGATCTCTCCAAAGAAGTCATGTAATATCTAACCCTTTTAAAGTTATTTAAAAATCCAGATAATTGCAAATGTATTTTATTCTTATAGAATGATTCTACCATGTGAAGAAGTGTATGTATTAGCCAATCCATCCTCCTTGTGCATTTCTTAGAATGATCACTTAGATGGCGACTCTTGATTTGGAAGTGATATGACTCTATGGATGCATTGGTTTCTTGATTTGCATGAGAGAAGCCTCTAATTTTTTTTGTCCACATTGCTATACAAAAAAACATAATGATGTCTTAACATACACAATATACAACTTAAATAATGTAAATGCATAAATACTATAAAGAATCTTTTGATGATCTTACCGATACGCCTCTCATCATGACACCAAGTTTTTTGAAAATACTCAATAAATTTCTTCTTATCTTTGAATTCCTCAATGAAATTTATTATTAAGTTAGTACTGATGTCTTCGTTGTCACTCATCACATACATTATCTCACCTAGTCTATGGAACATATTTGTTCCAACATCCTTATTACTGACATACCTGGATTGTAAATCATAATATCAAGATATGATGTTCAAAAGTGTAATTTTTCATAAATTCTAATTAAACATTGACTTACCTATACACATTATTTAGCCATGCCCTACGAACATGCCATAGACATAAAAGTACTTGGCAACAAAAGGATAATATAAATGTTAAATTATAAAAGTTCATTAGTAGTATAAACTAAATATTAAGTAAATACAATATCATAAATATAAATGGAGGGTAATAAAACCGAATTGCTTCAATCTCAACACTCACATCATCTGTCATGAATACGTTGACATGCCAATCTTCTTTACACTGTTTTCGTCATTTATAAACTTATTCTAACCATTCATTTATATCCTCAACTTTATTTCTCGAGGATATAGCCCATGCAATAGGTATGCCAACCTCTTGTTCATCAAGTACAAGCAAGCTATACAATTGGTACTGCATATTAATAAAATAAAGAAATTATTTTTTAGATAAAATATACCAATAACCAAATAAAAATCTATATATACATTTAATATTACTCTACTTACACCATATTTATTTGTTGAGAATGTAGAATCCATTGCAATTACTGAGTTGTGTGAATTCTTCACCACCATTTCTCGCATCCATGGTGTTTGAATGCCTATTATGAATGGACTATTTTCAACATTGTTTGGTGTTTTATCTAGTAAAAGAAATTATCTTTCTCCTCTGCATACAACAAGATTACAATTTTTGCATCATCTTCACTTTTTTTTGATCGAAGGGAGCGTACTCTTTTCCATGCATTATGTATGTGGGAAAAGCGGGTCGATAGAACTTAAAATGTGAAAAATGAAGCTTAAGGAGCCTTGCTCACACACCCACAGGACTTCTTGGTGCAAGCTATGGAGTCATGAAGTATGGCTCAGCTTCCCAAGGTTGGTTCCATGGTTCTCTATCTCACAAGGTCCCTCAAACCAATTTCTCTGCTCTCAGATCATTGAGCAAAGTGGTTTAGCAATAACAAATGCAAGAACGAGGGATGCTTTGGTTGATTTTAAGATGAAATGCATCCTAAGTTATACATGATCCTATAAATGCAATAAACTAGTTTATAAGATGACAAGATTAGTAACAAGACTATCCTAGCATGCTATATTAGTCTATGATTAAGCTAAATGATAAGGAAAATATTCTAAACATGCATATTTAGATTAATTCCTATTTAAAAGAGAGGCTAAATGATGAGCATAAAATGAGATATTTAAGCTTGCATAGATGTGAGTATAAGTGTGATGCTAAAGACTTGGATCATGAAAATGGAGGAATGAGAGCTCTATTTATAGCAAAAATAGGGCAATGGATGGCCAGAATTGAAAGATTTAATCAAGGGTTGAGTTCGAAAGTTGGGAATCCATGTTTGCAATTGGCACCAATGAAATGGTGACAATTGGCAACATAGGGTTGGTTGAGAGGAGATGTAAGAAGCAATAAATGCTTGAGAAGACCTCATGGTTATCTTAGGGGGTAAGGGTTATGGTTAAGTTAGGATTACCCATTGGATAAAGCTTTTACCCAAAGGATAAACTCTTGTGCAAAGGATTAAGGATAACCATGGTCAAAGCAATAAATACTTGATGAGACCCTTGGGTTACATGGAGGTTGAGTTTAGGGAAATTCTTTAATCATGCTATAGGGTTGAGCTAACCATTAATGGTTTGGGAGACTTTCAAAGTTAAGTGGTTGAAGCCTTTAAGGGTTTTCAAAGACTTTGAGGGTTTGAGAAGTGACTTCCCCTTGCTTAGGGATGTGACAAAGTTTAGAAGATGGGTTAGGTTAATTTAGAAGTGATTAGAAGAGTCTAGAAGGGGTTAGGAATAGGGTTTAGGAAGCAAGTGGGAGGTGTAGGATTTTGCAAGTGGATGAAGGGATAATAGGATTTAATTGAATAAAATGAATTTAATTTAATTTGGTTGTAATTGGGGAAATTAAATAAATTAGATTTATTTAATTTAGGCTAAACTCTTTAATTAAATTTGAATTTAATTAAAAGGTGGATAGGGGATTTAATTGAATAAAATGATTTATCCTATTAAATGGGAAAAGAGGCCTAGTGAATTTAATTTAAATAAATTGAGTAATTTACTTAATTTAAATAGAGGAATGTGGGTGATTTAATTAAATAGAGAAATGAACTTAGAATGTTCCTTTAGGAATATGGTCATTTTATATGTCTACATTTTGCCCCTCTTTGAAGTGACGCGTGTGCACATGTTAATTCAAAAAAAATGATGCGTCGTTGTGATTTATGATCAAATAATTTTTTTATGTTGTTTTGAGATATGTCATGCCCCAGTTTTGATAATCGATGTTGATAATGCCCCCTCGGGAGATGAATCAAAAATTTGGAAAAATTTGATGTGCTTCGATAATTGTGTTTGCTTTGCAAAATTTTGGCTATGTGGAATGCTTAAATTGATTCATCTCCTGATAATTGATGTGTGTGAGGGTATGAGGAAGACCATGAGCAAATTTTATGCTCAATCCCCTAACCCTAATTTTATTTTACCCTATAAAAGGGGAAAAGTGCATTGTCTTGTCTCATTTGTGCTTGTTGACTTTGGAGAGAAAGACTTTGGGAGAGAAGAAAAAATGCCTATCCCATATTCTACACATCAATTTGAGTGCGTTTAGAGGTATCAGAGGCCTGCCCCGTATGGACCACCGGTAAGTCAACCCTTTTGACCCCTTTTTGATTTTTGATTTTGTCATTTTTGGTACTTTTTTGGAATTTTTTCACGCAGGTTCCACGTTTTAGCGCATCTAGGTCATCGGTCAGCGCATACAAAAATTCCGTAGTGCATAAGGTTTTAGATTTTAGGTTGCGTCCAAAAACTTAGGGTAGCACATAGGTTTGCTAGGTTAGTGCTTAGGTTTGTTAGGTTAGTGCATAGCTATAGATTAGCACATCAGGGGCACAGGGTAGCACTAGGGTTAAAAGGGTAGCACATCAGGTAAACCTAGCGCATAGGGTGTACAGGGGGTCGCATGGGTAGGGGTAAGTAGTGCATAGGTTTGACCTAGCGCATAGGGTTAGAGAGGTAGCGCAGACATGGGATAGGTTAGCGCATGGGTGGGTTTAGCACGTAGGGTAGATTAGTTGGCGCATGGAGAAAAAAGGGTAGCACATAGAATTAGTCTAGCGTGTATGGTAGATAGGATAATGCATGGGAAAAACAGGTTAGCGCGTGGGTAAGATTTCAGCGCGTAGACAAGTCTGTTTAGCGCATTGGGGAAAATTTTGTGAGATAGGATGATTCGTGAATGAGGAAAATTTATAGGATAAGGTCAGTCTTGCCAGTATAGGTGTAATTTGTTCGTTTATGTGTCTGTTGTCATGGTGTTGCTAGTTTGTCCAATATGAGTTTCAAGATAACTTGGTTTGATTTGCAATTTTTTTTCAAGTTTGTATAGAAATTGATGTGGAATTGATATAAACTTGATTTGATTTGCATTGTTTCAAGTTGATATATGTGGAGCTTGATTTGTGTTACAAGCTAATATGACTGTGGAACTTGAGTTGTTTTACAAGTTGATATGGGTTGGAAACTTGAGTTGTTTTACAAGTTGATGTGATATGGGGACTTGAGTTGTGTTACAAGTTTGATATGGTTTTTGAAAACTTGAGTTGTGTTACAAGTTGATATGGATAGATATGATGTGATTTTGATTTTGATATCTATGTTTTGATGAGGAAACTGATATTGGACTTGTTTTGCTGTTTGATGGGAGCAATTGGGAGTGGTTCAGTCACGCGAGCGGTTCTCGAGACCATGGACATTGATACCATGGTTGGCACAGGCTGATCTAGACATTATTGAGAGATTTGGCCTGTCTTCCCTATTGGATATGCCTAGGTTTATTGTGAACCGAGGTTTACTTACAACGCTTGCAGAGAGATGGCACAGTGACATGAACACCTTCCACTTTGCCACAGGGGAGATGTTTGTGACCCCAGAGGATTGTTACCGGATCCTGCGCATACCTATAGTAGGGGCACTACTACCTTATGAGCAGTCAGGGGAGGGTGGAACAAAGGCATTTCATTGGATTTTTCATGATGATACAGTGTGCGGATATGAGATTCCGAGGTAGGAGTTTTTGGATTTGGACTATGCGCCTCTTCCATTAGTACTGGCAGGGTTTGTAGGTGGTTTCCTATGTCTCGACAGCAGGTCGAAGGGACTTTCCATGGGATGGGGACTGGTGCTAGAGGAGATGGTGACACAGGGTCGCAGGTTTGCATGGGGATCGGCTATGCTAGCCCATTTGTACCGAAACTTGCATGAGGTAGTATACCTGGGTTACGACAGTTTTTCAGCTTGTGTTACACTTCTACAAGTATGGTGTTGGGAGCACATTCCTGCAGCTAGGCCACTGGTGGATAGAGATAGGCCTGTTGGACGTTCCTATGCATATGGATATAGGTGGTTAGTTGTCCAACGGAAGCTGGGCAAGCTGGAGCATTGGAGGAGGGTATTGGATGATATTGATACGATCGTATGGTGATCGTACAAAGGTTGTGAGGTTTGGGCTGAGGATGGGTTGAAGATGCCATATGTCTTCATGACCCGATTTTTGATAGGGCGGACCCTTTTTGTGATTGAGAGATTTTTGGTTACGAGAGTTTTGCGGCAGTTTGGTCGGCAGTAGGGGATACCATAGGGGACCTATTTGTATGCGCGCCGGAGGTAGGGCATACCAGATTGGGGTCTGACTATTGATAGTGTGGCGGCCGTAGAGGAGTTTGTGCAGCTAGTGGGCTAGATATGGGACTATGCCCCAGAGATTTTGGATGTTGGGATGATAGATGATTTTGCCAGATTGTTTGCAGCTCGTGTCGTGGCGAGGATATCGGATCCAGCAGAGATGCGGCCCGCTTTTGATGATGATGAGGATGAGGGACGGGGAGATGGGAATGAGGGAGGAGGTGGAGGAGGTCGGCGTAGGAGAGGAGACAGAGGTAGAGATAGGGGTGATAGAGGAGTGGAGAGAGCAGTTTGATGAGCTGTGATGGATAGAGGTAGAGGAGGTTTGGCTATTGGAGCAGGGGGTGAGGGGATGGTAGGAGAGGTGATAGCAGCAGTGGGAGGAACTGATGAGGTGAGACGCCTAGCCCAGAGGAGGAGGACTGATGTGCTACCTCCACCAGCACCGAGGACAGGTAGAGGGATAGGGTTACCCCTTCACAGGTACCCCTATGGGTCCGGATTCTGACTCATGTGGAGGACGCCTAGATTAGGACCCTATAGGTGACAGTGCAGTAGCTGCAGGCACAGTTATTAGCACAGTAGCGTCAGATTAAATAGCTGAACACCGAGTGTGACACTGAGATAGAGTGGCGGGGTCGAGCAGAGAAGCTTGCAGTGAGCGTGCAGAGAGCAGCAACAGGTGGTCCGATGAGGGACACCTTGAGAGAGTTGGCTTTGAGAGTCCAGGAGGTGGAGTACTATCGTCGATATTATGAGGTTGTGGTGCCTAGGGAGCGTCGAGTGCAGAGTTTTATGCAGTTGAGATCGACTCGATCTCGAGATACTGGATCGTGGTAAGAGAGTAGAGGCATGATGGGGCCACCGAGACATGATCCACCTGGAGATACAGGGGTTGGGACTTTTGCGGTGAGACCATCTCCTTCAGGAGATAGTCATACTTGAGAGACGTTGTCTCCATTGTATTTTTGATCATTATATTTGGCCGAGACATGACATACTTTGTATATTGATCATTTGATATATATATGACACCACTTTCTTTGATCATGCAATGTGTTATGGATTATTCTTTCTACATGCTTTTGCTTTATTCTATGATGATGCAATGTTTAGATAGATGTATGTGATGAACATGATCCATGATGTAAATGCATGATGTTTATGAGATGTGAGATGCATCTTAAAAATGAGATGTATGATTTGATATGCTGTGAGATGTATCTTGAAAATGAGATGTTTGATTTGATATGTAACTAATTGTAAAATGATATGCAACTAATTGTAAAATGACATGCAACTAATTGTAAAAATGAGATGCAATTAATTGTAAAAATGAGATGCAACTAATTGTTTTTGAGCATCATCATTTTGCATTTTGTCATCCCTATATAACCACATGTTTATTTGCTTTTGATATATGTATCATCATTGAGCATTTATTGATCTTTGGATATGTTGAAAATTTATACAAGCATAATGGTATAATTGAACCATGATGACCTGAGCAAAATTTACATGATGTTTGATTTTGCAAGATAGCACAAGCGTCAAGGTATAATTGAACCAGGACGACCAGAGTGCGGATTGCGTATTAACAAAAAAGATTAAACCATTTGTATGCGTAAAGTGGATTCATGTCTTCAGTGATATTTGTTGAATCACGTCTTGAGACAAGTATCTACATAGTACAGATGATCGCCTCATAGATAGAAGACTAAGAAAATATTGGAGTTTCTCGATGTTCTCTAGCTTGGAAGCATTGTTGAGAAAAGTTAGAGAATCCAATAATTCAAAAATTTAAATGCAAAAATAGTCAAGACTTTATGCAAAATGCAACAGTTGGTACTTCAGAAAATCATCCATCGTATTTCTCTTGTGGATCTGTTATCGATCAATGTTTTGATTTGGGTTTGTGTAAGTTTTTGTTTTGTTGGACACGATGCTCTGAGTTTTGCAAATAGTCTTGATGGTTTGAAAGTGCTTGTAAGTTTTGACGATTATTGTCTCTAGCTAAGTGTACCTCTTGATGCGGGTATGTACAGTGATTACCAAGCTATGGTAAAGTGTGGTGAAAGGATAGATGGATAAATCAGGATAGTGACTACGCTAAGTATGTCCTGAATGGATATTTGCTAAGTGTCGGGTGATGGCCGATATTGTTTTACTGCGGAGATAAGGATGTGGACATAGATAAAGGAGCTGTCCTTTCACAACAGCGCCTGTTACCAGGTTTTCACCAGTTGCTTTTATTGTACCTTTTTATTTGCTTTTCCTTGATTTATTTGATTTTTTCCATGCATTAGACTACTCAAGTGTAGTATTTATTCAGATGAATGTTGTTAATTGGTTCATCGAGGACATCTCCTTCTGAAGTTGTTAGCTGATAAACACCAGATCCATAGAATGATATGATGACATAGGGACCTAACCAGTTAGGTTCAAATTTCCCTTTCTTTTCTCGATCTTGCTGATTTCTTGGATTTTCCTTGAGGACTAGGTCACCAACTTTGAAATTTTGAGGAATGACCTTGTGATTGTAGGTTCTACACATGCATTGCTGATATGCTTTGAGATGAGTGTAAGCATGTTGATGTGTTTCATCTAATAGTTCTAGTTCTTGTAGTCGGTTGACTCGATACTCTTCATCTGGGATTAAATCTTTTAGAGAGACTCTGAGAGATGGAATTTCTACCTCCAGTGGTAAAATAGATTCTGATCCATAGACCAATGAGAAAGGTGTTTCTCCTGTAGGTGTTCAGATGCTAGTTCTATATGCCCAAAGTGCTGGATTGAGTTGTACATGCCAATCTTTGCCTGCATCATACACTGTTTTCTTTAAGATTTTCAACATTGTTTTGTTGGATGCTTCTGCCTGACCATTCCCCTATGGGTAGTATGGTGTAGAGAACCGATGTTGTATTTTGAATTGTTCACATAGTTCTCAGACATCTTGGTTTTTAAAAGGTCATCCATTATCGGTAATGATGGATCTTGGAATACCATATCTGTAGATCAGATAGTTTAGGATAAAAGAGGCAATTTTTTTTCCAGTCACTGTGGTCATGGGGACTGCTTCTATCCACTTGGTAAAGTATTCTGTTGTAGTTATAATGAACTTGTGTCCATGTGAAGATGAAGGATGAATTTTACCGACCAAGTCAAGTCCCCACCGACAAAAGGGCCAGGATGTTGTAAATGACTGCAGTTCCTGTGCTAGTGCATGTATCAGATTGCCATGGATCTGGCATTTAGGACACTTTTTTGCAAAATGATAAGAATCTTTTTCCATTGTCGGCCAGTAATATCCCATTCTTAGAAGTTTTTTAGCAAGAGTAGTCCCACTTGAATGTGTGCCACAGATACCTTTGTGAAGCTCATGTAAAGTGGAATTAGATTCATTACGATCAAGGCAATGAAGAAGAGTACCATCTAGACCTCGACGGTACAAAGTATCAGCAGTAAGGGTATAACGGGCAACATGTCGGATAAAGTTATGTTTTTGGTTTCGGGATAAGTCAATGGGTAGGATATTGTTCTTAAGATAATCATATATTGGTCCATACAAAGGGGAATCCGAACCAATCAAGGCATAGATAACATGGGATTCAGAGTGGTCATAGGCTGGGGAGAACAGTTGCTCTACCAGAAACTCATAATGACTCTGTTGCTCTGGAATCTATAGTAATGAAGTGATAGTAGCCATTGCATTGGCTGCTTTGTTGTTCAACCTTGGTATTTGCTTGAAGGTGATATGTACAAAATACTATTTAAAGTCATCCACCATTCGCTTGTAGGGTAGCAGCTTGTCATCTTTTGTCTGATAGTCATTGTTGATTTGATTGACGACTAGTTGTGAATCTTCGTAGACCTTTAACTCTATGATTTTCCATTCTACGGCCATTTTGATGCCTATAACCAATGTCTCATATTTAGCTACATTATTTATGCATGGAAACATCGGTCTATATGATCTTGGTATAGTGTGTCCTTTAGGAGTGATGAATAGAATGCCAGCACCTGAACCATGTTGTGTGTAGGATCCGTCAAAGTATAGGGTCCATTGTTTGGTAGAAATAGCAAGAAGATCTCTGTCCGGGAATTCAATCTCCACAGTTTGTTTTCTTGGTAGTGGTGCTTCAGCTAGTTGATCTGCAATTGCTTGTCCTTTGATAGCTCTTCGTTCTGTGTATTGGATATCAAATTCACTGAGAATCATGACCCATTTAGCCAATCGGCCTGTAAGAGCTGCTTTGCTGAGTAGATATTTGAGAGGATCAATTTTTGCCACTAGCTTAATTGTGTGTGCTAGCATATAATGTCATAATTTTTGGGAAGCGAAGACTACTATTAGACAAGCCTTCTCAATGAATGTATAGTTGAGTTCATATCCATTCAATGTCCTGCTGATGTAGTATATGGCTCGTTCCTTTCCTTGTTGATCTTCTTGTGCTAACAGTGCCCCCAATGATACATCTGTTGTTGAAATGTAGAGAATAAGTGGTTTCCCTGCTATTGGTGGTACTAGAACTGGTGGGTTCATCAGATATTGCTTGATTTGATAGAAGGATTCAACACATTTGGCTTCCCATCTGAATGGTACATTCTTATGTAGCAAATGATTGAATGGTACGCTTTTGTCTGTGAGTTGAGCGATGAATCACCTGATTGATTGAAGTTGTCCTTAGAGAGATCTGAGTTGGCTAATGTTCTTTGGTGGTGGCATCTCCATAATGGCTTGTACCTTTGCTAGATCTACTTCAATACCTTTAGCTGAGACTATGTAGCCTAGTAACTTGCCTGATGTAACCTCGAAGACAGAATTCTTAGGGTTAAGCCGGACTTGGAATTTTTCCAATCGATCAAAGATCTTTTCCAAGATGCTTAGATGTTCTGCTCTGGTGAAGGATTTAGCTAGTAAAGTAGCCACATAGTCTTCCACGAAGGTATGCATCATGTCATGGAATATTGTTGTCATGGCTCTTTGATAAGTAGCTCCTGCATTCTTTAAGCCAGAAGGCATAACATTCCAATAGTACGGTCCCCAAGGATAGGTAAATGTTGTTCTATCTTGATCTTCTGGGGCTATTTTTATTTGATTATAGCCTAAAAAACCGTCCATTAGTGAGAGCATTGCATGGCCCGCTATGAGGTCTACAATTATGTACATACTGGGCAAAGGAAAGTTGTCCTTTGGACAGGCTTTGTTGACATCTCTGAAATCAGTGCAGATTCTGATACTGCCATCTGGTTTTGATACTGGTACTATGTTGGAAATCCATTCTGCATAGTCGATGGGTCGAATGAATCTGATATCTAATAGTTTCTTTAGTTCAGCCTTCACCATGAGTGCTACCTGTGGATTCATCTTTCATATTTTTTGCTTGACTGGCTTAACTCCTGGAGAGATGGACAAGTGATGCATCATTAAATGTGGATCAATTCCGAGCATATCTGCGTATGACCAAGCAAAGTTAATTTGATTTTCTTTAAAACAGATGATAAATGCTGATCTTTCCTCCTATGTCAGAGATTCTGCCAGGGTGTATATTTTTGGCTGCTTCTGTAGTACCAATGTTGATTGATTGAGTGGGCTCAATCAATATGGGTGATCGCTCATGAAAATGTTCAGGAAGAGTGTCAAGTCTCCCATATTTAGGTGCCTTATAAAGGTTTTCACCCTCAGATGCGTCCTTTATTTTTACTTTTTTGTGATCTAGAGCTGCCATTGACTGGTTTTCAACATTGGATCTTTTATTTGGTTCATTTTTGCGACTGAGAGACTTGGCACTCCCTTGGTTGTAGACATCATTATCGTGTTCACTGGTAGAGTCTGTTTCAGAGTTAACAGTACATAGGTAGTGGATAATAGAATCATCGTCTAGGAAAATTGGTATATCATGCATTTCGGGTTCATCCCAGTCAATGACGTCGGGAAAGATAAGTGGTAAGGAATCGTTTGGTGGATTGCTGCTGTAAGTGTCAAGACCGAGGTTTCATCATGATTGATTCGGGTGCTAAATAAGTTCAGGATTCCGTTGAGGTCTTCGATGGTATCATCCTCCGTATAGACTTGTTCATAATGTTTTTGCTCACTTTCCTTAGCGTCATAGATATTCTGTGGTCCAAATTCAGGTAGTCTAATTTCTGCATTATGCTCTTCTTGAGAAAGGGATATGGAACTAGTATTGTCAGTGGTATCTCTAGTAGCATTTGAGTAGCTACCCCATTCATATTCATTGGAATCAGTCTCAGAGTTATTATCCCAGATCTTTTCAGTGCTGTAAATAGGTATGTTGTATGGTGAAAATAGATCTTTGATAATTGATACTAGTTTGATAGTTTTCGCTGATTCTGTGTCGGATCCTGCTTCTTCCTTTTGTATTTACTCATATATTGTTCCTCCTTGGGGAGAAATAATGATATCATGAGGTAGTTTTGCTTTTTTAGATATTGGTGCTTGAATATGAGCTACTACTGCAGATATGGCCTTCTTGTGATTGAGGAGTTTCTCCTGATGTTGCTTCTGTTCTTTACGTTCACGGTCCTTGAAGATTGTTTCAGCTGACTCAAATAGTGCTTCCTGCTAGGATTATTCTTTGTACTTCTTCTTTGCTTTCCATTGAGGTTTTGGAGTTATGCGTGGTATCTTTCTTAGTAGGAAAGTGAGTTTACAACCCAATCCTGTTTTGTCTCTACTGAGTTGTGAAGGAAGGTCTATTGGTTCAGTGACTCCTTCTTTGCATTTTCCAATAGGTCCTTTACCATTATATCCCATTTGTTGCATGATTAAGTGACCCTTTCCATATAGGTGCGTTGGTAGAACTATGTCCAGAGCAGCTGCTTTGTTATCTTCTTCCTCATCTTTGTATAACCAGCTAAGGATGTCCTTTTCCTCTGATTCATGTGCTAGAGTGCCGAGTTGGATGAAGGTACCATCAAATTTGGTGATGGGCTGAGTTACTTGATGTGTTGATGTTGTAGGTAATCCATGAGATCTGGGTGATGTTGGTAAGTTGGCCAAACACATGGGTTCTAAAGAGTATTCCCCCATGCCTTGTTCTTTGATTTGCATTTTCTGCTTGAAATCTCCAGGTTATGATTTAGACTTTTCCTTCTGTAGATCTGATGTTGAGGATTTTTGTTTTTCCCTATTATGGGGAATCAAACTGTCCTGGGTTGCCCCCATTGCGTTGCAATGTTGAAATGGATTGTGATCAGTTGATATAGAAATTTCTTATCCGTTGTAAGGAAAGTTTACACACTGGTGATACGTAGAAGGCACTACTTGCATTTCATGTATCCAGGGTCGACCTAATAAAATATTGTATGTGAGGTCTATGTCTAAGGCCTGACATATAGTATCCTTTTGTACTGGTCCAGCTTGAATGGGTAACATCACGGTTCCTTTAGATGACCTTTCTTCATCATCATATGCTTTTATGGTAATCTTTTTACGTGGATCAATAGACTCCTCAGAGAAGCCTAATGCACGGATAAGTTTTAAGGTACATATATTAAGTCCAACTCCTCCATCTATCAAGACTCGTTTTACTCAGTGTTTATAGACTATGACTTCAATATGGAGAGGAGTGTTATGCGGATGGCTTAGTGAGATATTATCATGCTCTGAAAAAGTGAGATTAGTAGGCCCTATCATATGAGTGACCATGGCTTGGAATTTGTCAGCATCCAGATCTTGAGGCACATTCGTTTCTAATAAGGCTTGTTCCAATATGTCTTTGTGTTTTGGAGAAAGTTTTAGCAACTCCAGAATAGATATTTGAGCAGGAGTTTTGTGTAGTTGGCTAACTAGATCATATTGAACCTTGGGTATTGTGTTTGCTATTGACATATGTCCTCTCAAGACATATTTTTGAGCTCTGGTGGTTACATTGACGGATTTGTGTTCATGTTGGTCCTAGATAGTGATAACGTTTACTTAATTGTCTATAGTTGATATGTGATTGATAGTGTTATTGTAGATGTAGTTCATATGAGCCCCACCTGTATCGTTCGAGGTTGACGCTCCATCTTTGTTGTAGTTTGGAAGAGGATTTTTAAAGGCTCCATGGTCACCGTTTGTCTTGAGACCAACCACTATTAAATCACCTCTATCAATCATGTCTTCAACAATGTTTTTCAATCTCATGCAATCGTTCGTTTGATGCCCTTTGTTGCGATGAAAATCACAAAAGTGTGAGTCATTCCACCAAGGTGGTTTGATTTGGGGTTCATAGTTGCTGATTGCGGGCAAAGAGATAATCTTGTTTTCCAGGAGTTCTTTGAATGCTGACTCCAGTGATTGTCCTAGTGGTGTGAAGACATGTTTTTGGAAATTGTTGGTGCCATCTCGTGAATTGTTATTAGGTCCTCGATTTGTGGTTTTGTTTTGAGTATCGTTGGTGTTGGGTTGACCTTGATTGGTATTTAGTGCGTATGTGTTAGCGTTCGGGTTAGCACCTTTGGGGTTCTTTGTAGCTTGAGGATTTCCTGATAATGCGAGCACTGGCTGTTTAGATTTTGGATCATGTGATTCATTGCCGCCTTTGTTTCCATTGTTTTTGTTTCAAGTCCAGAATCTAGATTTGTCTAAGTTGGTGTTATTTTGGTTATTGTAGTTTGATGAACTTGTTCCTTCTTTGAAGAATTTGAGCGTTCCTTTCTTGACACATGCTTCGTCTACTTGAATGTCGTTTTCAATCAGTTTAGTGAAAGACGGTATGCATTGGAGTTTGAGCCTGTAACTCATTTCACTATTCAAGTTATCAATGAAAATTTCCATTTTCTCCTTTTTAGGAATATCTCGAGGATATCGTGAAACCATACGTCGCCAACATTGAAGGAATACCATGAATGTTTCATTATTTTTCTGTTTGGTGTTACAAACGTCTAGCATGGTGATAGCATGTTGAATATTATAGGAATATTGTGTTATGAATTTGTTGACCAATTCATCAAATGATCTAACAGGAGGTGTGATCTTGGATAACCATTCCATTGTTTGTCCTCCCAAGCTTCTTGGGAACAACCTCATCAGATAGGTGTCATCATGAGCAAATTCAAGACTCATGGTACAGAATTCTCTGACATGATCACAGGGATCGCTTTTTCCATCGTACTTGCCAAATTTAGGAACATCTGAGTTTGGAGGAAAAGGGATCATGTGCAATCTTTTTTTAAAGGGATAAGGACAAATTTCGTTTAATGAGTACCGTACTGTTGTCCCTTGTTGCATATCTTGCATTTGTTGAGTAAGGGCAACCAAAGGTGCATTGTTTTGCTGAGGGAAGAGTTATTCCCTTGCATTAATCCTAGGTTGAAATGGTGTATGGAACGATATGTTTTGCTCAGGGATGTGTTGCTCAGGGATGTTTTGTCCTGGTGTATGTTGTTCCGGTATGTTTTGTTCAGGAATATCTTGTTAAGGGTCGTGTGCTTCCCCTTCTCATTGTCGTTCTTGATATTCATAATGTTGAGATCTTGTTCTAAACATGTTTGTGTCAAAGTCTTCAGGGAGTTTAACCCCTTTGCTTGTGAGCATGAGTAAGTATTTTTCCCTGTCATTTTCCATGAGTCTTTCCACAAGTTTTTGGAATGAAGCACTTTCTTGGCATTCCTGAAGAAGTTCTTCAGAAATTTCAGTATCCTCTAGATGCGGACCTTCAAAAGGATTTGATAACCTCCGATTCATACAGGATTCTGCTTGTACCTCGCTTTGTTTGTTTTGTTGAGAGTAGGTAACAGGCATTTTAATAGAAAATTTCTGTGACAAAGGGGACAAAATCCTCTTCGATATGTTGCTCCGGGGTTGGTGGTTCAAAGCGGGGTGTGTTGTAAGTGATGCACTCATCGGTAAAGAATGCCGGATTGATCTTTCCTCCACAGTTTATGATTTGACTGAATGCAGATTTTTGACAATATGCCCTAGCTTTCAAAGGCTCTTTGTCAAATTCGTTGGATTTGTTCTAGATATAAAGTTTGACATGATGAAGGAATGTTCGATGAGATTTGAAGAGTTGACGATTGATGTATAAAAATTTATTTCTTTTGACAAATTTGGAAAAACTTGGTTGTTGTTTCTTCAACGTGGTGTTACGATAAATATTCTTTCTTCTCAGAATATGGGGATTAGTCATGCATAAGTGATTCAATGGTTTCCTTTGAATTGTTTTGGATTTATTTGATCTTGTTTTGAAAATTCAAGTTTTACTTTATCAAAGTGAAGGTTTAGATGCCCCCTCACGACAAAGCGTGCCAAATGATATGGATAAAGTCTCCTGATATGGAAATTTGATTTGACAACCTGAGATTTTGAACAAGTGTTTTTGAGATATAATCTGTGAGATAATAAAGGACCTATTCGTCACTTGCGATGATGTTTCCCAATTTTGATAGGATAGATATGTTTATCATGTGATCAATTTTGGATTCTGGACAACTTTTGTTTTGACACGAAATTTGCTCAAGAAATAGTTTTTAACACTTTGTTTTTGATACTCTGGTTTGATGAAGATGAAGCTAATGAAAGGATGCTCTCAAAAATGCTTTCTACGTTTTCAAAATTTTCCACTGTTTTGCCCCTTGTTTTTTTGGGTTTGATCACGTGCTAAAACAGAGACCGAATGCACTACAAAAATTTCTTGATGCGCTAGGGAAAAGACCCCACACGCTAGGTTGCCCCCGGTTACGTGCTAACTAGTTGAGACTGTTAAAATTTGTTTTCTATTTTTGCTTAAAATATCATGCGCTAGTATGGGTCTTCCATGCGCTAACTGATAAACCTGATGCGCTAGAGATTGACTCCTACGCGCTAAGCTGATGCTTTGATGTGCTAGACTATTTTTCGGACGCGCTAATTGTTTCTGATTGTTTCTAAATTTTGATGAAGTGCTACTGTGAATACTTTACGCGCTAAAGATAGGCTTTGATGCACTAAAGGATGGTTCCGAAGTGCTAAGAAGTTGCTCTTACACGCTAAACTGCCTTGTTTTGACTATTTTCTGTGATTTTGGTGTTTTGCCTTAGGTTTTCAATGTCGATGGATGATTTTCTAAAATAACAAATGCAAACACAACACAAAATACATAAACATTTTTGCCTAATCTAAACAATAAGTGTATATTCTGTGAGGATGTGTTCAAATCTCCAATGTTTTAACAGGTTTGGTTACAATTAATACACTTCCAAAAGTACTCTTTATTCAAGGGTCATAAGTAATACCATAGCCCACTAGTCTCGATACTTCGTCAGCTCAAACAACCATGTCACCCCCTAGAGGGTGCCCATTTTTTTGCCTTTTGCCAGAAATTAACTCAAAGTGAATTGCTTCACAATTGAGTAGTTATCTTGGGAGATATATGGTGAGTGATCTTGGGGGCGGATTCTTCCCCACCCTTGCACTATGATATTACAAATGTCTGGTTACTAACTCGGCTCA